>NC_041382.1:14534558-14558902 GCF_002162155.2 Triticum dicoccoides
CAAGAACCCACACACTATATCTCTCTAGGTTTGTATCTCTCTCACACAACCCCGCGTAGGTGGTGTATGTATACAAGAAGAGAATAGGTGCACCATGCACGTACTCACGCTTCATGCCCAGCCACACCCGCGCGGGTACACGGTGGAGCTCATTTCTTTACGAAATGGCAGCCCACGTGCTAATTTGAACACCTGTAGCGGTTGTTTACCTAGGGAGGTCGTGTACCATGCGTGCACGAAATAAAGTTCGACTTGACGCGTTGCCACGTTATTTTTAAATAAAGTTATAGTGCTCAATGGCACGTACACAGAATATAAAACTATTTTTATGGAGAAAAAGGTAGTCCACTCTTTAGAGTATCTGACACAAGGCTCTGGTGGCCTCTCTCTCTCTCTCACCGTTGGTCACTAATCTGGCCGCATCCCGTCCGCCGGGGGAAAGGGAGTGCGGTGGCCTCTCTCTCTCACTGTTGGTCACTGATCCGGCCGCATCCCGTCCGCCAGGGGAAAGGGGGTGCGGTGGCCTCTCTCTCTCTCTCACAGTTGGTCACTGATTCGGCCGCATCCCGTCCGTCGGGGGAAAGGGAGGAAGTGCATCGTTTCTCCGTTCGACGGCGCCGAGGCAGCACGTCCCGATCTGCGGTACACGACGTTCTCTCTGACCAAGCTCCGGCGCGGCAGGGCCTACGCCACCTGCTCGTAGATTTCGCCCGCCGCCGCTCACCTAGTTACATCCCGACGACCTCCAGGTATCCCCTCTGGCCTTGCTCCATTGCCCGTTTTCCCAAGTCGCTGCATGTGGATCTTCCATAGTTCTTTGCCCAAAATGTAGCTCGTCCGGCGTACTTTCCATATTGCATTCTCGTCCTCACACCATTTTAGACAAACACAACCGTGTTGTTATCTTCCCTTAGGACAAGGAGTATGCTTTTTTTTGTCGTCGCATGTGTCATCAACTGTTATTGGCCAGTAATTGTTTCCTTTCTACCTCTTTTTTGCAAACAGGATTATCCATTTCACGTCGTTGTTATTGCGACCTTTTGGTAAACTGCACAAATCACTTTTTTCTTAAGAGTGTTTTGTGCAGTTGTACTAAAATGTCACACAGGCAACGTCTCTACATTTCAGTGCGACTGCACAAAGGGAGATTGGTTTTGCTCTATCCTCCTCATCCAACTCCGAGCCTAATCTTCTCCAACTAGTTAGTCTTAAGAGAGACTGCAAAGGTGACCGGCTTCTATTTGTGTGTTTATTGTTTCATCAGCAGTCCTCTATTATCGTAATCACACTTGATATCTTTGGAACAGGGACGCTCAGCTCTATTTTAGTGGAACTGCACAAAATAATCGGAATGTTGCATGCTCCAGACAGCTACTTTTTTCCCAACATGCCTTGTTGATTTAGACAGAGCTGGGGGGACATTGCTGCCAATGAAAGTATGGATCAATTTTAATTTAACACCTTGTTACAACTTTGTCTTTAGTTGTGATGTAATTATTAGCTCTGATCTGCTAATAATTGACATGCATTAGCAAGGAAGTTAGTTTTTTATTGTTTCCGAAAGAGCATCGATGGCAAGACACGCGAGACAAAAGCTGAAAGCTCATACCATTGTACAATTTCATATCGCTGGAAAATTATTTGTATAGTACGTCAATTATGTAAACAAATGATGGAAGCTTGATAGCATTGCCAGAAGCCTCTTCATCATCCGGGTCCATGTGCCATGCACAAAATTATACTCCTTCATTCCTAAATATTTATCTTTTTACAAATTTCAAACGGGCATATTTTAGAGTGTAGATTCACTCATTTTGCTTCATATGTGTACTCCCTCCGTTCCTAAATATTCTATTCGTCTTAACAGAGATTTCAACAAGTGACTACATTCGGAGCAAAATGAGTGAATCTACACTCTAAAATATGTCTATATACATCCGTATGTGCCAGTCCATTTGAAATCTCTAAAAAGACAAATATTTGAGTAGTCACTCGTTGATATCTCTAGAAAGACAAATACTCCGGAGAATATTTAAGAACCGAGGGGGTAGTGCACAACCGCATGGGAGACTCAGCCCGGTCGTTGCGCCGCATTAATAGTGAGTAATGAGCAGTCAAATCATAGGCCCCACCTTTCCCACTGTAAGTTGCTCTGAAGAAGCAACCATCAATACGCTCTTCTTTGCATCCGCTCATACTACTCCATCCGTCACTGTTTATACAACGCGCTTTAGAAAAACGAAAAAAATATGTGGGACCAAGGCGACTAGCGATCGGCCTAAAAAATAGCATTGATAGTTATAGCACGGCGTCTATTACTAGAGGGAATAATGCGTACACACATGCATGCAGTGCTTCCACCCCGGGTACACACATGCATGCACTCCGTAGTAGTACAATACATGGAGAGAAAATTGTGGACTTGATTGCGGTTACCACGCCCTAATTAATTGAGCATTAAACCAAACGCATCTAAAGTCTCTTTGGTGGTGGAAATGCATTGAGAGAAATGCATCATAATGAAGCTCGCCCTGTAAACTGTGACGGAGGGTGGAGTAGTATGAAGGTGCAAAACCAAGTACGCGTACTACTGCGCTTGGCTCTTCGCCCCTTCGTGAAGTCGAACAATGATGGTACTCCGCATGTTGGCTACTACAGTGTAGGACTTCGCCTCTGACAATCTGACCCCAAATGGACTGATGCATGTCCACCGAGGGTAGGTTGCATTAGTCAAAAGGCATAAGCGAGCTTCACCTTGTCCTGCAAGCTTCTCCTCGTTCTGCGAGTTGACGGGACACACCAAAAGATAGTGCTAGTCCATACTCCCTCCTTTCCGGTTAATATGGCTTAATATTTTTTGCGGGTAAATGAGAGAGCTTTATTCATATATAAGCATTCTTAGGACGATCAGCCAAGACATTGGTCACTAGGAAGTGAGGTACCCCGCAAAAAAAGTAGGAAGCGAGGTGTTTCATTAAGCCAGCTCTCGGCCACATTCAAAGTGCAGCAAGCACGGTTCGCACGAAGATGCACCGCAAGGTTTGCTGACCTGTTTACATGCTGAATAACAAAAAAAAGAGGAAATATTACTGAGCGCTACTATTTGTACAGGATATGAGCCAGAATTAAGCGAGAATTGTGGCGAGTGTTCCATGCAATCAACTTCCATTATCACATGCGAGAACCCTCGAAGAGAACCAAATGTGTTGAAGATTGCTTTATCACATTTTAAAATAATAATAAGAGTGTAGACGCTCCTCCATCCGGTTCCTAGTACTAGTATAGTACGTACCTTTATGGACTATAGTAGTAGTACTAGTCAACTTTGCGCTTGGCTGCTCGGGAAGTCGAACAATAATAGCACTAGTAGTATAGTGTATGCTTCTGGCAATCTGACACCGAATTAACTGTTGCACGTCCACCGCCTGAGCGAGGGAGAGCTTGCATTAGTCAAAACATTCTCCTTGTCCTGCGAGCCACCGCGCGCAAGTTTCTCCTGTCCTGCAACCTTCTCCTCGTTCAGCAAGTTGACGTGACACAGCAAAGTAATGCTAGTCCATGTTGTCTCCTCTCCGGTTAATATGGCTTAATTTCAAACGAGATAAATACACTGTCTGTCACTGTATGTTTGTAAAAATACGGTCAGTGGACTTCATACTACGCTCATTGCACTCAATATATATATATATATATTTTCCGGTGTCCATACGGTCACTAGCTCACCCTGACTGAGTATGTGTGTGCATGCACGTGTAGGTTGAGCACTTGAGCGTGACCATGTGTGTTCCATCATGTGCTCGGACATGCATGCATTAGGGCGTCGCGCGCGTTTTTGCGCCCATGTGTACGTGTGACTGTTGCATACACGTAGGGGGAGTACGTGTAGGGGCCACTAAGGAGCAGTCAAATCACACAGTAAGTTAGTCGGAAGAAGCAACCATCATTTCACTCTTGAATGACATGTACGCAATATAAAATGGTTGATATGGAGAGAAAAAGAAAACCACTATATATACACTAGCAGGAGCCTAAGCTACAAGCCTTCTTGCTTAGGTTGCTCTCTTCACAAGCATAGAACGACGGGCCTGATCCCGCAGCTGGGGGAAGGGAACAATGTTCTGCATAGACGCGGTCGACATCGGCGAGGGAGAAAACCCACAGTCGGTGCATCCCAATAGGGGGTCACCGCGGTATGGGCCGATGCCGCGTCCCAACCGCCCTTCTAGCTACATCCTGACGTCCCAGGTAGTCCTTCTTCCTTTTGGAGCCGGCTTGCTCCACTGCCGTAGCTCCATCTCCATGTCGATCTTTCCCTACTTCTACCGGCTTCTATTTGTGATGAGTTTATGTCTCATGAACTAGTGCCAGTACTATTATTCTAATCACACTTCTTCAATATCTTTGCCATCAAGGATGCTCAGGTCGATTTTAGTGGGACTGCACAAAAGCATCATATGATCCGAGGGTAACAGCCGTCTTTCCTTCCCGACATGGAAAGTGCTATGGAACAAGAGGTACCAGAAGGTGGAGAACCAAAGAGTGATGCTTCTATTGTTGCTGACATTCTCACTAAAGAATCTCCCTCTAGCACATTCCTTCGACAGGTTCTACCTGGCCAGGAAATTAAATCATGTTTAGGGTTTAGGGTTTAAGTCGTAGTGACCCCATTAGTAGTTTTTCTATCGTACACGCTCTCACAACTTTTTTCTTTAGTTGTGAAGTAAATATTGGCTATGATCTGTGAATCATTGAGATGCATTAGCATGCGTGTTAGTTTTCCTTTGTATTTTATGGAATGTTGTAACGGGACAACCTTGGAATAGGAATGAAAATGGAGTGGAAAAGTTTCCGTTTTTCCGGAGAAAAAATGGAAACAGAGAGAAACCAACGTTTCGTTTCGTTGGATCGCCCTATCGAGCAAAACCAATGTTTAAATCACGCCTGTCGTGTTCGTGTCTCACCCTCCTCTACGGCTCGACCTCGGTCGCTCGGCATGCCACTCACTGCAAACCGAGTAGTATACCATAACTTTCACGCCTGCTTGTCGATGGATCGCGCCATGGAGTACTAGCACTACTGGAAGAGATTGACGAGTTGGGGGAGGACAGCTAGCTGTAGCACGAACTCCCAAGAACTTACTACTAGAAGAGATCGCGCATGTTGTAGCTGGCTATTGCGACCTTTGAACGCGGAGCAGCCGCGTGCACCCGAAAGCGGCGCGGGCGACGCTCTCTCGGCCGGCGCGCCGCAATCAATGCTGGTGCTAGTGAGAGGTCGCGTCCGCTCTGGCCGGGCATGAATGCGGCATTGACCGTTTCGGGCGGGAAGCACGCGTGGGTGATGAAGAGGGTTTGGGTTGGTCAGGACCTGCCGTGGCAGCGGTCCGGACGTGCGCAAACAAGAGATGATGTACGTTAACATTGCTGCGTATATAATTAACAACGTAAATAATGTGCCAGTTGGACAAATATGATTGGAGATGGAGATGGAAATGGAATTTTAGGTAAACACGGATATGCATGTCTATGTCTATGTGTGTGTGCGTGACGACTCTCGCGACCTGGAAGCGGGGGCGTGTTTTTGATCGAGTTTTCTTTCTTGGTACGTTAGAAAATCAGTTTGTCCAATTCATATCTAGATATTATTTAAGGATATCACATCTAAGCTCCCACAAGTATATAATGTAGCAACAAGAAACAAAAAAAACTAGGGAAAGACCACAAACACAGTGGACATCAACTTATATGTGACATAACTATGTCACATCTAGATGTGTCCTAGACAAACCCTTAAAAAATTGTCCGCCCGTTTTCATTTCTTTTTTCCGGGAACGCGCGTATTCTATTTAAAACCACTGCTATGGAGATAATTTTTACTCCATTATAGCCTCTTGTTTGATAGAGTTTCTCGCGTCTTGCTCTCTCACCCTCTCCATATCAAAACAAGATGACAGTGTCCACTCTATCTCTCTCCTCACCGGTGGTCACAGATCTGGCCGAATCCCGTCCGCTGCGGGAGGTGAGGAGGTGCAGCGTTGACGTTGTCGCCGTCGGCGACAGAGGAAGCCGATGCGCACCGTCCTCTCGGAGCCGGCGCTGGCGCGGACGAAGAACTTCCACACCCTTGTTCGCTGCCGTCGTGTGGGCAGATCCCGCCCGCCCGCCTAAACGACATCTCACCCACCTGAGGTATAACTTCTTGTACTGGTCCAGCTCCCCAGGTCGCTGTGTGCGGGTTTTCTTCTATGCGACTACTCCCCAGCTCCCCATGCATAGTAGCTAGGGTTTGTCGGCTGGTCCAACATCACCTACTAGTACTATTATAGAGGAAATGCCACTCAAAAAGTTGTCCTGATTTATGCCTCGGTGGAGGTATACATGTTGTTTCGACAAAAAGTACATGGTGGTTGTGCGGTCATTGTCCATATGGTGGTAGTACTATCACTGGTTAAATGAAGAAATGCTTTTTTTCTCGGGTATCCTGGTTTAGTTCCCATAAAGATAATTATGATGCTTCTGTTTGTTGGTGTACTTTTCATTAATTCTTATTGACAATTGAGATGTCGTTGTTAACCCTTTTTTATATTTTTGGAAACAGTGATGCGTGTCTCCATACCCGAGCATGTCTTCCTCAATTTTAGTGGAACTGCACAAAATTGGATGGCCATTGTTGTTCCGCCTCACTGTCCTCTACCACGTGGTTCTTCCTTCCTCGAGCTTGATTACTAAGAAGAAATAGACCACAGTGAGGATTTGTCGAACTTCTTAGGTGCCTCACCCAAACATGATGCCAAATGGATGATGCATCACCATGATGACCTATCGATGCTCATGGTTGCGCCTCATGGTTGCGTCGGCTGGTGAAGCTGGTCGATTTTCGACGAAAAACAAGTTGTCTTCCATTAGTGCTCTTTGCTTGTTACGCACGAAGATGATATCCTTCGTCAGTTCACCTTGGTTGCGTTGGAGAAGCAGTCGTCTTTCACGTTGGTGCAATTTTCGCTAGGGTTTTACGACAGGTGGGCCCAAAATGTGGCTGGCTCACCGGTCATACAGCCAAAAGCAGGTGCAGTGAAGGCACCGGAGCTCAGTCCGTACTACAGTAGTATATATATAAGCGGGAGCCTCAGTGCTTGTTCGCTAGGGTTTGCACTCTCCACACGCTCGCCGCACTACATATATGTTACATGCTGGAGGCTCGGCGTTCATTTGCTAGGGTTTTCTATATTCAGTGTCTCACCCTCTCTTCACCAGATATAAACAAGATTGCGTTGGCCTCTTGTCTCTCTCTTCCCCCTCACAGCTGGTGAAGGAGGCGTCCGTATCCCGTCGCACCGGGAAGGGGAGGAGGTGCAGCATTCACTCTATCGCCTTCGGTGAGGGAGGCAATCCACTGCCGGCTGCACTGTTCTCTTTCACCCAGCGCCTGTGCGGGAGGGCCACCGACCCCTTCTTCCTCGCTGTCGTACGTAGTGTGGGCAGATCCGGCCTCCCGCCGCATGCCTTGCCATATCCCGACGACCCTAAGGTATAAGTTTCTTTGAAACCATTCTTTCTCTAGCTGCATGTGGATATTTTTCGATCTGTAGTCGAATCTAGGTCTTGGTTCAAAGAGGAAAGAAGGGTGCGGTGGGCTGGAGCAAGAATCTAGGATGTGGTTCAATGAGGAAAGGAGGGGCGGAAAGTAGTATAGACTGGCTATCCAGCCGCTTTGTAGGTCGAAAAGGGAAAAGGGGGGTAACCCAGTACACACATCTGTAAGGAACCGATCTCTTTGTCGAAAAGGGAAAGAAACTGGGGGGTCGGGTAGTTTGTGCACGACTAGATTTGCTGCCCTCACATAGGAAGAAGTTTCAAAGAGAACAAATATGGTACCAGCGCATATATGCTGCTTGGCTACATACTCTGCATCACCCATTTATACGTGTGCACACACATGGTGCTGGCATGTCCCATTCAGCTATTTTGCTGTTGTTAATCTCCGAATTAACTACTGATCTGTTTTAAAAGAATTTCTCTGTTAATATGAATCAATGCAACCATTTTAGAAATGCTACTGTCCTATACTTTGTTTTCCATCAAGATAAGGTAGATGCTTCTTTTTGTGGCCGCATGTTTCATCCTCCTTTATTGGCCATTAATTGTTTTATTTTTGCCTCTTAAAATAGGGATATCTATTCAACTTGTTGCTATAGAAAACTTAAATGTCACACCGGCAACTTTGCTTGATTTCACTGCAAATGCACAAAACTTGATTGGATTTCCTATTCGTGTTGGTAGATTCATATTTTATGTTGGTCGTCTCATGAAAGGTCAGTACAGGCCTTCATCCACATGATTGTGCAGTGTGCTTTGAGATGTTGTGCTACTTGTATTGGTACTGTTTTAAATAAATGATGAATTGAAGCTATTGTATTGCTGTCTTTTCCCATTAAGTAGTGAACAAAAATGGGACCAACCCAGACATGATGCTTGTTGCTTTGTTACAACAAATTCAGCATCACCCCCTTTATAAGCCAGTAATTGATGGCACTCTCAGAATTAACTACTGAATCTTATTTCAAAACTGCAACACTTGTTAGGGATTGGCGGGATTACCATTTTTTGGCCGTATGTTTCATCCTCCTTTATTATCCAGTAATTGATTACTTTTTTGCCTCTGTTTATACAGTGATATCTATTCAACTTGTTGCTATTGTGACATTTTGCTTCGCTACACGAAACACTTTGCTTGATTTTAGTGCAACTGCACAAAACGAGATTGGATTTCCTATTCGTGTTGGCAGATTCGTACGTGATCTTGTGTGCGTCATGACAGGTTGGTACTTGCCTTCATCCACATGATCGTGTAGTGTGTTTTGAGATGCTGTGCTACTTGTATTGGTACTGTTTTAAATAAATGATGAATTGAAGCTATTGTATTGTTGTCTTTTCCCATTAAGTAGTCAACAAAAATGGGACCAACCCAGACATGATGCTTGTTGCTTTGTTACAACAAATTCAGCATCACCCCCTTTGTAAGCTTTGTCGTTCTTTATACATGTTGAAACAAGGCATTGTTAAGATAATGTCTCAGTCAATATGAATGAATCACACTGATGGAGAATTGCTACACTCCTGCTTTGTTTCCCATTAAGATAAAGTAGATCCGTAGATGCTTTTATTCTGGGAGTAAAAGTCATCAACCGTTATTTCTTAGTAATTATTTCCCTTATACCTATTGTTGCTTACAGGGATATCAAAATTAAAGCTCGGTTTTATTCCGACTTCGATTTTAGTTGAACTGCACAAAAGGAGCCAATGTGTAAGGCAAACTGCTACATTATTGGGTCTAGTTGGTCGTTCCACTTTGCAGAAAGAAGCAGTCACTGTTTGCGCTACATTACAGAAGGTATGACCGAGAAGCTTTACAGAGTATTATTAGACACCGGTGACATGACTAGTCTGCAGAGACCATTGGCAATTTAACAACACGTGGAGTGCCTTGGGAAAAAAGTGCCCAAACAAGTACAAAAGCTACGACAGGACTCCACGATCATAGGCATTACCTATTTTGAATGGGAAAAGCTTGTCAAAGTTTAATCATTGATGTTAGCAAGAAGACATTAGTTTAATATATTGGAATTGTAAAACCTTGTCAAAATTTGCTCATTTATATTAGCCAGAAGACATGCATTTGATATTTTTGAGTGGGACGCCCTTGCTGTGAGCAGCGTCGAGTGTTTTTTCCTATTCCTGTGTTCAGTTTAGAAGTAAATAGTTACTCTGCAGAGATATTCCTGTGTTAAGAGTTTGTTCTGAATATTGTCTATGTAATGCCAGGCCTTGTGTTTGATTGCAAAGTTGAGCTTGGAATGTTGTGGCATGCGGCATCACGAGCTGTTCACCGTGCCTCCTAAGAATAATGCTTCATATTGTTTTGCATGTCGATCTAATGCCAGTGATTTGCTTGTTAAGAAGATCATCCTCTTCTGTTGTTTCCATGCTTAAGAAGTTCATCATCTGATGTTTCATTCATAGCCTATACGACAAGTCGGGTAGGTTAGATGTGAAACCATATGATCTTCCGACCAACTCATGATATTAGGCCGTGATTGGATCGTCGTTTTCCAACCAAAACTGCTTGTAAAACTGAAGCTTGTAAATTAAAGAAGATGGTCTCGGGCGAAGGCGCTTGGTTGGTCGATTTCGACTAGTAAAATATCGGAAGTACTTGACACACGATAAAAACGCTGAACAACACTCGGACGATTGCTAATCCAGCCCTTAGCTGCTATTTTAGCCTTGCCCATGGATGGCATGATACGCACGTCATGCATGTATCGTCTGGTAATGTCGTCCATATAGCAGTGCTCATAAAATATACACTGGTCTCTCAAATTACACGCGTAACCCGCTGGTTTTACTTACAGACCTCGGGCCCTCGGTTTCATTATGCCTGTATTTTACGCGTTTCTTTCAATGACGAGTAAATTACACTTGTATGTTAATGTAGGTTTGAAATAAACCAGAGCTCCCAAGCACGGCCTTACCGTTTCATGCCGTCTCAGTTTCTCGAAGGTGCTCATAGGTGTCCGATGATCCTGGCTTCCTGAATGAGTAGCGGGCGCTGTATCAGACCATTTGTAGGGCCCGCGAGGCCCTCTCCGTTGTCCTTCGAGTTGTTGCGCTCGTCGTGGCGCCGAGCATTGTTAACATCGTCAACGAACATGAGGATTCAGGAGATGACTTTATTTTGACTGGATGACACTAGGGACCCACTAGGGCCATAGCCGTACGTACGCAAGTGCCTCCTTATTATGTACAACTATATTTTTTTTCCTTTCTCCTGGTTTCCTGACATCACGGTCCCACACCATTGTCAACCTATGTAGTCAATATAAACGAGAGAATTGCATAAGGTGCGGCCGACAGTTGGGACCAAGTAGCTCGAGCAGTATTTGTGTTTTTGAGGCGTGAGCACTGCAGAGTTTTTCTTGGCGATGATTTCGTTGTTATTCAAAGGAGAGCAGGGTATTAACTGGGCTGGTTGTGGCCCGTCTAGCCCAGGCCAGATATCCAGCCCAGATACTAATTTTTTCAAGATGAAAATGGCTAGCCCAGCTATACGTCTTTTTGACGAATACCCAGGCAAGGTCAACTTGTTATTCTCCGCCCCGCTGGGCAACAAATCTTTCTTAGGAGGGATGCATTAGGCTTAACAGGAAAATGGGCTTTAAAAATTAATAAATTGGATGTAATTATAAAAACTGGGCAGTAACTATAAAAAATGCACCAAACACGAAATAGTTTATAAAATATTATTTATGGATTTTGAAAATCTTAAATTTTCATTGTTGTGCGCGCAATGTTTCGTTGGATTTTGACGTAATACAAATTTATATTTAATCTGACTAGAAATTTCGGGATAAAAATATTTCGGAGCCCATCAAAATGTGGGAAGTTTTATTGAATTCTGTCTTCAACGGTTGGTTGAAATTATTAATCATTGTCCTAGCTAGAAAATGGGATGTACTTTTAACAGACTGTAAATGGGCTGTTGTAAATTTCATTAGAATTCCAAAATGGGTTGTACATTCTTACAAAACGCAAATGGGCTATAAGTTCTCTGCCACACACTTGTGGGCCTACTAAGTGACGCGTCCCCTAAAAGAATAAGTTGACACGTATGCAAGGCTTTGCCAACTTATTATAGTCAACACACGGTTCTAGCACCAGTGGCCGTTGGATGTCTATCCAACGGATGTCGTGCTTCTTCTTCAATCTCGGATATTCTTAGCTTCGGCCGCCCAAAAAATGATTCCTCCCCCTGACATCTGGGGCACACCGTTTCGGAGGCTGACCTGTGGGCCTACTAAGTTGGAGCGTACCAAGGGCTTTGTCAACTTAGTCAATAATAAACGTTTCTAGCTTCAGTGACCGTACGATATCCATCCAACGGCCGTAGTGCTTCTTCAACCTCTGGTCTTCTTGGTCCAGCCGCACAAAGCAGCACCTGTCATGCCGCCTGCTCCTGCCTCCCGTGGCCAGCTGTGCTGCCGCGGAGGCCTCACCGCCCCCATACTACTCCCACCGCTGGCCAGGCCATCCCTCCACCCACCCACACCCCCTGTTATTCTGCGGCGACGGCAGCCTCACACCGCAGCCGAACCAGTGAACCCTCGTACTCCTCTCCGCGCGGGCTTCCACTACTGTGTCCTCCCCGGCTCCGCGTCGTCCCCTTCCTAGGCCCCGCCGTCGTCCAGACCACCGCCCTGGTGCTCTAGGCGCGGCGTGGTCAACATGGTCAACGACTGACTTCCATCAGAAGAATACTGTATGTGGAGAGGATGACAGCTGGGTCCAGGCGGCCGCAAGGAAGTGCCTCCTTATTATGGGAAAAATAATTATTCCTCCACCTTACAACAGGGACCCACCGGACGGGCCACCTTATTTCGCGAAAAAAACGTTTCCCCCCTGACTGCTCGGACCCACCATACGGGCGAGCGTATTTCGCAAAAAAAATGTTCCCCCCGCTGTCAGCTCGGACCCACCGGAAGTGCCTCCTTATTACGCACAAAAAAATGAATACTCCCCCTGCTAGCTGGGACCCACCATGGTGGGAGGCTGACTTGTGGGCCTACTAAGTTGAATGGGATGGGGGCCTTTGTCAACTTTAGTCAATATGAATGATTCTAGCTCCAGTGACCGTATGATGTCCATCCAACGGCCGTAGTGCTTCTTCAACCTCTGGTCTTCTTGCTCCAGCCCCCCAAAGCAGTGCCGGTCGTGCCGCCTGCTCCTGCCTCCCGTGGCCGGCTGTGCTGCCGTGGAGGCCGCACCGCCCCCATACTACTCCCACCGCTGGCCAGGCCGTCCCTCCACTCACCCACACCCCCTGTTATTCTGCGGCGGCGGTAGCCTCACACCGCAGCTGAACCAGTGAACCCTCATACTCCTCTCCGTGCGGGCTTCCAGTGCTGCGTCTTCCCCGACTCCATGCCACCCCCTTCCTAGGCCTCGCCGTCGTCCAGACCACCGCCCTGGTGCTCTCGGCGCGGCGTGGTCAACGTGGTCAACGACCAACTTCCATCGGAAGAGTACCGTACGTGGAGAGGCTGATAGCTGGGTCCAGGCGGCCGCAAGGAAGTGCCTCCTTATTACACGCAAAATAATTATTCCTCCACCTTACAGCAGGGACCCACCGGACGAGCCACCTTATTTCACAAAAAAAATGTTTCCCCCTGACTGCTTGGACCCACCGGACGGGCCAGCTTATTTCGCGAAAAAAACGTTCCCCCCGCTGTCAGCTCGGAGCCACCGGAAGTGCCTCCTAATTATGCACAAAAAATGAATACTCCCCCTGCTAGCTGGGACCCACCATGGTGAGAGGCTGACTTGTGGGCCTACTAAGTTGACTGGGACGGGGGCCTTTGTCAACTTTAGTCAATATGAACGATTCTAGCTCCAGTGACCGTACGATGTCCATCCAACGGTCGTAGTGCTTCTTCAACCTATGGTCTTCTTGCTCCAGCCGCCCAAAGTAGTGCCGGTCGTGTCGCATGCTCCTGCCTCCCATGGCCGGCTGTGCTGCCGCGGAGGCCTCACCGTCCCCTACTATTCCCACCGCTGGCCAGGCCCTGCGGCGACGGCAGCCTCACACCGCAGCCGAACCAGCGAACCCTCATACTCCTCTCCGTGGGGGCTTCCACTGCCACGTCTTCCCCAGCTCCTCGTCGTTCCCTTCCTAGGCCTCGCTGTCGTCCACCACCCTGGTGTTCTCAGCGCAGCGTGGTCAAGGAACGACTTCCATCGGACGTGCACTTTACGTGGAGAGGCTGACAGCTGGGTCCACGGCCGCAGCAAGGAAGTGCCTCCTTATTACGTGGAAAATAATTATTCCTCCACCTGACAGCGGGGACCCTCCGGATGGGCCACCGTATTTCGCGAAAAAACATTTCCCCTGACTACTGCGACCCACCAGCTACACCTTTGCATGCAAGGAAGTGCGTTCGGGCAAAAAAACGATTCGCCCCCCTGACTGCTGGGACGCACCAGCTACATCTTCGCACGCAAGGAAGTGCCTGATAGTCGGGACCCACCTGGTCGAAGCGTACGTAGAGTTGTCATTCTGGTCGCGAACGTGTACGTACATATATACTGGTCGATGTAGAGGCGCGCACGTGTCATAGTAGAGGCGCGCATGTAGCATGTACACGTACGTACAGCGGTCAGGGTGCAAGAAAGAAAATACGGCCACGTATGTGTTCATACGGGCGGAGTCTCGAACGCCTACTCGCGCATACGTACGGCGAGGGCTCGTGTACATGGCTGGGTCAGAACGGAGAAACAGCGTCGTCGTCGTGTTCATGGGGAGGCAACGGATGCGTCGTGTTCATCGGGAGGGCTTGGACGGAACAGGCGATGGAAACGAGGCTTGGCATACCGCAGAACGGAGGAAACGGCCATGTGTTTGACCGGCCATGTTTGAAATGGGATCATGTTCATCGGGAGGGGTGTGGCGTACCACGAAACGGAGGAAACGGACCTCCTACGGTCGAAACGGGGGTCCTGTTGATCGGGAGGGGTGTGGCGTACCGCAAAATGGAGGAAATGGACCTCCTACGGTTGAAACGGGGGTCCTGTTCATCGGGAGGGGTGTGGCATACCGCAAAACGGGACTCCACGGGATACTTTTCATGGCTTCCTCTATTGTTTCTTGACGCCCACTCCAAGTCTCCTGGATCACGTTTGTTGAGAAAATAACGTTCCCGAAGGTTTCATTCCGTTTGGACTCCGTTTGATATTCCTTTTCTTCGAAACCCTAAAATAGGCAAAAAAACAGCAATTTGGGCTGGGCCTCCGGTTAGTAGGTTAGTCCCAAAAATGATATATAAGTGTAAAATAAAGACCATTGACATCCAAAATAGATAATATAATAGCATGGAGCAATCAAAAATTATAGATACGTTGGAGACGTATCAAGTATCGCCAAGCTTAATTCCTGCTCGTCCTCGAGTAGGTAAATGATAAAATAAGAATTTTTGATGTGCAATGCTTTCTAACATATTTATAAATGTAATTTTTCTTTATTGTGGCATGAATATTCAGATCTAAAATATTCAAGATAAAAGTTTAATATTGACATAGAAATAATAATACTTCAAGCATACTAACTAAGCAATTATGTCTTCTCAAAATAACATGGCCAAAGAAAGTTATCCCTACAAAATCATATAGTCTGGCTATGCTCTATCTTCACCACACAAAATATTTAAATCATGCACAACCCCGATGACAAGCCAAGCAATTTTTTCATACTTTTGATGTTCTCAAACTTTTTCAATCTTCACGCAATATATGAGCGTGAGCCATGGATATAGCACTATGGTGGAATAGAATGGTGGTTGTGGAGAAGACAAAAAAGGAGAAGATAGTCTCACATCAACTAGGCGTATCAACGGGCTATGGAGATGCCCATTAATAGATATCAATGTGAGTGAGTAGGGATTGCCATGCAACGGATGCACTAGAGCTATAAGTATATATGAAAGCTCAACAAAAGAAACTAAGTGGGTGTGCATCCAACTTGCTTGCTCACGAAGACCTAGGGCATTTTGAGGAAGCCCATCATTGGAATATACAAGCCAAGTTCTATAATGAAAAATTCCCACTAGTATATGAAAGTGATATCATAGGAGACTCTCTATATGAAGAACATGGTGCTACTTTGAAGCACAAGTGTGGAAAAGGATAGTAGCATTGTCCCTTCTCTCTTTTTCTCTCATTTTTTTATTTGGGTCTTCTTTCTTTTTTTTGGCCTCTTTTCTCTCTTTTTTTAATTTTTCGTCCGGAGTCTCATCCCGACTTGTGGGGGAATCATAGTCTCCATCATCCTTTCCTCACTTGGGACAATGCTCTAATAATGATGATCATCACACTTTTTTTACTTACAACTCTAGAATTACAACTCAATACTTAGAACAAAATATGACTCTATGTGAATGCCTCCGGTGGTGTGCCGGGATGTGCAATGATGCATGAGTGACATGTATGAAGAATTAGGAAAGGTGGCTTTGCCACAAATACGATGTCAACTACATGATCATGCAAGCAATATGACAATGATGAAGCGTGTCATAATAACGGAACGGTGGAAAGTTGCATGGCAATATATCTCGGAATGGCTATGGAAATGCCATAATAGGTAGGTATGGTGGCTGTTTTGAGGAAGGTATATGGTGGGTATACGGTACCGGTGAAAGTTGAGCGATACTAGAGAGGCTAGCAATGGTGGAAGGGTGAGAGTGCGTATAATCCATGGACTCAACATTAGTCATAAAAAACTCACATACTTATGGCAAAAATCTATTAGTTATCGAAACAAAGTATTACGCGCATACTCCTAGAGGGATAGATTGGTAGGAAAAGTCATCGCTCGTCCCCGACCGCCACTCATAAGGAAGACAATCAATAAATAAATCATGCTCCGACTTCATCACATAACAGTTCACCATACGTGCATGCTACAGGAATAGCAAATTTCAACACAAGTATTTCTCAAATTCATAACTACTCAACTAGCTAGCATGACTCTCATATCACCATCTCCATATCTCAAAACAATTATCAAGTATCAAACTTCTCATAGTATTCAATGCACTTTTATGAAAGTTTTTATATTATAGCAAATTTCCATCTTGTTCTAAAGGACTCTCAAAATAATATAAGTGATGCATGAGAGAACAATAGTTTCTATAAAACAAATCCACCACTGTGCTCTAAAATATATAAGTGAAGCACAAAGAGCAAAAACTATACAGCTCAAAAGGTATAAGTGAAGCACATAGAGTATTCTAATAAATTTCAAATCATGTGAGTCTCTCTCAAAAGGCGTGTACAGCAAGGATGATTGTGGTAAACTAAAAAGCAAAGACTCAAATCATACAAGACGCTCCAAGCAAAACACATATCATGTGGTGAATAAAAATATAGCTCCAAGTAAAGTTACCGATAGACGAAGACGAAAGAGGGGATGTCTTCTGGGGCATCCCCAAGCTTAGCCTTTTTGGTGTCCTTGAATTTTATCTTGGGTTGCCATGGGCATCCCCAAGCTTAGTCTCTTTCCACTCTTTGTTCCATATTCCATCAAATCTTTACCCAAAACTTGAAAACTTCACAACATAAAACTCAAAATAGAAAATCTCATGAGCTCCGTTAGCGAAAGAAAACAAAACACTACTTCAAGATACTGTAATGAACTCATTATTTATTAATATTGGTTTTAAACCAACTGTATTCCAACTTCTCTATGGTTTATAAACTCTTTTACTAGCCATAGATTCATCAAAATAAGCAAACAACACACGAAAAACAGAATCTGTCAAAAACAGAACAGTCTGTAGTAATCTGTAGCTAACGCAACTTCTGAACCCCAAAAATTCTAAAATAAACTGCTGGACGTGAGGAATTTATCTATTAATCATCTTCAAAAAGAATTAACTAAATATCATATTCCAAATATAAATGACAGCGATTCTCGTGAGCGCTAAAGTTTTTGTTTTTTACAGCAAGATCAAAAAGATTTTCCCCAAGTCTTCCCAACGGTTCTACTTGGCACAAACACTAATTAAACAAAAAAA
This sequence comes from Triticum dicoccoides, assembly GCF_002162155.2. Lineage (NCBI taxonomy): Eukaryota > Viridiplantae > Streptophyta > Magnoliopsida > Poales > Poaceae > Triticum > Triticum dicoccoides. The sequence continues at coordinate 14,552,179 of NC_041382.1, forward strand.
GACAACCAAAACAGAGGCTAGATAAATTATTATTACTAAACAGGAGCAAAAAGCAAGTAATACAAATAAAATTGGGTTGCCTCCCAACAAGCGCTATCGTTTAACGCCCCTAGCTAGCATTAAAAGCGAAGATAGATCTAGGTATTGCCATCTTTGGTAGGTAATTCTTCAATGAGACACCTATAACTCTTTGGAGTTTTTTTCTTTTTATTAATTATCAAACTCCTAGGCACAAAATAGAGAAAATCATTGGTACCAAACGGTTCCTTAATGATAGCAAAAAGATTGGGATGAACACTTATTGATTTTAAATCCGCAGTTTCCTTACTAGAGGATTCACCCTTATTTTTAGGAACACAAACAAGCTTGGAAATTTTAGTAGGAGGATTTGGAGTATTTTTAATGGAAGAAAAAGCGGATCCCAAGTTGGTGATAATTCCCTCAAGTTTATTGATTCTAGTAGAATCTTGATCTATTCTTTCATAAACTATGGGTTCTTTTTCCCTCAAAAAATTCAGAGTAACTCCCACCTTAGATCCATATTGGGTAATTTGGTTGTGGATCTTTTTATACAAATTCTCAATAAACTCTACAGTAGCAACTTTATTCTCAATAATTTCAAGCCTTTCCATCACATGTTCCAAGGTTAACATAGTTCCATTAACCAAAAGAGGTGGTGAGCCAAACAAATCTATCATAGCGTTATAAGAATCAAAAGTATGTCTACCCAAGAAATTCCCTCCGGTAATGGTATAAGAATATATCTGTACCAAGGAGTTGTGCCTATATAGAAATTGCAGAGAAGAACAGAAGTAGATTGCTTCCTGATAGATTGATTTTGAGCATTGTAAATTCTATACCAAGCATCTTTTAGATTTTCTCCCTCCCTTTGTTTAAAATTAAGAACTTCATTCTTGGGAGACAACGGAGAAGATAGAGGACTAGCCATAATGACAAGGCAAGCAAGAAAGCGACAAACGGAAAAGAGAGGGCGAATAAAAACGACAAGGGTGAAGTGGGGGAGAGGAAAACGAGAGGCAAATGGCAAATAATGTAATGCGAGGGATAAGATTTTGTGATGTGTACTTGGTATGTCTGGACTTAGCAACGGCACCAGAAATGACTCGTTGTTGGGAGTCAAATCTTGACTTGACTTGGCACGAATCTCCTTGGCAACGGCACCAGAAATCATTCTTGCTACCTCTTGAGCACTGCGTTGTTTTTCCCTTGAAGAGGAAAGGGTGATGCAGCAAAGTAGTGCAAGTATTTCCCTCAGTTTTTGAGAACCAAGGTATCAATCCAGTAGGAGATCATGCTCAAGTCCCACTCGCCTACACAAACAGGTAAGAACCTCGCAACCAATGTGGTAAAGGGATTGTCAAGCCTTTCACGGTCACTTACGAGAGTGAGATCTGATAGATATGATAAGATAATATTTTTGGTATTTTTATGATAAAGAGAAATAAAGATGCAAAGTAAAATAAATGGCAAAGGAAATAACTAAGTATTGGAAGATTAATATGATGGAAGATAGACCCGGGGCCATAGGTTTCACTAGTGGTTTCTCTCAAGAGCATAAGTATTATGGTGGGTAAACGAATTACTATCGAGCAATTGATAGAATTGATCATAGTTATGAGAATATCTAGGTATGATCATGTATATAGGCATCACGTCCGCGACAAGTAGACCGAAACGATTCTGCATCTACTACTATTACTCCACACATTGACCGCTATCCAGCATGCATCTAGAGTATTACGTTCATAAGAACAGAGTAATGTTTTAAGGAAGATGACATGATGTAGAGGGATAAACTCATGAAATATGATATAAACCCCATCTCTTTATCCTCGATGGCAACAATACAATACGTGTTGTTTCCCTTTCTGTCACTAGGATCGAACACCGCAAGATTGAACCCAAAGCTAAGCACTTCTCCCATTGCAAGAAAGATCAATCTAGCAGGCCAAACCAAACTGATAATTCAAAGAGACTTGCAAAGATAATCCAATCATACATAAAAGAATTCAGAGGAGAATCAAATATTGTTCATAGATAATCTGGATCATAAACCCACAATTCATCGGATCTCAACAAACACACCGTAAAAGAAGATTACATCGAATAGATCTCCAAGAAGATCGAGGAGAACTTTGTATTGAGATCCAAAGAGAGAGAAGAACCATCTAGCTAATAAATATGGACCCAAAGGTCTGAAGTAAACTACTCACACATCACCGGAGAGGCCATGGAGTTGATGTAGAGGCCCTCCGTGATCAATGCCCCCTCCGGCGGAGCTTCGGAAAAGGCCCCGAGATGGGATCTCTCGAGTACAGAAGGTTGCGGTGGTGGAATTAGGTTTTCGTGGTGCTCCTGGATGTTTGGGGGGTACGTGGATATATATAGGAGGAAGAAGTACGTCGGTGGAGCAACGGGGGGCCCACGAGGGTGGAGGGTGCGCCCGGGGGGGTAGGCGCGCCCCCCTGCCTCGTGGCTTCCTCCGTTGTTTCTTGACGCCCACTCAAAGTCTCCTGGATCACATTTGTTGAGAAAATCACGGTCCCGAAGGTTTCATTCCGTTTGGACTCCGTTTGATATTCCTTTTCTTCGAAACCCTAAAATAGGCAAAAAAACAACAATTTGGGCTGGGCCTTCGGTTAGTAGGTTAGTCCCAAAATGATATAAAAGTGTAAAATAAAGCCCATTGACATCCAAAAGAGATAATATAATAGCATGGAGCAATCAAAAATTATAGATACGTGGCTGAACCGGTGCTCCAGTCACGGGCACCTCAACCGCCCGGTTCACCACGGGTGGGTCACTGGTCCCTGCCCCTGGCGTGTTGAAAAGGTTTCCCGCATCGTACACTAGAGGTAAGCGACTCTGGTGTCTCCTTCTCATGATTTTATTTGGAGCGTTTTGATCCAAGGTGAGCAGGAAAGAGTCTGCATGAATCCGTTGTGCCTATGCATCCAAAGCAGCTGGCTCCATGGCCATCCTAGCGTTCTCAGCCGCCAGCTGTTCCTTGGCTTGAGTTATCTCATCTCGTAACCTCGCAACATCCACCTTATGCTGTCCTGAGTGTCTGGGGTCACTTCCACCCCCATCAAAGTCGCCAAAGCCAATAATAACTCCGTCGGAACCTGAGCCGGCGGGCGCGCAGAGTCGCTAGCACCTACCGTTGCTGTAGCCATTGAGCTGGAGGTCATAGCCGCGGTGGTCGTTGAGCCGAGCGCAGGCTGTGTACCGGCCATGAAGATCCCAACCTTGTTCGGTGGCTCATAGGGGTCCGGAATACTGTCGCCCTCGGAACAGCCCCCAAGACGGCCGTCTTGCACTTGATACATTGAATTGGTCTCGCCAGTGGATGATACGTCTCCAACGTATCTATAATTTTTGATTGTTCCATGCTACTCCCTCGGTCCATCCAACGGCCGTAGTGCTTCTTCAACCTCTGGTCTTCTTGGTCCAGCCGCACAAAGTAGCACCGGTCATGCCGCCTGCTCCTGCCTCCCGTGGCCGGCTGTGCTGCCGCGGAGGCCTCACCGCCCCCATACTACTCCCACCGCTGGCCAGGACATCCCTCCACCCACCCACACCCCCTGTTATTTTGCGGCGATGGCAGCCTCACACCGCAGCCGAACCAGTGAACCCTCGTACTCCTCGCCGCGCGGGCTTCCACTGCTATGTCTTCCCCGGCTCCGCGTCGTCCCCTTCCTAGGCCCCACCGTCGTCCAGACCACCGCCCTGGTGCTCTCGGCGCGGCGTGGTCAACATGGTCAACGACCGACTTCCATCGGAAGAGTACTGTACGTGGAGAGGCTGACAGCTGGGTCCAGGCAGCCGCAAGGAAGTGCCTCCTTATTACGCGCAAAATAATTATTCCTCCACCTTACAATAGGGACCCACCGGACGGGCCACCTTAGTTCACGAAAAAAACGTTTCCCCCCTGACTACTCGGACCCACCATACGGGCCAGCGTATTTCGCGAAAAAAACGTTCCCCCCGCTGTCAGCTCGGAACCACCGGAAGTGCCTCCTTATTACGCACAAAAAAATGAATACTCCCCCTGCTAGCTGGGACCCACCATGGTGGGAGGCTGACTTGTGGGCCTACTAAGTTGACTGGGATGGGGGCCTTTGTCAACTTTAGTCAATATGAATGATTCTAGCTCCAGTGACCGTACGATGTCCATCCAACGGCCGTAGTGCTTCTTCAACCTCTGGTCTTCTTGCTCCAGCCACCCAAAGCAGCGCCGGTCGTGCCGCCTGCAACTGCCTGCCGTGGCCGGCTGTGCTGCCGTGGAGGCCTCACACCCCCATACTAATCCCACCACTGGCCAGGCCATCCCTCCACTCACCCACACCCCCTGTTATTCTGCGGCGGCGGCAGCCTCACACCGCAGCTGAACCAGTGAACCCTCATACTGCCGTGGAGGCCTCACGCCCCCATACTAATCCCACCGCTGGCCAGGCCATCCCTCCACTCACCCACACCCCCTGTTATTCTGCGGCGGCGGCAGCCTCACACCGCAGCTGAACCAGTGAACCCTCATACTCCTCTCCATGCGGGCTTCCAGTGCTGCGTCTTCCCCGACTCCGCGTCGTCCCCTTCCTAGGCCTCGCCGTCGTCCAGACCACCGCCCTGGTGCTCTCGGCCCGGCGTGGTCAACATGGTCAATGACCGACTTCCATCGAAAGAGTACTGTACGTGGAGAGGCTGACAGCTGGGTCCAGGCGGCCGCAAGAAAGTGCCTCCTTATTACACGCAAAATAATTATTCCTCCACCTTATAGCAGGGACCCACCGGACGGGCCACCTTATTTCGCGAAAAAAAATGTTTCCCCCTGACTGCTCGGACCCACCGGACGGGCCAGCGTATTTCGCGAAAAAAACGTTCCCCCCGCTGTCAGCTCGGACCCACCGGAAGTGCCTCCTAATTATGCACAAAAAAATGAATACTCCCCCTGCTAGCTGGGACCCACCATGGTGGGAGGCTGACTTGTGGGCCTACTAAGTTGACTGGGACGGGGGCCTTTATCAACTTTAGTCAATATGAACGATTCTAGCTCCAGTGACCGTACGATGTCCATCCAACGATCGTAGTGCTTCTTCAACCTATGGTCCTCTTGCTCCAGCCGCCCAAAGCAGCGCCGGTCATGTCGCATGCTCCTGCCTCCCATGGCCGGCTGTGCTGTCGCGGAGGCCTCACCGCCCCCTACTATTCCCAGCGCTGGCCAGGCCCTACGGCGACGGCAGCCTCACACCGCAGCCGAACCAGTGAACCCTCGTACTCCTCTCCGCGCGGGCTTCCACTGCCACGTCTTCCCCGGCTCCCCGTCGTTCCCTTTCTAGGCCTCGCCGTCGTCCACCGCCCTGGTGTTCTCAGCGCGGCTTGGTCAACATGGTCAAGGAACGACTTCCATCAGACATGGACTGTACGTGGAGAGGCTGACAGCTGGTTCCACGGCCGCAGCAAGGAAGTGCCTCCTTATTACGTGGAAAATAATTATTCCTCCACCTGACAGCGGGGACCCACCAGACGGGCCACCGTATTTCGCGAAAAAAACATTTCCCCTGACTACTGGGACCCACCAGCTACACCTTCGCATGCAAGGAAGTGCGTTCGGGCAAAAAAACGATTCGCCCCCTTGACTGTTGGGACCCACCAGCTAGATCTTCGCACGCAAGGAAGTTCCTTGCAGTCGGGACCCACCTGGTCGAAGCGTACGTAGCGTTGTCATTCTGGTCGTGAACGTGTACGTACATATATACTGGTCAATGTAGAGGCGCGCACGTGTCGAAGTAGAGGCGCGCACGTAGCATGTACACGTACGTACAGCGGTCAGGGTGCAAGAAAGAAAATATGGCCATGTATGTGTTCATACGGGCGGAGTCTCGAACGCCTACTCGCGCAAACGTACGGCGAGGGCTCGTGTACATGGCTGGGTCGGAACGGAGAAATAGCGTCATCGTCGTGTTCATGGGGAGGCAATGGAATGCGTCGTGTTCATGGGGAGGCAACGGATGTGTCGTGTTCATCGGGAGGGCTTGGACGGAACAGGCGATGGAAACAAGGCCTGGCGTACCGCAGAACGGAGGAAACGGCCTTGTGTTTGACCGGCCATGTTTGAAACGGGATCTTGTTCATCGGGAGAGGTGTGGCGTACCACGAAACGGAGGAAACGGACCTCCTACGGTCGAAACAGGGGTCCTGTTGATCGGGAGGGGTGTGGCGTACCGCAAAACGGAGGAAACGGACCTCCTACGGTTGAAACGGGGGTCCTGTTGATCAGGAGGGGTGTGGCGTACTGCAAAACGGAGCAAACGGACTTGTGTTGGAGCGCTACGGTCGAAACGGGGGTCCTGTTCATCGGGGGGTGTGGCGTACCGCAAAACGGGACTCCACGGGATACTGTTCATCTCCACCGTCGACCTCCTCCAGCCTCCACGGGCTCCTGTTCATCCAGCCTCCAAGGGCTCCTGTTCATCCAGCCTCCACGGGCTCCTGTTCATCCAGCCTCCACCGCGTGCTACTCCACCGGCTACTGTTCAACCACCCCTCCACCTTCTACTGTTCATCCAGCCCTCCACACCACGGGGTCCTATTCAACCACCCCTCCACGGTCACCCCTCCACCATCTACTGTTCATCCAGCCCTCCACACCACAGGGTCCTGTTCAACCACTCCTCCACCGTCTACTGTTCATCCAGCCCTCCAC
>NC_041382.1:14559253-14564461 GCF_002162155.2 Triticum dicoccoides
CCCCCTCCCGCAACACTCACTATTCATCCCATCGATCGGCTTCAGTTAGCAGCAGTAGCGAAGGAATCGCTCGATTGGGTTCAGTTAAGAGCCATCGATCGATCGCTCGGGTTCAGTAACGCGTAGCCTACAGTGCAATCACTCGGGTTCAGTTAGAGCCCAACGCCTCGCTCAGGTTCAGTTAGAGCCAACGCCTTGCACACACGTGCGTACGTGTACGAGAGAAACGCGCATCGCTCGGCCCCGACCTCCCACCGTAACCGGGAACTCCTCGAAATTTTCCTCCCCCTCGCTTCTACCACGGTTTTTCCGTCATGGACAGCCCAAAGAATGTCATGCAGCTGCGTCTCCGGCCCGCCCAGGACGAAAAGCCCATTTGCTGTCATGATTTTTTGTCATAGAAGTAGGAGCCCACCACATCTATGATGATACCGGGTTTTGTCACAATTATCGTCTTAGAAGTGTCATATGTATGACAGAAAAAAATTTCGTTCGGCCCAAAATGTCATGGATGTGTCTTTATTTGTAGTGTACAGAAGGTTGCGGCGGTGGAATTAGGTTTTTCTGGTGCTCCTGGATGTTTGGGGGGTACGTGGATATATATAGGAGGAAGAAATACGTCGGTGGAGCACCCCCTGCCTCGTGGCTTCCTCTGTTGTTTCTTGACGCCCACTCCAAGTCTCCTGGATCACGTTTGTTGAGAAAATCACGTTCCCGAAGGTTTCATTCCGTTTGGACTCCGTTTGATATTCCTTTTCTTCGAAACCCTAAAATAGTAAAAAAAAACAGCAATTTGGGTTGGGCCTCCGGTTAGTAGGTTAGTCCCAAAAATGATATATAAGTGTAAAATAAAGACCATTGACATCCAAAATAGATAATATAATAGCATGGAGCAATCAAAAATTATAGATACGTTGGAGACGTATCAAGTATCGCCAAGCTTAATTCCTGCTCCTCCTTGAGTAGGTAAATGATAAAATAAGAATTTTTGATGTGGAATGCTTTCTAACATATTTATAAATGTAATTTTTCTTTATTGCGGCATGAATATTCAGATCTGAAACATTCAAGATAAAAGTTTAATATTGACATAGAAATAATAATACTTCAAGCATACTAACTAAGCAATTATGTCTTCTCAAAATAACATGGCCAAAGAAAGTTATCCCTACAAAATCATATAGTCTGGCTATGCTCTATCTTCACCACACAAAATATTTAAATCATGCACAACCCCGATGACAAGCCAAGCAATTGTTTCATACTTTTGATGTTCTCAAACTTTTTCAATCTTCATGCAATATATGAGCGTGAGCCATGGATATAGCACTATGGTGGAATAGAATGGTGGTTGTGGAGAAGACAAAAAAGGAGAAGATAGTCTCACATCAACTAGGCGTATCAACGGGCTATGGAGATGCCCATTAATAGATATCAATGTGAGTGAGTAGGGATTGCCATGCAACGGATGCACTAGAGCTATAAGTATATATGAAAGCTCAACAAAAGAAACTAAGTGGGTGTGCATCCAACTTGCTTGCTCATGAAGACCTAGGGCATTTTGAGGAAGCCCATCATTGGAATATACAAGCCAAGTTCTATAATGAAAAATTCCCACTAGTATATGAAAGTGATATCATAGGAGACTCTCTATATGAAGAACATGGTGCTACTTTGAAGCACAAGTGTGGAAAAGGATAGTAGCATTGTCCCTTCTCTCTTTTTCTCTCATTTTTTTATTTGGGTCTTGTTTCTTTTTTTTGGCCTCTTTTCTCTCTTTTTTTAATTTTTCGTCCGGAGTCTCATCCCGACTTGTGGGGGAATCATAGTCTCCATCATCCTTTCCTCACTTGGGACAATGCTCTAATAATGATGATCATCACACTTTATTTACTTACAACTCAAGAATTACAACTCAATACTTAGAACAAAATATGACTCTATGTGAATGCCTCCGGTGGTGTGCCGGGATGTGCAATGATGCATGAGTGACATGTATGAAGAATTAGGAATGGTGGCTTTGCCACAAATACGATGTCAACTACATGATCATGCAAGCAATATGACAATGATGAAGCGTGTCATAATAACGGAACGGTGGAAAGTTGCATGGAAATATATCTCGGAATGGCTATGGAAATGCCATAATAGGTAGGTATGGTGGCTCTTTTGAAGAAGGTATATGGTGGTTATACGGTACCGGCGAAAGTTGAGCGATACTAGAGAGGCTAGCAATGGTGGAATGGTGAGAGTGCGTATAATCCATGGACTCAACATTAGTCATAAAGAACTCACATACTTATGGCAAAAATCTATTAGTTATCAAAACAAAGTATTACGTGCATGCTCCTAGAGGGATAGATTGGTTGGAAAAGACCATCGCTCCTCCCCGACCGCCACTCATAAGGAAGACAATCAATAAATAAATCATGCTCCGACTTCATCACATAACAGTTCACCATACGTGCATGCTACAGGAATAGCAAACTTCAACACAAGTATTTCTCAAATTCATAACTACTCAACTAGCTAGCATGACTCTCATATAACCATTTCCATATCTCAAAACAATTATCAATTATCAAACTTCTCATAGTATTCAATGCACTTTTATGAAAGTTTTTATATTATAGAAAAGTTCCATATTGTTCTAAAGGACTCTCAAAATAATATAAGTGAAGCATGAGAGAACAATAGTTTCTATAAAACAAATCCACCACTGTGCTCTAAAAGATATAAGTGAAGCACATAGAGCAAAAACTATATGGCTCAAAAGGTATAAGTGAAGCACATAGAGTATTCTAATAAATTTCAAATCATGTGAGTCTCTCTCAAAAGGCGTGTACAGCAAGGATGATTGTGGTAAACTAAAAAGCAAAGACTCAAATCATACAAGACGCTCCAAGCAAAACACATATCATGTGGTGAATAAAAATATAGCTCCAAGTAAAGTTACCGATAGACGAAGACGAAAGAGGGGTTGCCTTCCGGGGCATCCCCAAGCTTAGGCTTTTTGGTGTCCTTGAATTTTATCTTGGGGTGCCATGGGCATCCCCAAGCTTAGTCTCTTTCCACACTTTGTTCCATATTCCACCAAATCTTTACCCAAAATTTGAAAACTTCACAACATAAAACTCAAAATAGAAAATCTCGTGAGCTCCGTTAGCGAAAGAAAACAAAACACCACTTCAAGATACTGTAATGAACTCATTATTTATTTATATTGGTTTTAAACCTACTGTATTCCAACTTCTCTATAGTTTATAAACTCTTTTACTAGCCATAGATTCATCAAAATAAGCAAACAACACACGAAAAACAGAATCTGTCAAAAACAGAACAGTCTGTAGTAATCTGTAGCTAACGCAACTTCTGAACCCCAAAAATTCTAAAATAAACTGCTGGAAGTGAGTAATTTATCTATTAATAATCTTCAAAAAGAATTAACTAAATATCACATTCCAAATATAAATGACAGAAATTCTCGTGAGCGCTAAAGTTTCTGTTTTTTACAGCAAGATCAAAAAGACTTTCCCCAAGTCTTCCCAACGGTTCTACTTGGCACAAACACTAATTAAACAAAAAAACACAACCAAAACAGAGTCTAGATAAATTACTTATTACTAAACAGGAGCAAAAAGCAAGTAATACAAATAAAATTGGGTTGCCTCCCAACAAGCGCTATCGTTTAACGCCCCTAGCTAGCATTAAAAGCGAAGATAGATCTAGGTATTGCCATATTTGGTAGGTAATTCTTCAATGAGACACCTATAACTCTTTGGAGTTTTTTTATTTTTATTAATTATCAAACTCCTAGGCACAAAATAGAGAAAATCATTGGTACCAAACGGTTCCTTAATGATAGCAAAAAGATTGGGATGAACACTTATTGATTTTAAATCCGCAGTTTCCTTACTAGAGGATTCACCCTTATTTTTAGGAACATAAACAAGCTTGGAAATTTTAGTAGGAGGATTTGGAGTATATTTAATGGAAGAAAAAGCGGATCCCAAGTTGGTGATAATTCCCTCAAGTTTATCGATTCTAGTAGAATCTTGATCTATTCTTTCTTAAACTATGGGTTCTTTTTCCCTAAAAAATTTCAGAGTAACTCCCACCTTAGATCCATATTGGATAATTTGGTTGTGGATCTTTTTATACAAATTCTCAATAAACTCTACAGTAGCAACTTTATTCTCAATAATTTCAAGCCTTTCCATCACATGTTCCAAGGTTAACATAGTTCCATTAACCAAAAGAGGTGGTGAGCTAAACAAATCTATCATAGCGTTATAAGAATCAAAAGTATGTCTACCCAAGAAATTTCCTCCGGTAATGGTATCAAGAATATATCTGTACCAAGGAGTAGTGCCTACATAGAAATTGCGGAGAAGAACAGAAGTAGATTGCTTCCTGATAGATCGATTTTGAGCATTGCAAATTCTATACCAAGCATCTTTTAGATTTTCTCCCTCCCTTTGTTTAAAATTAAGAACTTCATTCTTGGGAGACAACGAAGAAGATAGAGGACTAGCCATAATGACAAGGCAAGCAAGAAAGCGACAAATGGAAAAGAGAGGGCGAATAAAAACGACAAGGGTGAAGTGGGGGAGAGGAAAACGAGAGGCAAATGGCAAATAATGTAATGCGAGGGATAAGATTTTGTGATGGGTACTTGGTATGTCTTGACTTAGCAATGGCACCAGAAATGACTCGTTGTTGGGAGTCAAATCTTGACTTGACTTGGCACGAATCTCCTTGGCAACGGTGCTAGAAATCATTCTTGCTACCTCTTGAGCACTGTGTTGGTTTTCCCTTGAAGAGGAAAGGGTGATGCAGCAAAGTATCACAAGTATTCCCCTCAGTTTTTGAGAACCAAGGTATCAATCCAGTAGGAGATCATGCTCAAGTCCCACGCACCTACACAAACAGGTAAGAACCTCGCAACCAATGTGGTAAAGGGGTTGTCAAGCCTTTCACGATCACTTACGAGAGTGAGATCTGATAGATATGATAAGATAATATTTTTGGTATTTTTATGATAAAGAGAAATAAAGATGCAAAGTAAAATAAATGGCAAAGGAAATAACTAAGTATTGGAAGATTAATATGATGGAAGATAGACTCGGGGGCCATAGGTTTTACTAGTGGCTTCTCTCAAAATAGCATAAGTATTACGGTGGGTGAACAAATTATTGTTGAGCAATT
>NC_041382.1:14566738-14578489 GCF_002162155.2 Triticum dicoccoides
CTTCACTTATATCTTTTAGAGCACAGTGGTGGATTTGTTTTATAGAAACTATTGTTCTCTCATGCTTCACTTATATTATTTTGAGAGTCCTTTAGAACAATATGGAACTTTTCTATAATATAAAAACTTTCATAAAAGTGCATTGAATACTATGAGAAGTTTGATAATTGATAATTGTTTTGAGATATGGAAATGGTTATATGAGAGTCATGCTAGCTAGTTGAGTAGTTATGAATTTGAGAAATACTTGTGTTGAAGTTTGCTATTCCTGTAGCATGCACGTATGGTGAACTGTTATGTGATGAAGTCGGAGCATGATTTATTTATTGATTGTCTTCCTTATGAGTGGCGGTCGGGGAGGAGCGATGGTCTTTTCCAACCAATCTATCCCTCTAGGAGCATGCACGTAATACTTTGTTTTGATAACTAATAGATTTTTGCCATAAGTATGTGAGTTCTTTATGACTAATGTTGAGTCCATGGATTATACGCACTCTCACCATTCCACCATTGCTAGCCTCTCTAGTATCGCTCAACTTTCGCCGGTACCGTATAACCACCATATACCTTCCTCAAAAGAGCCACCATACCTACCTATTATGGCATTTCCATAGCCATTCCGAGATATATTTCCATGCAACTTTCCACCGTTCCGTTATTATGACACGCTTCATCATTGTCATATTGCTTGCATGATCATGTAGTTGACATCGTATTTGTGGCAAAGCCACCATTCCTAATTCTTCATACATGTCACTCATGCATCATTGCACATCCCGGCACACCACCGGAGGCATTCACATAGAGTCATATTTTGTTCTAAGTATTGAGTTGTAATTCTTGAGTTGTAAGTAAATAAAGTGTGATGATCATCATTATTAGAGCATTGTCCCAAGTGAGGAAAGGATGATGGAGACTATGATTCCCCCACAAGTCGGGATGAGACTCCGGACGAAAAATTAAAAAAAGAGAGAAAAGAGGCCAAAAAAAAGAAACAAGACCCAAATAAAAAAATGAGAGAAAAAGAGAGAAGGGACAATGCTACTATCCTTTTCCACACTTGTGCTTCAAAGTAGCACCATGTTCTTCATATAGAGAGTCTCCTATGATATCACTTTCATATACTAGTGGGAATTTTTCATTATAGAACTTGGCTTGTATATTCCAATGATGGGCTTCCTCAAAATGCCCTAGGTCTTCATGAGCAAGCAAGTTGGATGCACACCCACTTAGTTTCTTTTGTTGAGCTTTCATATATACTTATAGCTCTAGTGCATCCGTTGCATGGCAATCCCTACTCACTCACATTGATATCTATTAATGGGCATCTCCATAGCCCGTTGATACGCCTAGTTGATGTGAGACTATCTTCTCCTTTTTTTGTCTTCTCCACAACCACCATTCTATTCCACCATAGTGCTATATACATGGCTCACACTCATATATTGCGTGAAGATTGAAAAAGTTTGAGAACATAAAAAGTATGAAACAATTGCTGGGCTTGTCATCGGGGTTGTGCATGATGAGAGCATTTTGTGTGACGAAAATGAAGCATGGACAAACTATATGATTTTGTAGGGATAAGCTTTCTTTGGCTATGTTATTTCAATAAGACATAATTGCTTGGTTAGCATGCTTGAAGTATTATTATTTTTATGTCAACATTAAACTTTTATCTTGAATCTTTCGGATGTGAACATTCATGCCACAATAAAGAAAATTATATTGAAGAATATGCTAGAAAGCATTTCACATCAAAATTTCTGTTTTTATCATTTACCTACTCGAGGACGAGCAGGAATTAAGCTTGGGGATGCTTGATACGTCTCCAACGTATCTATAATTTTTGATTGTTCCATACTACTATATATTCTGTTTTGGATGGTTAATGGGCTTTATTATACACTTTTATATTTTTTTTGGACTAACCTATTAACCCAAGGCCTAGTGCAAATTGCTGTGTTTTGCCTATTTCAGTGTTTCGCAGAAAAGGAATATCAAACGGAGTCCAAACGGAATGAAACCTTCGGGAGAGTGATTTTTGGAACAAACATGATCGAGAGGACTTGGAGTGGACGTCAAGAAACAACCGAGGAGGCCACGAGTTAGGGAGGCGCGCCTACCCCCCTGGGCGCGCCCTCCACCCTCGTGGGCCCCTAGTGGCTCAACCGACCTACTCCGTCCTCCTATATATGTTCATATACCCCGAAAACATCCAAGAGTACCACGAAACCCTATTTCCACCGTTGGGACCTTATGTACCCAAGAGATCCCATCTTGGGGCCTTTTCCGAAGCTCCGCCGGAGGGGGCATCGATGACGGAGGGCCTCTACATCAACTCCATGGCCCCTCTGATGATGTGTGAGTAGTTTACTTCAGACCTTCGGGTCCACAGTTATTAGCTAGATGGCTTCTTCTCTCTCTTTGGATCTCAATACAAAGTTCTTCTCGATCTTCTTGGAGATCTATTTGATGTAACTCTTTTTGCGGTGTGTTTGTCGAGATTCGATGTATTGTGGGTTTATGATCAAGTCTATCTATGAACAATATTTGATTCTTCTCTGAAATCTTTTATGTATGATTGGTTATCTTTGCAAGTCTCTTCGAATTATCAGTTTGGTTTGGCCTACTAGATTGATATTTCTTGCAATGGGAGAAATGCTTAGGTTTGGGTTCAATCTTGCGGTGCTCGATCCCAGTGACAGAAAGGGAAATGACACGTATTGTATTGTTGCCATCGAGGATAAAAAGATGGGGTTTATATCATATTGCTTGAGTTTATCCCTCTACATCATGTCATCTTACCTAATGCGTTACTCTGTTCTTATGAGCTTAATACTGTAGATGCATGCTGGATAGCGATCGATGTGTGGAGTAATAGTAGTAGATGCAGGAAGGAGTCGGTCTACTTGTCACGGACGTGATGCCTATATACATGATAATTCCTAGATATTCTCGTAATTATTCGCTTTTCTATCAATTGCTCGACAGTAATTTGTTCACCCACCGTAATACTTATGCTATTTTGAGAGAAGCCACTAGTGAAACCTATGGCCCCCGGGTCTATTCTCCATTATATTAATCTCCCGTCAACAAGTTATTTTTATTACCGTTTATTTTGCAATCTTTACTTTTAATCTTTATCATAAAAATACCAAAAATATTGTTTTATCATCTCTATCAGATCTCACTCTCGTAAGTGACCGTGAAGGGATTGACAACCCCTTTATCGCATTGGTTGCATGGTTCTTATTTGTTTGTGTAGGTATGAGGGACTTGCGTGTGGCCTCCTACTGGATTGATACCTTGGTTCTCAAAAACTAAGGGAAATACTTACGCTACTTTGTTGCATCACCCTTTTCTCTTCAAGGGAAAACCAACGCAGTGCTCAAAAGGTAGCAGTGGACGATTCACCATCAGAGTAGATGGTCGTCTCACCACCAGACACAAATCCTTCCTCAAATTCCACCCCATGGATGAAACCAACAAAGGAGTGCTTTACGGCGGGTTGAACCTGGGCGGGTCGTGCACGCTGAGCCGTCTCGATGATGTCGATGCGGGTGTTCGGCTCAGGGCCTGGTTCACCAATCATGCCGATGAAGACGTGAATTCCGCCAAAGGAGACCTGGTACCCGTACTTAATTGAGCCGGCCTCGGGGCCCCAGCCTGCGTCGCTGATGTAGAGTTTTCCTTGATGACTCTTGGTCATCTGGCCCATAGCATATCCCTTGATCCCTTCGAAGCTGCCCTTCAAGAACTCGAAACCACCGTGCGCTGGCCCCACAGTGGGCGCTAACTATCGTGGACTTGACACAGCAGATGTCCTAGCGCAAGGACTTAGTCGTGGAGCCATCGCAACTAGGTTAGCTTGAAGGGGTTAAGTGGGACAAAGGTCACAGAGAGTTTACCCAGGTTGGGCCCCTGTCAACGAGGTAGAAGCCTACTCTTACTTTGTGTTGTATTGATAGGGTTTCGATTACCAGGGAGCGAATACGGTTGACCTAGCTCTCGATTGTTTGTTACTTGCCCCTAAACCGCCGTCAGGTCGTCCCTTTATATACACAGGAAGACGCCCGACGGCTCACGGAGTCCTGGCCGGCTCATACATAGCGTGTCCGGCTCGGTGACTAACTACGCTTGCCTTACAAAACAAGTTGTACACATATGGCGGTTCATCCTCTTGGGCCTCAAGTCGCCTCTGGGTCTTGGGCCGTCAATGGGCTTGTATGAGCCGCCATCTTCATTGATAAGTCGCCCGTGGTATGACCCGACCCTTTCTGGGTGGTTCATACCCAATAGTTATATCCCCAACACACTACTAGGAAAAGGCCTACTAATGGCGCACCTAATTTGGCCATTAATGGCGCATTAGTGGTGCGCCATTAGTAGCACGCCATTAGTATATTTTACTAATGGCGCACCACGGGTGCGCCATTAGTATCTGGTATACTAATGGCGCACCTCAGATGCGCCATTAGTATATATAACAGTGTGCCATTAGTATGCCTCCCAGGGGGCCATGTATACCCAGGTGCTTTGGCATACTAATGGCGCACGACAACGAGATGCGCCATTAGTACGTTCGGCATACTAATGGCGCACTATTTAATGATGCGCCATTAGTATCCTTTGGCATACTAATGGCGCACTATGATGTGATGCGCCATTAGTATGAATATTAGGTTTTTTTTATTTTTTTATTTTCTGTTTTTTGCACAGGTTACAAAATGTATAATTGGACAAAATATGAACAGCACACATCAACAACAGATTCATCGAATACAATAGAAGATTAGTCTCTGAATACAATTCATCATTTTAGTCTCCGAATACAATTCATCATATTAGTCTCCGAATTGAAAAGACCGAACAAAGATAGAACATTATATTACAAGTCTCGAGACTGCGAGTTTGTCTTCACATTACAAGTCGATATCCATCATCTAAACTACCATCACATAGAAGAGAGCTACGGTCATCACGATGAGCATCATCACGATGAAACTCGTCTTCATCCGGTTCCTCCAACGCTCCCTCCCCTCTCCCGCTGGATAGCGGGTTTATCTAGATTCGGCCTCGGCCCTAGTGGCGTACCCTTTGTAACTGTTGCCGCTGAATCGGTGAACCTGTCTCCGACACTCCTCCCAGTCGTCGTAGACTCCGGGAACCTTACCCTTCTACACGACATACCACAGCATCGCTATGCAGTAGCCAAACGAAACGTTAGTACCAATTCACAGACAATACATAAGCAATATATAAGTATGCAACAGAACGATCGAAAGAGAAAAGCAAGACATTAATAGCATCGATTACATCTTAAGTTGAACGACTCTCGAAACCAAAGAGACATACTACAAGTTCATTAAAGTTTAATTACAACATGAGCCAATCGATGTTTCAGAACTAGACACAGCATCACTGCTTTCGACTCGACTCAAGGGACCGGAGCGTGGATGAAGCCGTCGTCTATCGTGGGAGTCATGAAAGAACGGGCATTGTCAACCTACATTTGTAGGATTGTGTCGATGTCACTGTTGGGCGGTTGATTTCTGAGGTAGAACTGCCCTGAGGTACGAAGGACATCTTGATGGATGATTTCCGCAAACTCTAACTGGATGCGAAAGAATTCTTGTCTGATGTCCGCGTCCTGGATTGCCGACACGCTCGCGGCCCAATCTTTGAGTCTACTCGGTAGCAGAAGGTGATGATGGTCCCGTACGATCGCCCGCATGTGATGGATGGCGTAGTAGGCACCCTTCTGACCGCCAGGCGGCTGCTTGACGCAGCAGAACGTCGTATTGTGGGAGAACACGTGCTTGCCGTACTTACGAATAGGCCTGGTGAAGGTGCCCCCAGATTTGACGTAGCCGGGGAGAACATCATCAAGAACCTTCTTGACATTTGTGTAGTCTACGTTCGACTGACGGTCCGGGTCGAAATACGTGGCCATGGAATATTTGGGGCTTAGGAGGATGAGCGTGCAATGTGTATCACTGCAGAAAACACGGATTGTTAAAAGAAAAACGATCGAAATCTAAGAATTCATACGTTACGGGGTGGTTGAGGGGAGGACTTACTCGGGAAAGTAAGGCACGAGGAAGTTATCCTTATCTTGGTTTGCCAGAATGACGCCTTCGAGGTAAGAACTCGCGACTTGCCGGTCCCCAACGCTGCCCAAGATCTTGGCACGCATGTAGAAGGGGTCGACTATCACGATGTCCGGGGTCTTGTCGCGAATGATCCGCATCTCCATACTCAGCGAAAATAGCTGAACAAAGGTGTAGTGCAGCGGATGAAGGTTCAACATAGCGTGGATGTCATCAAACCGCAGGACGATCGTACCCCCAATGGAGTTATCCACAAAGCCCTTGCCCTCTGGCACCTTGGCCGCAAAACCGGGTATGCCACATCCTTCTCTCCGAGACGCCGCTTCTCCAAAGAAAGAACACTATCATGCAGACTCCGCATAGCACCGGTTGCAGCATCGAGCATATTTCTCGGTAGCATCGGCCTACCCGCCACATGCACCCTCCTCGAGATATCCTCAGGTGAAGGTGGTCCGTCCTAAGCACGGATCGTACTCGGTGCCGGCTGGCCCGCACCCTTGTTAGTCTTTCTTTTGCGTGCCTTCTTCTTCTCCTGTAATGGGACCGAGTTCTGCTCACAGACCGCCTTCTTGAGTGTGTTGGGGCTGATCATATTTCGCACCTCGCCTATCTGAGGCTCGGTGAAGTCGGCAGCTGGAGGCGTTTACTGAGAGCTGAACTGCAGACGACGCCTGTTGCAACTTGGCTTCTCCGCGATACCAGCTAGATCGCGCACGTCTTTTGTTGGGTTGGGTTCTTGAGAAGGAGGCCCCATGAAGTCGCCACTGTACCCATGATCGGCAAAGTACTGATCGACGTTGGCAAATGTATCGTCGCCGTCGTCGTTCTGATCCTGTGCCATATGCATGTTTGGATCCAGTGGCATAGGGATGTCCGGCACCGTTGCGGCGGTCTTGCCATGGGGCCGACTTGGCGGCGGCACGACTGGCGGTGTTGTCTTTGGGGTGGTGTCCCCCGCCCCCAAACGAATCTGGCTCTTCGGCCAAAGCAGGGGCCAGCTCAGGCAAGCTCTGAGGGTCATCACGTCATCATCGTCGGCCCCGACGGGTCGAATCGGAGGTAACAACTCGTCGCAGCCTGGCAGCACCCGAACCAGTTGAACCCTAAACAAGTTGGGTGGCATCTGGGTACCGTGGAACAAGGGGTTGCCCGGTTGAACGATTTTGCCCTTGGCGACATCGACCAACTCGTTGTTCACGAAGTGCAGGAGAGTGCACGGAACGTCGGCGGCGCCCTGCGAAAACATGTAGGGCGTCAGGGATGCCCAGTCAAAGGCAAGGAGATGAAGTCCTCGGCCGAGAGAGGCTTAATTAGTTACCACGATGATGGCGTCAAGCTCGGCTAATGTCGAGGCACCGCCAACGGCGGGCGTGCAGTTGACGGAGGGGCCACTTGCCGCAGAGGTGCCGGCCGGCGTACACCCGGGTGCATTAAGCTCCCGTGCCGCCTCCACCGGAGACACCAATGCCGCCTCCGCCGGAGACACCAATGGCCCCGCCATTGCATTCTGCGAGTTGCTGGCCGTGAAACCAGGAATCGGGAGCGGCCCCTGTTGGCCGCCCGCAATCCACGCACTAATCCCCTGGATCAAGGTAGGCACAATGGCGGTGATCGTCGCTCCGAGTTGTTGTTGCACTTGCTCTTGGACAATCTCCCGAATCCGCGCCACCTGTGCCCTAAGTTCTTGAACCTCGCGCGCATGGCTTTCCGAGCAGGTCTTTTTCTCCTTTCGCCCACCAGTGCTATAGTATGACGACCATTTTGTCGACAAGCCTTTGCCGGCCACACGACCAGCTGACGTCGGCTTACTGAGCTTATCCTTGTTCTTCATTACATTCAACGCCCTATTTAGAGTGGTGTCCCAAGGGTTGCTCTTAGTCGACCCCGCGCTACTGCTTTCAGTCGCCTGCGGAAGGAATGTGAACCATTTAGAAATTTGGCTTCATTAATTAGAATGCAACCATATGGAGCTAATTACGCGGGGGTGTATTCCTTACCAGAACAAGCTCAAGCGCCCTGGTCTTCGGATCCGTGGTAAGCTCCTTTGTTTTCGGGTCCTTCTTGTACCGGGCCCTGACAAAGTTCCTGGTCTGCTTGTCACCGTATTTATCGAAGAGGGGCGGTAGGCCTTGCTCGGCACGGTCCGCCTCCTCCTTGTCCCATATAGGCTCCGCCACTCTGTAACCGTCGGGACCGAGTGTGTGTTCCCCTAAGTTCAGCTCCCGCATTTCTTTCCCCCACTTACTTGATTCGGAGCTTGCGGTGCTCGAGCAATTGATCTTGAAGTCGTTGTAGTCATCTTCGGTGATCAAAGGATTTTTCTCCTTGATCTTCTCATAACTCTCACCTTTCTCGATCATTCTCTTCACATTGCTTTTCCAAGTAGACAGGGCCGTGCTCATCTTCGTGAGGGCAGCATTGTTCACTTTATTCCCTTTGAGGCTTGTGTTTTCAAATTCAGCGGGGAACTTGTATCATTCGTGCAGCTTCGTGAAGAGGAGGTTGCGCAAATTCCCTCGGTCAGGATGCCTGAGGTTCTCGGTGTTGATCGAGACGGTGCTCCGGAGAATGCACACGAGCTGAAGCAAGTACCCCTTGACTATTCGTTCGGGCGCCGTTGGATTCCCGTTGGAGTCCACTTCAGTAACTTCCTCCTTGAGGGTGCGGAGCACGGTCGGGCGCCGGTCCTTCCGTTGCCTCTTCGGTTGGCTGCCATCTGTGCGTGCGCCGCCATCATCAGTGGTGGCATCCTCGGCAGCACCATCAGTGGTGGCATCAGTGGGGTCATCCTCGGCGGTACCATCAGTGGTCTCAGGATCGGTGGGGAAGGCGGCGTCCTCATACAAGTGAGGTCGTTCCTCCATCTCCTGGGACAGCTCCCAGAATTTCTTGCCGCCCGAACCCCCGGCCTCATCGTTGTTGGCCATGTTTCTCTATAAATAGGAACAAAGTTTGGTCAAAAAGTTGGTTATTGTCAAGGAACAAGATCTCTAAGTTGACCAAATAACCTAATTCTCGAGGAATGTCGCCAAAAAGTTGGTTATTGTCAAGGAACAATTGAGAGATGTTTGTGATATTGCCTAGGTGTTTTGGGATAGAACCTGTTAGTGTGTTGTTGCTAAGGTCCAAGTCCACGTTCTTAGGGTAACCTAGTTCTTGAGGGGTGTGTCTAGAAAGTTGGTTGCTGCAAAGATACAAGGTTGTGAGTTTGGTCAAATTGCCTATGATGTTTGTGATATTGCCTTGGATCTTGAAGGCACTGTTGCATGATGCAGTGGTACAGCCAGCATGGGACCTCATCTTTGCAGGCTAATTTTCTAGATTGTAACACTGGGATTTGTGCACAAGCTAAGCTAGCTAAGACAGTAGCTTCCTTGCAACCCACAAAAGACAAAGGAAAAGGGGTGAAAAGGGGGAGATGGTTAGCATTGATGAGCAGGCAACATCTTCCTAACCCCCTTATTCTTGTCTCCTCTCACTATCTCTCTCACACACATGGCAAGCAAGGGTGTCTCAGTGTGTGAAAAAAATACTAAACTAATCCAACCACTAAAGCAAATTAATTTTTATTTTGGTTGAGAATCGGGCACCTTCTAGGTCAAGAAAATTGGGCATGACCTTTGCTAATTTTCTTGACCTTGGAGTGCCCCATTTCTCAACCGAAACAGAAATTAATCAACATTTCAGGAGAAAGGGGTCATTTTAGAAGATCACAAGTAGCAGCAGCATCACTTGACAAAATCACAACTAGCAGCAGCAACTCACAGATAGCAGCAGCAGCATCACTTGACAAGTTTCAGACCACATAAATAGCACAAGTGACATGAAAATTCACTTGTAGTGTACTGATAGCACAAGTGACATGAAAATTCCTTTTACTGTCAAAAAACTACTAATAGCACAAGTGACATGAAAATTCAGGAGTAGGAGATCACAAAGGCCATGTCATGCTTGGCAATATTTGTTTACTGAAACTAAATGAACATTTTTACTGTCAATAAAAATGTTTTACATATCCTGCAGACAAGTGCAACCACCGGTAGAGGAGTTTCAGCTGTTTCTTTGAACATTTTACTGTCATCACTTACTGAACCTTTTACATATGCACAGGTTTTAGCTAATTTGAACATTTCACAAGGAATGACATCACTTACTGAGTGATTTGAGTGAAATGCACTTGCAACCAAAAGGCCGAAAGGCAGGCCGGTTTGCTCTTCTATGAAAATGGCACACCTTTTCATGGCATATTGTACGAAAGACATAACTATGGGGGTTTTACATATTTGTTTCTTTGAACATTTTACTGTCAATAAAAATGATGTACTGCTGCTTTCAGTTAATTCAAATTAGCTAAAACCTTTTACTGTCAAATAGTGCTAATGTTTACTCTATGAAATAAACTACTTCTCCTCCTTTCAGTTGATACATGTTTGCTTTTGCAATGCTATTGATTTTTTCCCTTTCTCTTTTACAGAAGGCCACAGGACAACAAATGCATTCTTCCTTCTATTTGTTTGCTCTTTCCTACATCTTACTTCAGTATAGTAAATCGTGTGTAATCTGTTTTTGCCAGTGTAACAAGAAACTACCCGGTGGTGTTGACACCCCTCTTCTCGTTGCTATAACTGCTCCCTCACTGAAATGTGTCAAGCTCCTGGTGGAAGTATCGTGCCTGCAGTATTCATTTTTGTAGTGTTAGGCCTTGGAAAGTTAGAATTACTTAAGCAAATTTTTGCTCAATGCTATATTTTTTAACACTAAAGTAGGTTTGGCCTTCTTTGATGGTGTTTATTGTTTGAGCTACCTTTGAGACATTTTTGTGGCCGCTCTACACTAAGGTTTAACACAAGAAAACACCATGTCTAATCGGCAATGAACCTAACAGCCCATAGAGAGTTCCTCTACAAACGATTTGTAATATATAGTATTTTTTGGCAGGCTGGTGCAGATGTCAATGGTGGTCTTGTAGCACCTTTGGTTGTTTCTCCTGAGATGAAAGGTTTAACTGCATGCTTGAAACTGTTACTGGAAGCTGGTGCTGACCCTGTGTAAGATTTCTGTACCTCTATGCCATGGCATGCCAATTGCTTGAACATCCAACTGATGTTAACAGTTTATTTAGAGCTGGTGCTCTCGCAAACAGGCCCATGAATTAGTGGAGCTGGGTATCCATAGTTCTAAGAATTCAAGGAGCTGGAATTGGGGGTGTTTCGGTGTGCATTTTGTTTGTTAAGCTTAAATCATCTTATACCAACTATGGGAAGCACATAATACCAATGCTTACAGAAAAGAAATATGTGTGCTCAACAAAACTTAGGCATTGATCCTATAACTCATCGTGCCAGAGAGAGAGAGGGGGAGGGGTATGACCTGCTGTTGTGCGTCCGAGGCACGGTGCATGGGAGGTTTGCTGGTGATGGATGTCGCCTGCCTGCCGGTGACGGATGCCGCCTGCCTAGATGCAAATGGGGGTTGAGTGAGTCACAGCAGGCCAGGGGAAGGTACATGAATGGAGAGAGAGAGAGGCTTACTGACCTGCTGCTGTCCGGCGGCGGCTGGTCCAGATCCAGGAGCCTCTGTGGCCGTGGTGAGAGGGCGAGGCGGAGGTGAAGAGCGGGATGGGGCGCGGGGAGGATGCCGG
>NC_041382.1:14578795-14579306 GCF_002162155.2 Triticum dicoccoides
CGGCGGGGCAGCGGCGTCAGGAGAGGAGAGGGGAAGGGGATCGAGGGCGAGGGCGAGGGAGAGAGAGGGGATAGGGAGGGGCCGGGGAGGGAGGGGAATATGGATGGGGCCGGGCACAATACTAATGGCGCACCACCCCTCGGTGCGCCATAAGTATATCCATACTAATGGCGCACCCCACCGTGGTGCGCCATTAGTATTTTTTTTTTGATTTCTGCTCGAGCCAACAGGTTATCTTCCACCTGACCTAATCTACACCAAGTTCCCTCTACTAGCTCAACTGGTCAGCAGCCAGTTCTCACACCAGGAGGTCTTGGGTTCGATTCCCAGGCTCCACAATTTTTTTTATCCATTTAAAATGTTGTTTGATACTTATTTGTGTTTAAATATGTTCAAACTTGTTTAAATCATAATAGTAATATTTTTTTAATAAGACAGTAATAATTTTTTAAAAAATTACATCAAACAGTAATGCCGGTGGAGCGAGGGAGGGTGCGCGGGGTGCGGGGGG
>NC_041382.1:14579508-14607475 GCF_002162155.2 Triticum dicoccoides
GCGGGGGGTCGGCGGCGGCGGTTGAGTAGGGGAATGGAGGGTGCGGGGGGTCGGCGGCGGCGGCCGGTGGACCGGGGGGTGCTCGGCGGCGAGGGGGACCGGATCTGGCGAGGTGGGATAGCGATCGAGATGGAGGGGGATCGACATCGAGTGTCCATGAAATTTAAAAATATTCATGATAGTTCAAAAAGTGCCCATGAAATACAATCGAGAAATGAAGGCTACGATTTAAATACAATCGATCTTAGCTAGCTATCTGTTCACAATCGTCTTGCCCTTCTTTTTCGCAAATGGAGTTCTTCTATGGAACGGACGTCCTTTAGGTAGGGTGGTCCTGCTTCTTCTTGTGGTATATGCTGCTACTTCATCATCGTCGTCATGTTCGATCCTCGGGTCGCCATACTTGTCAAAGTCTTGCTCATTGGCTACTCCATCCATTCCGATGATCTTCCTTTTGCCTCTCCTCACGACAACACGACTGGGCTTTGACGGGTCGGTAATGAAGAAGCATTGGTCCACTTGGGAAGCCAGTACCCATGGCTCATTTTTCACGGTGACGTTTGCGCCCGCGGTCTTGGATTTGGCTTCGGGTATAACCATGGTGGTGAAACACCGGTCTTCTTTTAGGACGCTCTTGGCCCATCTGACATGGAACATCGGGACCTTCTCTCCAGCGTAGCTCGGCTCCCAGATCTCCTCGATCCTTCCGTAGTATCTGTCCTTGTCGTTACCGGTGTAGGATTCTATCGTTACCCCGGAGTTGTGATAACCATCGCTCTTCATGTCCTTGGCCTCGGTGTAGAATGTGTAGCCGTTGATATCGTACACCTCATAGGTCATCAGGTTGTGCTCGGCGCCCTGTGACAAGGCGAATATGAGTTGTTCTTCTGCGGAAGAATCCTCATGTAAAGGGTACGACAGAAGCTTCTGCTTGAACCAACGCGTGAAACATGAGTTGTGCTCTTTGAGTATATCTCCGTCCGTCCTCTGTTGGCCTCGGTCATTGTACGTCTTCTTAATAAAGGTTTTGTGCTGTACCACCCAAGGATCGACCACGTCTATGTGTTGTAGCGCGACTAGGTTTGCTCTTTCAAAGTCGGCGAGTCGACCCTCGAAGTCGACATGCATTTCACGACGACCCTCACGGTGACCCCATCCAGCGAGCTTGCCGAGGTGCCTGTTGACGGGCAGACCAATGGGGTTCTCGATGCCTAGATAATTCGTGCAGTAGGAGATGCACTCTTCGGTCAGAAAGCCCCTGGCTATGCTTCCCTCTGGACGTGACATGTTGCGAACGTATCCTTTGATGACACCATTCATCCTTTCGAACGGCATCATGCTGTGCAGGAACGTTGGCCCGAGTTGGATGATATCGTCCACGATATGGACCAGCAGATGCACCATAACGTCGAAGAATACGGGCGGGAAGTACATCTCAAGCTCGCATAGTATCACCACGATCTCTTCCTGTGGCCTTCTGAGTTGCCTCACGCCAACAGACTTCCGAGAGATGACGTCGAAAAAGTTGCATAGGCCAAATAGGGTTTCACGGACGTGCGCGTCCATGATCCCACGGATTGCAACTGGAAGTATCTGCGTCATCAGCACGTGACAGTCGTGAGACTTCATCCCGCTGAACTTCAGCTTCGCTGGGTCTAGGTATCTGCTTATCTTCCCCGTGTAACCGTAAGGAAGTTTTACTCCTACGATGCAGGTGAAAAACTGCTCGATCTCCTCCTGACTTAGAGTGAAGCACGCGGGAGGGTAGTCATTTCCGGTCTTCTTGGCCTTTTTTCCTTTGTGACGACTTTCCGTGTCCTGCTGCGCCTCATCATCATCATCATCATCATCATCATCATCATGATCATCATATATAGCGTGAAGCTCCTGCCTGATGCCCATTGATTTCAAGTCTGCCCTTGCTTTCGGCCCATCTTTGGTCCTCTCTGGCATGTTGAGCAGGGTACCAAGCAGACTCTCGCACACGTTCTTCATGATATGCATGACATCAAGGCTGTGAGGCACACGGTGGATCTTCCAGTACGGCAAGTCCCAGAAAACAGACCTCGTTTTCCATACCTTCAGCAGCGGCTCTGGCGCCTTTCGCTTCTTTCCCGGCTCTGGCGTCTTTTGCTTCTTTCCCGGCAGTGGGCAGTCTTTCCAATTTTTCAACAGCTCATCTATTTCCTCGCCGCTCCTCGTACGCGGGCATCCTCGGGGTTCGGTTTCACCATCAAACAGATCCTTGCGTTTTCTCCACGGGTAATCGTCGCGAAGCCACCTTCGATGTCCCATGAACACGGTTTTCGAAGATCCGAGATCTCTATCTAGCTGGCGATACGTTGTGTCATCCATGCACCTGACGCATCCAGAAAATCCGTGGACCACCTGCCCCGCAACATATCCGTAACCGAGATAGTCGTGCACCATCGTGAGCAGCGCGTCTCTCATAGGGAAATATTCTTTCTCTGCAGCGTCCCACGTATTGGCTGGCGTTTTCCACAGCGTGTCAAGCTCCTCTTTCAGCAGCCCCAGATACAGATTGATGTCGTTCCCTGGTTGTTTCGGTCCTTCAATTAGCATACTCATGTGAATGTACTTCCTCTTCATGCACAACCAGGGGGGAAGGTTGTACATCCACACAAACACAGGCCAGGTGCTATGTGTGCTTCTCCAGCTGCCAAACGGATTGACTCCATCGGTGCTCGCTCCCAGCACGATGTTCCTTGGATCATTCCCAAATTCTGGGTCTTCGAAGTTCAACGCTTGCCACTGGCTCGCATCCTTAGGGTGACTCAGCATCTTGTCTTTTTATCTATCTCCGGATCATTTGCGTCATCTTCTCGCTTCTTCTCCTCCCTATCCGCGTGCCAACGCAGGAGCTTTGCTACCTTAGGGTCCGCGAAATACCGCTGCAGACGAGGAGTGATCGGAAAGTACCACGCCACTTTTCGAGGAGCTTTCTTCCTCTTCTTGTATCGAGTGACGCCGCACACCGGACATATGGTAGACTCCGCGTGCTCATCCCGATAAATGATGCAATTGTTCATGCACACATGGTATTTCACGTGCGGTAAATCCAGAGGACACACGATTTTCTTCGCCTCCTCCAAACTGGTCGGGCACTTGTTCCCCTCGGGAAGACGTTCCTGCCAGAATGACATGTTCTCGTCGAAGCATGCGTCGGTCATTTTGTGTTTTACCTTCATCTCCAGAGCCATGAGCGTTACTTTCAGGCGGGTATCCTCGGGCCTGCATCCTTCATACAATGAAGTAACCGCGTCTAACTCAAGTTGAACCATCTTGGCTTTCTCTTGGGCGGCAGCTCTTGCGTTATCCGTCTGCTTGAGAAGCAGCTCTTGAATATGAGGGTCCTGCACCCAGCCCATCGATGGTCCAGCGTCGTCTGCTCTGCCGGCATCATCATCTTCATGATCATGCCCGTCGACTGCTCCGGCATCTTCCTCATCATCATGTCCTGCATCTTCTACATGATGACTGTGTACAACATCACCGTCGTGATCATCTCCTCGGGATCCTTCGTCTTCTCGCCCGCCCGAGCCGCGGTGGTTGTCTTGCTTCCCTTCCTCATTTCTTGCCTGGCCCCCATGGACGACTTCGTAGTGATCTTCATCACCTTGCCACCGATAGCCATCCATGAAACCACGCAAGAGCAGGTGGTCCCGCACCTGCCCGGATTCCGGGTCCGCAATAAGGCTCTTCAGCTTGCATCTTCGACACGGACATCTTATCTCCGTCTCGTTCTTTTGAAGCATCTCGGCCTTCGCGGACCTCAAAAACCTATTCACGATGCCTTCGGTCATCATGCGGACCATGGTCGCCTGCGGGGTAGAGCAAAATGATATTTTAGAACCAAGAAAAAATTTGGCATGACTTTCCCTAAAAATAGGACCAAAAAGAATGCTTAATGCCAAAATTCTCGCCGAAACGGAAATGAATCAACATTCCGGTAAAATATTGGCAACTATCAAATTTCAAATACCGGTACACCTCCAAACACAAACACATACGCAACACCACAAACATATGCAACACCACGAACATACATAGATCTAGCTAGGCCATAAAAAGTGCATGTGCACATTGTTGTAGGGAGAACAACATAAATATAGCTTCCCCCCTTACTTACCTATCAAAACAAGGTAATTTAACCACTTAAATTGAATGAATCTATGGTGGAAATGAGGTGAAAAAGAGGAGGCACCCGAGACAAGGAGGAGGTGGAGAGAATGAAGTGGGGAAAAAGTGAGTGTGGGTAGGAGAGGCTGTCCAAAATATCTTGTTGCTGCCCACTTACTAATGGCGCACCAACTCTAAATGCGCCATTAGTAATCCAGGTTACTAATGGCGCACCTCCTGGTGCTGCGCCATTAGTAGTTTTGCAAAAAAAAATACTAATGGCGCACTGTCCCACAGTGCGCCATTACTAGTTTAAACTAGTAATGGCGCACGGTGGAACAGTGCGCCATTAGTAGTTTTGCAAAAAAGGGAATAAAAATATAATAAAAAAACAACATTAGTGGCGCACTTTCCGGCTGGTGCGCCATTACTAGTTACAACTAACTAGTAATGGCGCACTGTATCTGGATGCGCCATTAGTATGTTTGGACAGGCGCACTAGTTAAAAAAAAATTGATACTAATGGCGCACCCTGGGCCAGGTGCGCCATTAGTAGTTTCAACTCTAATGGCGTATCAGTAGGTGGTACGCCATTAGTATATACTAACGGCGCACCGCTTGTCTGGTGCGCTATTAGTATCAATCCTATCTATAGCCCTTTTTCTAGTAGTGACAAGTTCGTCCAAAGTCGGCAAGGGGGTTGGAATCGGCCAAAATAGCCCTTGACGGCAGTAAGAGGGTCCTAACCACTACATGGTTCAAAATATCAATCAAATGATACCTCAATTGAACCTGCTGAGCCAGTTATTGGAAAGATATCACTATCAGCCTTACAACAATCTTTAGGAAAATGCAAACACAGTAGTTTTTTCGAAACTTGTTCAGACACCGTAAGCAACTACTAGTATCGATCTTCTAAAGAAATGACCTTTCGTTGCCGAAGTGATAGACAAACAATTCTATAGCGGACTTGGACTAGCGACACATTTCTCCATATATGAAATTCAATTCACCGGACATCAAGCCGGGCTCGAGGCGGGTGACATGCGGGTGAATGGTCCGCCGAAATTCAATCTGTTGCCTTGCAAGGGTGCAACTTCCTTTGCCGTTTTATTTTTTGATGTCTTTTCAGACAAGTAAGTTAGTTTGAGATCATGATCCAACATGATACCGCCTTTGGTCCTATTATATATACTGCTACCGGCCGCAACCAAAGATGTTTCATGTACTCCCTCCGGTCATTTTTACTCTGCATATTAGGTTTGTCCGAAGTCAATCTCATCCAACTTTGACCAAATTTATATAAAAAATTATAGACATTCACATAACAACACCAATATCATTAGATTCATCTTGGAATATATTTTCATATTATATTTATTAGATATTATAGATGCTAATAATTTCCAATATAAATTTGGTCAAACTTAGCAAAGTTTGACTTTCGACAAATCCAATGTGCAGAGTAAAAAGGACCGGAGGGAGTACGATGCTTATGTATGTGCATGATTTTCCGTTCACCTAGTATGGTGGATTGTTGCATGTTAATTTCTATTATAGTCACGAATTATTTACTGGAATTAATCATAAATTTGTCTAGTATTCCAACAACAGGTAGGAACTCTAAAAAATACATGCGATATTTTTAAAAATGGTGAGAACACGTCAGCTGGGAGCACCTAATCCTCCATGCGCGCCCTGCTCTGGACCGACACGTGGATATACTGTACCTGTACAGTAATCCTTTCGTTTCAAAATAGATGACCCAACTTTATACTAATTTTGTATTAAAATTAGTATAAAGTGGAGTCATCTATTTGAAATGGAGGGTGTATTATTTAAAGTTCCACGCGCTGAAGGCAGCCAGCCAGGTCTTCGGACGCGGGAGGGACCGGGGTGGATGGTGGACGGGTCCGTCGGGCACGGCAGCACCATGTAGCAATCGCATGCATCCTCTGCTCTCCGGTTTATTGTGCACAGCAGCAGCATGACAAGAGAAAGATGGATGGTCGATCATTCGTCGATCGCTCAAAACAAGTCCATAGTACTACGTACTACGTGCTGCACCTAGTTATATATCGCTTTGGAAATTTCTCGGGTGCTGCCGTGCGGACGCGCGGCTCGGTGTTCACACTTTGACAGTTGACACACGCCGGAGGCAGCTTCGTCCGTTCCTTCCTTCCTTCGTTCGCGCTTGCGTCTGTTTTGCAAGATTTTTTCTCTACTAAACTAGCACAGGCGCATATTACGTTGGACGGCACATACGTTGCCATCCTCGCAAAGGGAAAGAAAAGAGAGAGGTATATGCAGTGCTGCTGTCTATCATGCATGGCCTTGCCGCCCATAAGTACGTTATCGTCAGCTCATCTCACTTTACAGTCTGATGACTCGGCCAAGAATGATTCTTCTTAGCTTCTGTGCTCCGTATGGACAACTATCTTGGGTGTTGGTGTCATGTCTTTGTCAATGTGCTTGTATACAGCGATCGATATGTGTGTGTGTGTGTGTCTCCTCGCAGGAGCCATGTTTCTACTGTCTACTACAGTAGCATGTAGGTTGGCTTCGGTGTCAGGGCTGCCTAATCAGTTTCAGCTGTCTAGTTTTATCATTTATATATACGCAACTCGCATGTTTCTACTGTATTTTTCAAGGCAACTATCTACCCACATGCCCACAAACTATGAATTTAGTTTTAAAAGACACTAATCAAGTTTAATCATACCCGCCAAAAGTAATCAAGTTTGATCATACCCGCAAAAAGAAATAAAGTCTAACCATAATAAGCTATTAATGAGAGGCAACTTCCAAGTGATTGCTCAGTCACCCGCAAAAAACCTAAAAAGAAAAGAATCCAAGTGATTGCTCCAAGCGGCATCCCAAAGCCTAAACTAATATGCATAGGCATAATAACCCCTTTGCTCATCCCTCCGTAGACTTTTAGACGACTGGGTTTTCTTCTTTTCCTCCCACCATTTTGTAGCTAGCCACGGTCTCACGCGTAGAGCTCCTTTGCTTCTAACGAAAAGAGTGCGCAAATCAACCGTATTAGCTAGCTGCCTGATGTGTGATTGATTGGGTGATCAAGTGCCCCTTGGGGTGTTGAACGCACCCATCCGCCGGCCGCCACCTGCTTCGAGCTTTCGCTAGCGCTGTCGCGGCCACCTGACCTGACCTGATCGTGATCGATAGACGACGCACGGTGGATGCCAACTGGCCAAGAAAGATTCTTCTCCTCTGTGTCTCCAGATCGATAGATGCACGGTGGATGATCGGGAGCTAGTAGCTCACAGAGGAGTGCCGTGCCCGGTGACAGTTAACTTGCCAAGAAACAACGGGGAAATCGGTGCGACATGGCATAGGGAGACAGCGTCTTCTCCGTGTGGGGGCTCGCGATCTGCTGCAGCGCGAAATTCACCGGAACGGCTCCCATGGCTGGACGGAGCGATCGGCTCATGCTCTGCCTGATTGCTCCGTGGCCTGCCCGTTGACGCATGACTTGGCCGGCCGGTCCGTGTCCTGCAGTGACGCCTGGCCTGGCCCTGTAGCCGCGGAGACACATGAGCTGCGGAGTGTGGCACATGCTTGCTTGCAGTGGCGGAGACGGGGAGGACCAGCAGAGCCCTAGCCCCCCTAACATCTTCGATTTAAGGCTAATATCCATGTCAGTAGTGCTAAATTGATGTGTAAAATGAAGCATTTTGATGAGGTCGGCCCTCCCCAACAGGACTTTACAACACTTGGCCCTCCTCGTATGGCTCCCTGCGTGATGACAGCGGACACAAAGCGTGCGACGATGGTTGAATGCGAGGAGCGCCACACATGGTGGTGGACGACGGGTGATCGGATTACGACGAGGCCTCCCTGCCAGTCCTGCTATATGATTTGCTCCAAATTTGCAAAAAAAGGCCTCATATCATGTTAACAACAAGAGAACCCTCACTCCACTCTTTCCTCCCCCATCATTGAGCAGGTGTTGTTTATTACGTTGCTTTCTTCAAACATAAATAGTCATATATGTTGAACTGTTCCTCTGAATTTTGTTTTTCTTTGACCACCATTTTTGTTTTGACAACATGTTCAAAACAAGATCAATGTTGACTATATTTCTCAAATTTATTATTATTATTATTTTCAAAAGTAACTGTAACATTTATATGTTCGTATTGGAACTTATATTAACATTTTCAAACTCCACCTCTCTCTCCACACGTCGATCCCACGTGCACATGCTGAAATTAAATTTCAAGTGAAGTTTCAAAAGGCAAAGTAATAATAATCGAAAAGCATTTTCGACATGGATCTTGTTTTAAAGATCTCATCAAGACAATGTTGAAAATCAAAACAAATTCAAAATCAAACATTCGGTTCAAAATATATGACCATTTTTTGTGTTTGGGTCAGAAAAATTAAACAAAAAATTTTATTGATGGAAGAATGTAATATGAAGTGCGGGTCACATATAACGAAAGCTTCCGTAAACATCTTGCAGTCCGACATGTGGCAAAATCTGACCCGTTGCATTTTTTCATCTAGATGTGCCCTAGACACATCATTTTTTTTATCTAATATAACAGTTTGTCTAATTCACATCTAGATATTTTTTAAGAATGTCACATCTAACCTCCCACAAGTATATAATGCATCAACAAGAAAAAAAACTAGAACAAAAAAAATAGACCATAAACAGAGTAAAAATCAGCTTAGATATGACATAACTATGTCACGTCTAGATGTGTTCTAGACGGACCCCTAATATAATGGCCCGAAAGCTATTGATAGATGCGCCTGGTGCACAGGATACATTCTCAGCCTGCCTGACCGAGCGATGACTTCAAAACCATCGGACGGTCACGATCCCGCGGTATGCACGCGTAAACCGCGCACATCCCTTCTCCGCTAGCTCAGCTTCCCCCGCATGAGTGTGCTCGATCTTGATTAAATAGGTTAGCAGTTAGCTACTTAATTACGTCGGGCAAGCCTCTAGCTAGTTAGCTATAGGTTCGATCGATCCTTCAGCCGGCCCCGGCTTTGTCGTCAAGCCATCAGCAAGTGCTGCACCGCGTAGCCATGCCGGCCAGCACGCTGCTGGTGGTTGGTGGGTGGGTATTCTCGCCGATCATCAAGGAGCTCATCGGCGAGGCCAGATCCTTGGTGAGCAGCAAGTACTCCAGCTTCAAACATCTGACCAAGCACCTCCGTCAGCTTGTAGATGTCCTGGAGGAGATGACCGCGACCGTCGAGGCCGTGCAGCAGCAGGCCGAACTGCGGCGCTCCGACGAGGACGTCTCCGCCGGCGGCGGGATGGCTAGCTGGGTGGGCCGGCTCGTCGACGCCATCCACGATGTGGAGTCCGTCCTGGACGTCTTCACCTACGACGACATCGTCATGTCCAACCTGCGCGACAACAAGGTCGCTCAGGTTGCTCACTCCGCGGCCAGAGCCGGCCGACGGCTGATCGGCAGGGACAAGGCGTTCAACCGGCTCAAGAAACTCCTGGACGAGCTTCCGCTTATCCAGCAGAGCTTGCGGGATCTCGCCCAGCTGCCGCGGATCGACTCCGGCGGCAGCCGGGGCCGAGGATACTCGCGCTCCGTGTCACGAAAGGCGACTGGCCCGCTGCTACCGGGGGCGACGGGCCAAGAACTGTTCGTGGGGTACGAGCAGGAGTATGGCCGGCTCGTCTGGTCCCTGCTCAACGACGTCAGCGACCAGCCCAGTAGCAGCAGCAACAACAACAATGTCGTGGCGGTCATCGGCCACAGCGGCATCGGGAAGACCATGATCGCTCGGCGGGCATGGCATGACGAGAGAATCAACGGGAACAACAACAAGAAGCACTTCGATCTGATGGTGTGGGCGAGCGTTGGATGCATGTTCACCGAGACCGAGCTGTTGGCCGAGATCTGGAGGTCCATCCCCGGATCAAGCGGCGTGGAGGAGAAATGCGCCGCCGCGGGGATGAGCTTCGGCGTGCTACAGCAGGCGATCAGCGGGCTGGTCGGCTCCAGGAGGTGCCTGCTCGTGCTCGACGACGTGTGCAACGACGAGTCCGGCCGTGACTGGACGGAGAAGATGAGGACAACTTGGAAGGACGTGCTAGCCCCGTTCAGGGACGGAGGCAACGGGAGCAGGATCCTGGTGACGTGCCGAGCTACCATCTGCGCCAAGGTGCTCGGTGCCGGCACCAAGATCCCGCTGAATGGGCTCGGCGCCGACGACCTCGTCCTCGTGCTCAAGAAAACCGCCTTCGGTGACGCCCATAAAGAAACTCCGGTTCTCGACGGTGTGATCAGGAGTGTCGCGGAGCAGCTGAGGGGCTCGCCATCGGCGGCGAAAACTATCGTCGGCATGGTGAGGAATAAACAACGGAAGAAAGACTGGAAGAAACTGTTGGAGAAGGTAGGGTCATGGTACGCCGGTGAGGCTCCTCTTGCTGGCGCTGCCTACGAGTCCAGCCTGCGGTCTTGCTTGAAATTTTGCAGCATGTTCCCCGACAAATGGGAGTTCGAGCCTGAAACGTTGGTCAAGATGTGGATTGCACATGGCATCATCCGCGGTGACCACGTCCAGAGCATGGAGGATGTCGGGAAAGAATACGTCAGAGCACTGCAGGCAAGGTCCATGCTCAAAACCATCTACAGGGATGGCAGAGCGACCTGCTTTGCCATCCATGAGCAGGTGTCAGTCAGCGCGACCGGGTTCTTGAGATTAAGCAACGATGATCTTGTCAGAAGAAGGGGTAGCATCCCGGCAAGTGTTCGACACCTATCCCTGACCGGCGGAGGTTGCCTTGCCCTAGCACAGCTCAAGGACAACCCTGTGTTGAAGAAGCTGCGGACACTGTTAATCTTCGATGATGGCCACTCAAGCTCGGGCACCGCTGTTTCCGCCATTGACAACCATGTACTGAAGCAGCTCAAGGCCGTCAGAGTGGTCGACTTTGCCGGCACACGCATCACCGAGTTGCCGAAAGGCGTCGGTAAGCTGAAGCATCTGCGGTATTTAGGTCTGCCCGACTCTGTCAGGAGCCTTCCTGCTACTGTTACCAAGCTGCTGCACCTACAGACACTGTCTCTCGGCAAAGACTGCAAGCTTGATGGCGACCATGGGTTCCCGGGTGATGGCATGAGCAGGTTGATCAACCTTCGGCACCTCGACATGGACATGAAGTACGTTGCCATGATACGTGGCATCGGGAGGCTGGAGAAACTCCAGGGATCAGTAGAGTTCTGCGCCGACAGGGGAAGGGGCCATGGCATGGAAGAGCTCGCAGGCATCCACTCCATCCGCGGCACGCTCACCGTGAAGGGGCTTCAGGCCGTCGCCAACAAAGAAGAAGCTCAGAAGGCTCAGCTTGGGAAGAAAGAATCTCTCAAGACCGTGAAGCTAGAATGGGAGCCCCCAAAGTTGGGGGACCGGCGAACTTGCTCCACCTCCACCGACTCACATGAGCAAGTTCTCGAGGGGCTCCAGCCTAATGGTAGGATCGAGGAGCTGCAAATCCAGAGGTACCAGGGCGCATCGTCGCCTAGCTGGTTGGAGAGCAACCTGCTGGCGAGCCTGAGCCACCTGCATCTCGTAAACTGCAGGAACTGGCGAGTGCTGCCATGCCTGAGCCAGCTTCCTGACCTCAGAGTCTTGCACATCAAAGAGATGTACGCCATTGCTCGGATCGACCACAGGCTGTACGGCTCCGGCGTGCTCCAGTCGCTGGAGAAACTGGTGCTCAATGACATGCCAAGTTTGGTTGAGTGGAGCGCCGAATCGAGCGACCGTGCGTTTCCTCGCCTCCAGGAGATACTCATCCTCAACTGCCCCAGACTGGCGAAGCTGCCCCGGGTGCCGGCCACCGTGAAGAAGATGAGGATAGAGAAGGACAACAGCTCCTACTACCTGGACATGGCCTTCTCCCCCAAATCCAGCTCCTTCACGCTGGACGTCCATGGGGAGGCCGTCCAGCTGCTGCACCAGGACTTGCTGCACCGGGATCACGCGCTGGCCGTCAGCGCCTTGAGCATCAGGAAGTACGCAGGGGAGAGCGAGGTGAACGTCAAGCTCCTGTCGTCGGTGCGGAGCCTCTCGCTGAGCCGATGCGTCGTGACGGACAGGCTGCTGGAGGTGTTCTTCCAGAACCTGCAGTCCCTGGAGAAACTGCAGATATCGGACTGCGGCGACTTCCTTGAGTTCCCCGAGGATGCCATGCCGCCGTCGTTGAAATCCATCGAGGTGAACGGATGCCACCCGACGCTCGCGCACAAGCTGCGTGGCAGCGCTAGAATTTCTTCGATTCCCAGGGTACACATTTGCTGATCGATTTTATTTTTTACTTTTCTTAGTGTGCTATATACACTCCTGGCGTGCCAAAACTTTCATTCATTCATTGTCAACTTGGGTTCATTGCGTTGCAACTGATCCATTTTCTTTAGGATCAGCTGATCCATTTCTTTGAGAAGCCAAACTTTCTTTCTGAAACATATCAGAAAGAAACACAAGTGACTAAACGTATTATCAGCATTATCAGCACATTTAGGAACAACTTGCCTTTATTGTTGTACTGTGTTGTGCTGAACGTATCGATTAATAACAAAGTAGGAGTAGAAAGGGTTCGCTAGAGGAAAGAAACACAAGTGACTAAACTACTATCCCGCATTTAGCACCAACCGCGCGACGCGCGTTGCCGATTCCAAGTCAGTCAACTGCACCAAAGTAGGAGGTGAGCATGATCGTAAGGCTGCACCAACAGCTGGGGTTTTCTCAAAAACAAAATGACGAGCGGATGGGAGGTTGTCGGGCCCTATAGATATTTCCCGTTGAATTTTATACCAGAAGGGGCCAAACTGAAGAGACGGGAACAAAGCGGCTCGAAAGCGCCATGCACGCGCTTTCCAGCGGCACCTACTATACTATACTAGGATTAGATTAGTATACTTGTTTCTTCCGACCATCTTATCTCTCCACGGTTTGATTTGGACGTGCAGTACCAACCTGCCTTGATCGATCGCCCGGGCCTGCAGCTGCCGGCGGCATCCCATGAATCTGCCTGCACTGCGCTGCGCTGGATCCCACGCGTACGCTGAAGTTTAGCATGATTTCACCTGTTTGGAAACTTTTGCACGATCTAAGGGCATCTCTAATCGATTCCCTAAAAATCAAAGAAGGATCCGGTAGAGTAAAGTTAGAGGAGTAAAAATTCACTCCTCTATACTCTATAGGTGACTGCACCTAGCTGTTCTCGTAAAAGTTAATAGAGTAAAAGAAAATGTATAGATTTTGTGTTCTAGCCGCATGAAATCCATCTCTCTTGACCAGCCACGGTCTCAAAAATGTTGATGGCATCCTTCTTGTGTCCTTTGAACTGTCTGCACCATGCTGCAGGACAATTCTTCCACTTTCTGTGCATGCAATCAATGAAAACAAATGATAAGGGTCTACTGATGAAAGCTCTAACGGTAGGGTTTGTGACCTACCGCCACCCTAGGTGGTAGCCTCTTTGCCACGTAGGCATATTCAATTTTTCTGCTTACACTTCACTCAGACGATAAGGGTGTTCTAACAGTGAGCCAAAATATGTGTTGGCTCACTGTTGGGACAGATGTCATCCACTCATTGGGCAGGAGGCCCCTATGATACGTCGACATGTGGCACGGTCCAATAGAGGCCCATTCCGGTGAAAAGGCCGGCCCGTTTGACTTGGTCAAAAGGTAACGGGCCGGCCCACGGAAAGCATGTTAACGGCCTATTTGTATATCGCCCATTTACGGCCCGCTAACTCCGGGCCCGTTACGACCTATCGGAATTAAGCCCAGTAGCTTCATCTGGGCCGTCCAATATGATTCCAGCCCGTTGTAACTTCAGGTCCATGTATGGCCCATGATGTCTTTCGGCCCATATGAGGCCCGAGATAAAACTGGCCCATAATGAACAATGTATCACTTTATACCCATTAACGGCCCATTATTCCGTTGGCCGTTTCCAGCCCGTGTTAACTTTCGGCCTTCTAAGGGCCCATTTATTCTTGGGCTCATTTCTAGAATTCCGTTAGTTACGGTCCCTTATTGGCATGTTCTGTTTGTGGGCCAAATTCAGCCCGTGGTTACATTCGGCCCGTTTGTGGCCCGTTAACCCGTTGGGTTGTTTCCATAGCGTTATCAAATACGGCCTATTAACGGCCCGTTATGGTCCACGAATAGTAGGACCCACGTTTGGCGAAATGATTATACGCCCCGTAGAAGGCCCATGGATCCTACGGCCCGTAGAAGGCCCATGGATCATAAGGCCCGTAGAAAGTCCATGGATCCTACGGCCCATAGAAGGCCCATGGATCCTACGGCCCGTAGAAGGCCCATGGATCCTACAGCCCGCAGGAGGCCCATGGTTACAACAGTCCGTGTATTGCCATGATTATTGTGGCCTAGTTGCCAAAAATAGGTTATTGTGGCCACTAGAAAAACGCAGAAAAAGAACTGCAGTGACTACAAGAAAACAACTAAACAAGACAATAAGAAAATAAATAAGCAAGCAACTAACGCTAGCCTATTACAGCTATTACACATATTACATCCACTGGGCATCAAAATTTGACACCAGTGCAAATATAGGGAACAAAGTAGCATATTACATACACTAGCCATCAAAATTGGCCACCAGTGCAAATAAATGCAGCTGCAAAACAAGAGTATAACTGAAACAACTTCAGAAGAGCTCAAGAAACGTTATCCTGGGTATCCACCATGCTGGCAATAAGCTTAGCAAGCTTATTAGTTTTGTCCCGTTTGGCGCTAAAATCCTCCAACGCTTGTTGTTGCACCAGAAAGTATGCATCTGAATGCTCCAGGGACTTTCGCAGTCCTTCCGCTTCTTGTCGCAGCACGGCTGATCGATATCTTTCAGCTTGTAGTTGAGACTCAAGAAACCGAACTGATTCAGACAATGTGTTTGAATAGCTTGTGCAAGCGGTAGTGGCCAGTAACTCGAACACTAAACCAAGACAGGACTTTGGGGTTGTCTCATTGTCTTCAAGATAGTCTCCCTTAGCTGTTTTATCAGCTTTGTTGGAGACCAACAAGGATATATCACTATCTTGAACCTTATCTGCATTACTTCCTTTACCATTGCTTAATAAGGCACTCTTCCCCAATATTCTTTCAGCATTCTAAAAGAAGAAACAAGCAGACACATAACAGGTTTAGCATGTACTAGTATACGAAACTCATTTCAGTGAACCAGTTCATTAGTAAGATGGATAGGATTAAACTACCAAGTCTTCTATTGCCAAGTACTAGTACATAATAAAAGCATCAAACAAACATATATCTATGTCCTATGTGTTGGGGAACGTAGTATTCAAAAAACCTTACCTACGATCATGCAAGATCTATCTAGAAGAAGCATAGCAACAAGCGGGGAGAGTGTGTCCACGTACCCTCGTAGACCAAAAGCGGAAGCGTTTAGTAATGCGGTTGATGTAGTCGAACGTCTTCGCGATCCAACCGATCAAGTACTGAACGCATGACACCTCCACGATCTGCACACGTTCAGCTCGGAGACGTCCCTTGAACTCTAGATCCAACTGAGGCCGAGGGAGAGTTTCGTCAGCATGACGACATGTTGACGGTGATGATGAAGTTACCGACGCAGGGCTTCGCCTAAGCACTACGACAATATGACCGAGGTCAAAAACTGTGGAGGGGGGCACCGCACACGGCTAAGAAATCAACTTGTGTGTCTATGGGGTGCCCCCTCCCCCGTATATAAAGGAGGGGAGGAGGGGGTCGGCCGGCCTCAAGGGACGCGCCCCAAGGGGGGAATCCTACTCCTACTAGGAGTAGGTCCCCCCCTTTCCTAGTCCAACTAGGAGGGGAAGGAAAGAGGAAGAGGGACAGAAGGAAAGCCCCCCCCCCCCCAATTCGGATTGGGCTTAGTGGGGGAGCCTCCACTTGGTTGCCTCCTCCTCTCTCCCACTAGGGCCCATGAAGGCCCATTAACCCCTCGAGGGGTTCCGGTAACCCCCCGGTACTCCGGAAAATGCCCGAACCTATCCAAAACCTTTCCTGTGTCCAAACATAACCTTCCAATACATCAATCTTTATGTCTCGACCATTTCAAGACTCCTCGTCATGTCCGTGATCACATCTGCGACTCCGAACAACCTTCGGTACATCAAATCACATAACTCAAAATACATACGGTCATCGAACATTAAGCATGCGGACCCTACGGGTTCGAGAACTATATAGACATGGCCGAGACTCGTCTCCGGTCAATAAAAAATAGCGGAACCTGGATGCTCATATTGGTTCCTACATATTCTACGAAGATCTTTATCGGTCAAACCGCATAAAAACATACGTTGTTCCCTTTGTCATCGGTATGTTACTTGCCCGAGATTCGATCGTCGGTATCATCATACCTAGTTCAATCTCGTTACCGGCAAGTCTCTTTACTCATTCCTTAATGCATCATCCCGCAACTAACTCATTAGTCACAATGCTTGCAAGGCTTATAGTGATGTGTGAAGGAAATATGCCCTAGAGGCAATAATAAAGTTGTTATTTATATTTCCTTATATCATGATACATGTTTATTATTCATGCTAGAATTGTATTAACCGGAAACTTAGTACATGTGTGAATACATAGACAAACAGAGTGTCACTAGTATGCCTCTACTTGACTAGCTCGTTGAATCAAAGATGGTTAAATTTCCTAGCCATAGACATGAGTTGTCATTTGATTAACGGGATCACATCATTAGAGAATGATGTGATTGACTTGACCCATTCCATTATCTTAGCATACGATCGTTTAATATATTGCTATTGCTTTCTTCATGACTTATACATGTTCCTATGACTATGAGATTATGCAACTCCCGAATACAGGAGGAACACTTTGTGTGCTACCAAACATCACAATGTAACTGGGTAATTATAAAGGTGCTCTACAGGTGTCTTCGATGGTACTTGTTGAGTTGGCATAGATCGAGATTAGGATTTGTCACTCTGATTGTCAAAGAGGTATCTCTGGGCCCTCTCGGTAATACACATCACTATAAGCCTTGCAAGCAATTCAACTAATGAGTTAGTTGCGGGATGATGTATTATGGAACGAGTAAAGAGACTTGCCGGTAATGAGATTGAACTAGGTATTGAGATACCCACGATCGAATCTCGGGCAAGTAACATACCAATGACAAAGGGAACAACATATGTTGTTATGCGGTTTGACCGATAAAGATCTTCGTAGAATATGTAGGAGCCAATATGAGCATCCAGGTTCCGCTATTGGTTATTGACCGGAGACGTGTCTCGGTCATGTCTACATAGTTCTCGAACCCGTAGGGTCCGCACGCTTAACGTTCAGTGACAATTTGTATTATGAGTTTATGTGATTTGATGACCCAAGGTAGTTCGGAGTCCCGAATGAGATCGGGACATGATGAGGAGTCTCGAAATGATTGAGATGTAAAGATCGATATATTGGACGACTATATTCGGACATCGGAAAGGTTCCGAGTGATTCGGGTATTTTTCGGAGTACCGGAGAGTTACGGGAATTCGTATTGGGCCTTAATGGGCCATATGGGAAAGGAGGGAAAGGCCTCAAAGGGTGGTCGCACCCCTCCCCATGGACTGGTCTGAATTGGACTAGGGAGGGGGCACCCCCTTCCTTCCTTCTCCTTCTCACTTCCCTTTTTCCTATTCCATGTGGGAGGTGGAATCCTACCAGGAC
Source organism: Triticum dicoccoides (assembly GCF_002162155.2). NCBI lineage: Eukaryota > Viridiplantae > Streptophyta > Magnoliopsida > Poales > Poaceae > Triticum > Triticum dicoccoides. Next base: position 14,597,379 of record NC_041382.1, read on the forward strand.
TAGGGAGTCCTAGTAGGACTCCACACTTGGGCGCGCCCTATGAGGGCCGGCCTCCTCCTCCCTCCATCCTTTATATACGTGGCCAGGGGGCACCCCATAGACACAAGTTGATCATTGATCTCTCTTAGCCGTGTGTGGTGCCCCCCTCCACCATAATCCACCTCGGTCATATCGTAGCGGTGCTTAGGCGAAGCCCTACGTCGGTAACTTCATCAACACTGTCATCACGCCGTCGTGCTGACGAAGCTCTCCCTCGAAACTCTACTGGATCGTGAGTTCGTGGAACGTCGCTGAGCTGAACATGTGCAGTCCGCGGAGGTGTCGTAACTTCGATGCTGGGATCGGTCGATCGTGAAGACGTACGACTACATCAACCGCGTTGTCATAACGCTTCTGCTTACGGTCTACGAGGGTACGTAGACAACACTCTCCCCTCTTGTTGCTATGCATCACCATGATCTTGCGTGTGCGTAGGAATTTTTTTGAAATTACTACGTTCCCCAACAATGTGCAATACCGAGAGGGCCCAGAGATACCTCTCTGATACACGGAGTGACAAATCCTAATCTCGATCTATGCCAACTCAACAAACACCTTCAGAGACACATGTAGAGCATCTTTATAGTCAACCAGTTACGTTGTGACGTTTGATAGCACACAAGGTGTTCCTCCGGTATTCGGAAGTTGCATAATCTCATAGTCAGAGGAACATGTATAAGTCATGAAGAAAGCAATAGCAATAAAAACTAAATGATCAACATGCTAAGCTAACGGATGGGTCTTGTCCATCACATCATTCTCCTAATGATTTGATCCCGTTCATCAAATGACAACAGATATCTATTGATACATCTCCAACGTATCTATAATTTTTTGATTGTTCCATGCTATATTATATTCTGTTTTGGACATTATTGGGCTTTATTATACACTTTTATATTATTTTTGGGACTAACCTATTAACGGAGGCCCAGCCCAGAATTGCTGTTTTTTTGCCTATTTCAGAGTTTCACGGAAAAAGAATATCAAACAGAGTCCAAACAGAATGAAACCTTCGGGAATGTGATTTTCGAAACAAACGTGATCCAGAGGATTTGGACCCTACGTCAAGGCATCAACCAGGAGGACACGAGGTAGGGGGCGCGCCTACCCCCCCTGGGCGCACCCTCCACCCTCGTGGGCCCCATGTTGCTCCACCGACGTACTTCTTCCTCCTATATATACCAACGTACCCCCAAACTACCAGATACGGAGCCAAAAACCCAATTCCACCGCCGCAACCTTCTGTACCCATGAGATCCCATCTGGGGGCCTTTTCTGGAGCTCCGCCGGAGGGGGCATCGATCACGAAGGGCTTCTACATCAACACCATAGCCTCTCCGATGATGTGTGAGTAGTTTACCTCAGACCTTCGGGTCCATAGTTATTAGCTAGATGGCTTCTTCTCTCTTTTTGGATCTCAATACAATGTTCTCCCCCTCTCTCGTGGAGATCTATTCTATGTAATCTTCTTTTGCGGTGTGTTTGTTGAGACCGATGAATTGTGGGTTTATGATCAAGTTTATCTATGAACAATATTTGAATCTTCTCTGAATTCTTTTATGTATGATTGGTTATCTTTGCAAGTCTCTTCGAATTATCATTTTGGTTTGGCCTACTAGATTGATCTTTCTTGCAATGGGAGAAGTGCTTAGCTTTGGGTTCAATCTTGCAGTGTCCTTTCCCAGTGACAGTAGGGGCAGCAAGCCACGTATTGTATTGTTGCCATCAAGGATAACAAGATGGGGTTTATATCATATTGCATTAGTTTATCCCTCTACATCATGTCATCTTGCTTAAAGCGTTACTCTGTTCTTATGAACTTAATACTCTAGATGCATGCTGGATAGCGGTCGATGTGTGGAGTAATAGTAGTAGATGCAGGCAGGAGTCGATCTACTTGTCTCAGACGTGATGCCTATATACATGATCATACCTAGATATTCTCATAACTATGCTCAATTCTGTCAATTTCTCAACAATAATTTGTTCACCCATCGTAAAACATATGCTCTCGAGAGAAGCCTCTAGGGAAACATATGGCCCCTGGGTCTACTTTCTATCATATTAATCTTCCAACACTTAGCTATTTTTATTACCTTTTATTTTACTTTGCATCTTTATCATAAAAATACCAAAAATATTATCCTATCATATCTATCAGATCTCACTCTCGCAAGTGACCGTGAAGGGATTGACAACCCCTTTATTGCATTGGTTGCGAGGATTTATTTGTTTGTGTAGGTGCGAGGGACTCATGCATGGCCTCCTACTGGATTGATACCTTGGTTCTCAAAAAACTGAGGGAAGTACTTACGCTACTTTGCTGCATCACCCTTTCCTCTTCAAGGGAAAACCAACGCAGTGCTCAAGAGGTAGCAAGAAGGATTTGTGGCGCCATTGCCGGGGAGTCTACGCAAAAGTCAACATACCAAGTATCCATCACAAACCTTTATCTCCCGCATTACATTATTTTCCATTTGCCTCTCCCCCACTTCACCCTTGCCGTTTTATTCGCTCTCTCTTTTCCGTTCGCCTCTTTTTCGCTTGCTTCTTTGCTCGTGTGTTGGATTGCTTGCTTGTCATGATGGCTCAAGATAATAATAAGTTGTGTGACTTTACCAATACCAACAATAATTATTTTCTTAGCACTCCGATTGCTCCTCTTACCGATACTGAATCTTGTGAAATCAATGCTTCTTTGTTGAATCTTGTCATGAAAGATCAATTCGCCGGCCTTCCTAGTGAAGATGCCGCTACCCATCTAAATAGCTTCGTTGATTTGTGTGATATGCAAAAGAAGAAAGATGTGGACAATGATATTGTTAAATTGAAGCTATTTCCATTTTTGCTTAGAGGTCGTGCTAAATCTTGGTTTTCGTCTTTGCCTAAAAATAGTATTGATTCTTGGAACAAGTGCAAAGATGCTTTTATCTCTAAGTATTTTCCTCCCGCTAAGATCATCTCTCTTAGAAACGATATTATGAATTTTAAGCAACTTGATAATGAACATGTTGCACAAGCTTGGGAGAGGATGAAATTAATGATACGTAATTGTCCTACACATGGTTTGAATTTATGGATGATCATACAAAAAATTTATGCCAGATTGAATTTTGCTTCTAGAAATCTTTAGATTCGGCCATGGGAGGCACTTTTATAGAAATCACTTTAGGAGAAGCTACTAAACTCCTAGATAATATTACGGTTAATTATTCTCAATGGCACACTGAAAGATCTACTAGTAAAAAAGTGCATGCGATAGAAGAAATTAATGTTTTGAGTGGAAAGATGGATGAACTTATGAAATTATTTGCTACAAAGAGTGTTTCTTCTGATCCTAATGATATGCCTTTGTCTACTTTGATTGAGAATAATAATGAATCTATGGATGTGAATTTTGTTGGTAGGAATAATTTTGGTAACAACGCTTATAGAGGAAACTTTAATCCTAGGCCTTATCCTAGTAATTCCTCTAATAATTATGGTAATTCCTACAACAAGTCTTATGGGAACTTTAATAAGGTGCCTTCTGAATTTGAGACTAGTGTTAAGGAATTTATGAATTTGCAAAAGAATTTCAATGCTTTGCTTGAAGAAAAATTGCTTAAAGTTGATGAATTGGCTAGGAACGTTGATAGAATTTCTCTTGATGTTGATTCTTTAGAACTTAGATCTATTCCACCTAAGCATGATATCAATGAGTCTCTCAAAGCCATGAGAATTTCCATTGATGAGTGCAAAGAAAGAACCGCTAGGATGCGTGCTAAGAAAGATTACTTTGTGAAAGCGTGTTCTTCTAGTTTCTATGAAAATAAAGATGAAGATCTAAAAGTTATTGATATGTCCCCTATTAAATCTTTGTTTTGCAATATGAATCTTGATAATGATGGGGCTGAATATGATCCACCTTTACCTAGAAGGCGTTCCAAAAATTTGGAGTTTTTAGATCTTGATGCAAAAATTGGTAAAAGTGGGATTGAAGAGATCAAAACTTTAGATATTAATGAACCCACTATTTTGGATTTCAAGGAATTTAATTATGATAATTGCTCTTTGATAGATTGTATTTCCTTGTTGCAATCCGTGCTAAATTCTCCTCATGCTTATAGTCAAAATAAAGCTTTTACTAAACATATCGTTGATGCTTTGATGCAATCTTATGAAGAAAAACTTGAGTTGAAAGTTTCTATCCCTAGAAAACTTTATGATGAGTGGGAACCTACTATTAAAATTAAAATTAAAGATCATGAATGCTATTCTTTGTGTGATTTGGGCGCTAGTGTTTCCACGATTCCAAAGACTTTGTGCGATTTGCTAGGTTTCCGTGATTTTGATGATTGCTCTTTAAACTTGCACCTTGCAGATTCCACCATTAAGAAACCTATGGGAAGAACTAATGATGTTCTTATTATTGCAAATAAGAATTATGTGCCCGTAGATTTTATTGTTCTTGATATAGATTGCAATCCTTCATGTCCTATTATTCTTGGTAGACCTTTCCTTAGAACGATCGGTGCAATTATTGATATGAAGGAAGGAAATATTAGATTCCAATTTCCATTAAGGAAAGGCATGGAACATTCTCCTAGAAATAAAATAAAATTACCATATGAATCTATCATGAGAGCCACTTATGAATTGCCTACCAAAGATGGCAATACCTAGATCTATCCGTGCTTTTATGCCTAGCTAGGGGCGTTAAACGATAACACTTATTGGGAGGCAACCCAATTTTATTTTTAGTTTTTGCTTTTTGCTTCTGTTTAGGAATAAATCTTGGATCTATCCTCTGGTTAGATGTGTTTTTATGTTTTAATTAGAGTTTGTGCCAAGTTAAACCTATAGGATCTTCTTGGATGATAGTTATTTGATCTTGCTAAAAAGTGCAGAAACTTTCTGTTCACAAAAATAATTGTTAAAAATCACCAGAACGTGATAAAAATATTGATTCCAATTGCTTTTGATCAATAAACAAATTGTCTAGGTCGTCCTATTTTTGCTGAATTTTTGGAGTTCAATAAGTTTGCGTTAGTTACAGATTACTACAGACTGTTCTGTTTTTGACAGATTCTGTTTTTCATGTGTTGTTTGCTTATTTTAATGAATCTATGGCTAATAAAATAGTTTATAAACCATAGGTAAGTTGGAATACAGTAGGTTTAACACCAATCTAAATAAAGAATGAGTTCATTACAGTACCTTAAAGTGGTGTTTTGTTTTCTTTCGCTAACGGAGCTCACGAGATTTTCTGTTAAGTTTTGTGTTGTGAAGTTTTCAAGTTTTGGGTAAAAGATTTGATGGATTATGGAACAAGGAGTGGCAAGAGACTAAGCTTGGGGATGCCCATGGCACCCCAAGATAATCTAAGGACACCAAAAAGCCAGCTTGCGGTTGCCCCGGAAGGCATCCCCTCTTTCATCTACTTCCATCGGTAACTTTACTTGGAGCTATATTTTTATTCACCACATGATATGTGTTTTGCTTGGAGCGTCTTGTATGATTTGAGTCTTTGCTTTTTAGTTTACCACAATCATCTTTGCTGGACACACCTTTTGAGAGAGACACACATGATTCGGAAATTATTAGAATACTCTCCGTGCTTCACTTATATCTTTTGAGCTATATAGTTTTTGCTCTAGTGCTTCACTTATATCTTTTAGAGCACGGTGGTGGTTTTGTTTTATAGAAACTATTATTCTCTCATACTTCACTTATAATATTTTGAGAGTCTTAAACAGCATGGTAATTTGCTTAAATAATCCTAATATGCTAGGTATTGAAGACTAGTAAAAAAACTTTCTTATGAGTGTGCTGAATACTAAGAGAAGTTTGATGCTTGATGATCGTTTTGAGATATGGAGGTAGTGATATTAAAGTTGTGCTAGTTGAGTAGTTGTGAATTTGAGAAATACTTGTGTTGAAGTTTGCAAGTCCCGTAGCATGCACGTATGGTAAACGTTATGTAACAAATTTGAAACATGAGGTGTTCTTTGATTGTCCTCCTTATGAGTGGCGGTCGGGGACGAGCGATGGTCTTTTCCTACCAATCTATCCCCCTAGGAGCATGCGCGTAGTGCTTGGTTTTTGATGACTTTTAGATTTTTGCAATAAGTATGTGAGTTCTTTATGACTAATGTTGAGTCCATGGATTATACGCACTCTTACCCTTCCATCATTGCTAGCCTCTTCGGTACCGTGCATTGCCCTTTCTCACATTGAGAGTTGGTGCAAACTTCGCTGGTGCATCCAAACCCCGTGATATGATACGCTCTTTCACACATAAACCTCCTTATATCTTCCTCAAAACAGCCACCATACCTACCTATTATGGCATTTCCATAGCCATTCTGAGATATACATTGCCATGCAACTTTCCACCGTTCCGTTTATTATGACATTCTCATCATTGTCATATTGCTTTGCATGATCATGTACTTGACATCGTATTTGTGGCAAAGCCATCGTTCATAATTTTTCATACATGTCACTCTTGATTCATTGTTATGCTGGTATACCGCCAGAGGCATTCATATAGAGTCATACTTTGTTCTAGTATCAAGTTGTAATCATTGAGTTGTAAATAAATAGAAGTGATGATCATCATTCATAGAGCATTGTCCCAAAAAAAGAGAAAGGCCAAATAAAAAAAGAAGGCAAAAAAAGAAAAAAAGGGACAATGCTACTATCCTTTTTTTCCACACTTGTGCTTCAAAGTAGCACCATGATCTTCATGATAGAAAGTCTCTTGTTTTGTCACTTTCATATACTAGTGGGAATTTTTCATTATAGAACTTGGCTTGTATATTCCAACAATGGGCTTCCTCAAATGCCCTAGGTCTTCGTAAGCAAGCAAGTTCGATGCACACCCACTTAGTTTCTTTTGTTGAGCTTTCATGCATTTATAGCTCTAGTGCATCCGTTGCATGGCAATCCCTACTCCTTGCATTAACATCAATCGATGGGCATCTCCATAGCTCATTGATTAGCCTCGTTGATGTGAGACTTTCTCCTTTTTTGTCTTCTCCACATAACCCCCATCATTATATTCTATTCCACCCATAGTGCTATATCCATGGCTCACGCTCATGTATTGCGTGAAGGTTGAAAAAAGTTTGAGATTACTAAAGTATGAAACAATTGCTTGGCTTGTCATCGGGGTTGTGCATGATGAGAGCATTCTTGTGTGACGGAAATGGAGCATGACTAAACTATATGATTTTGTAGGGATGAACTTTCTTTGGCCATGTTATTTTGAGAGGACATAATTGCTTAGTTAGTATGCTTGAAGTATTATTACTTTTATGTCAATATTAAAGCTTTATCTTGAATCTTTCGGATCTGAATATTCATACCACAATTAGGAGAATTACATTGAAATTATGCCAACTAGCATTCCACATCAAAAATTTTGTTTTTATCATTTACCAACTCGAGGACGAGCAGGAATTAAGCTTGGGGATGCTTGATACGTCTCCAGCGTATCTATAATTTTTGATTGTTCCATGCTATATTATATTCTGTTTTGGACATTATTGGGCTTTATTATACACTTTTATATTATTTTTGGGACTAACCTATTAACCGGAGGCCCAGCCCAAAATTGTTGTTTTTTGCCTATTTTAGAGTTTCACAGAAAAAGAATATCAAACAGAGTCCAAACGGAATGAAACCTTCGGGGACGTGATTTCCGGAGCAAACGTGATCCAGAGGACTTGGACCCTATGTCAAGACATCAACCAGGAGGGCATGAGGTAGGGGTGCGCGCCTACCCCCCTGGGCGTGCCCTCCACCCTCGTGGGCCCCATGTTGCTCCACCGACGTACTTCTTCCTCCTATATATACCCATGTACCCCCAAACTACCAGATACGGAGCCACAAACCTAATTCCACTGCCGCAACCTTCTGTACCCGTGAGATCCCATCTTGGGGCCTTTTCCGGAGCTCCGCTGGAGGGGGCATCAATCACGGAGGGCTTCTACATCAACACCATAGTCTCTCCGATGATGTGTGAGTAGTTTACCTCAGACCTTCGGGTCCATAGTTATTAGCTAGATGGCTTCTTCTCTCTTTTTGGATCTCAATACAATGTTCTCCCCCTCTCTTGTGGAGATCTATTCGATGTAATCTTCTTTTGCGGTGTGTTTGTTGAGACCGATGAATTATGGGTTTATGATCAAGTTTATCTATGAACAATATTTGAATCTTCTCTGAATTATTTTATGTATGATTGGTTATCTTTGCAAGTCTCTTCGAATTATCAGTTTGGTTTGGCCTACTAGATTGATCTTTCTTGCAATGGGAGAAGTGCTTAGCTTTGGGTTCAATCTTGCGGTGTCCTTTCCCAGTGACAGTAGGGGCAGCAAGCCACGTATTGTATTGTTGCCATCGAGGATAACAAGATGGGGTTTATATCATATTGCATGAGTTTATCCCTCTACATCATGTCATCTTACTTAAAGCGTTACTCTGTTCTTATGAACTTAATACTCTAGATGCATGCTGGGTAGCGGTCGATGTGTGGAGTAATAGTAGTAGATGCAGGCAGGAGTCGGTCTACTTGTCTCGGACGTGATGCCTATATACATGATCATACCTAGATATTTTCATAACTATGCTCAATTCTGTCAATTTCTCAACAGTAATTTGTTCACCCACCGTAAAACTTATGCTCTCGAGAGAAGCCTCTAGTGAAACCTATGGCCCCCGGGTCTATTTTCTATCATATTAATCTTCCAACACTTAGCTATTTTTATTACCTTTTATTTTACTTTGCATCTTTATCATAAAAATACAAAAAATATTATCCTATCATATTTATCAGATCTCACTCTCGTAAGTGACCGTGAAGGGATTGACAGCCCCTTTATTGCGTTGCTTGCGAGGTTTTATTTGTTTGTGTAGGTGCGAGGGACTTGTGCTTGGCCTCCTATTGGATTGATACCGTGGTTCTCAAAAACTGAGGGAAATACTTACTCTACTTTGCTGCATCACCCTTTCCGCTTCAAGGGAAAACCAACGCAGTGCTCAAGAGGTAGCATCTATGGTTAGGAAACTTAACAATCTTTGATTAACGAGCTAGTCAAGTAGAGGCATACTAGGGACACTTTGTTTTATCTATGTATTCACACGTGTATCAATTTTCCAGTTAATACAATTCTAGCATGAATAATAAACATTTATCATGATATAAGGAAATAAAATAACAACTTTATTATTGCCTCTAGGGCATATTTCCTTCAGTAATAGTAGTGGATGCAGAATCATTTCGGTCTACTTGACACGGACGTGATGCCTATATTTATGATCATTGCCTTAGATATTTTCATAACTTTGTGCTTTTCAATCAATTGCTCGGCAGTAATTGTTGGGGAACGTAGTAATTTCAAAAAAAATCCTACACACACGGAAGATCATGGTGATGCATAGCAACGAGAGGGGAGAGTGTTGTCCACGTACCCTCGTAGACCGAAAGCGGAAGCGTTAGCACAACGCGGTTGATGTAGTCGTACGTCTTCACGATCCGACCGATCCAAATACCGAACGTATGGCACCTCCGAGTTCAGCACACGTTTAGCTCGATGACGTCCTGCGAACTCCGATCCAGCAGAGCTTCACGGGAGAGTTCCGTCAGCACGACGGCGTGATGACGGTGATGATGTTGCTACCGATGCAGGGCTTCGCCTAAGCACCGCTACGATATGACCAGGGTGGATTATGTTGGAGGGGGGCACCGCACACGGCTGGGAGAGATCAACAGATCAACTTGTGTGTCTAGAGGTGCCCCCCTGCCCCGTAGATAAAGGAGCAAGGGGAGGAGGGCGCGACCAAGGAGGAGGCGCGCCCAAGGGGGGGGCAATCCTACTCCAAGTAGGATCCCCCGTCTTTCCTAGTCCTAGTAGGAGAGGGGAAGGAAGGGGAGGAGAAGAAGAAGGAAAGGGGGACCGGCCCCGTAGTCCAATTTGGTTTGGGCTAGGGGGGCCGCGCGCCCCTAGCTGGCCGCCTCTCCTCTTCCTCCACTTGGGCCCATAAGGCCCAATAACCCCCTGGGGGGTTCC
>NC_041382.1:14607765-14631538 GCF_002162155.2 Triticum dicoccoides
CCCGATACTCCGGTAAATATCTGAAACCTCCCGAAACACTTTCGATGTCCGAACATAGTCGTCCAATATATCGATCTTTACATCTCGACCATTTAGAGACTCCTCGTCATGTCCGTGATCATATCCGGGACTCTGAACTACCTTCGGTACATCAAAACACAAAAACTCATAATACCGATCGTCACCGAACTTTAAGCGTGCGGACCCTACGGGTTCAAGAACTACGTAGACATGACCGAGACACGTCTCCGGTTAGTAACTAATAGCGGAACTTGGATGCTCATATTGGCTCCTACATATTCTATGAAGATCTTTATAGGTCAAACCGCATAACAACATACGTTGTTCCCTTTGTCATCGGTATGTTACTTGCCCGAGATTTGATCATTGGTATCTCAATACCTAGTTCAATCTCGTTACCGTCAAGTCTCTTTACTCGTTCCGCAATGCATCATCCCGCAAGTAACTCATTAGTCACACTACTTGCAAGGCTTATAGTGATGTGCATTACTGAGAGGGCCCGGAGATACCTCTCCGACAATTGGAGTGACAAATCCTAATCTCGAAATACGCCAACTCAACAAGTACCTTCGGAGACACCTGTAGAGCACCTTTATAATCACCGAGTTACGTTGTGACGTTTGGTAGCACACAAAGTGTTCCTCCTGTAAATGGGAGTTGCATAATCTCATAGTCATAGGAACATGTATAAGTCATGAAGAAAGCAATAGCAACATACTAAACGATCAAGTGCCAAGCTAACGGAATGGGTCAAGTCAATCACATCATTCTCTAATGATGTGATCCCGTTAATCAAATGACAACTCATGTCTATGGCTAGGAAACTTAACCATCTATGATTCCACGAGCAAGTCAAGTAGAGGCATACTAGTGACACTCTATTTGTCTATGTATTCTCACATGTACTAAGTTTCCGGTTAATACAATTCTAGCATGAATAATAAACATTTATCATGAAATAAGGAAATATAAAGAACAACTTTATTATTGCCTCTAGGGCATATTCCTTCAGTCTCCCACTTGCACTAGAGTCAATAATCTAGTTCACATTGCCATGTGATTTAACACCAATAGTTCACATCACCATGTGATTAACACCCATAGTTCACATCGCCATGTGACCAACACTCTGTTGGAAATATGCCCTAGAGGCAATAATAAAAGGATTATTATTATATTTCCTTGTTCATGATAATTGTCTTTTATTCATGCTATAATTGTGTTATCCGAAAATCGTAATACATGTGTGAATACATAGACACCAACATGTCCCTAGTAAGCCTCTAGTTGACTAGCTCGTTGATCAACAGACAGTCATGGTTTCCTAACTATGGACATATGATGTCATTGATGACGAGATCACATCATTAGGAGAATGATGTGATGGACAAGACCCAATCCTAAACATAGCACAAGATCGTATAATTCGTTTGCTAGAGTTTTTCCAATGTCAAGTATCTTTTCCTTAGACCATGAGATCGTGTAACTCCCGGATACCGTAGGAGTGCTTTGGGTGTACCAAACGTCACAACGTAACTGGGTGACTATAAAGGTATACTACGGGTATCTCCGAAAGTGTCTGTTGGGTTGACACGGATCAAGACTGGGATTTGTCACTCCGTATGACGGAGAGGTATCTCTGGGCCCACTCGGTAATGCATCATCATAATGAGCTCAAAGTGACCAAGTGTCTGGTCACAGGATCATGCATTACGATACGAGTAAAGTGACTTGCCAGTAACGAGATTGAACGAGGTATTGAGATACCGACGATCGAATCTCGAGCAAGTAACATACCGATTGACAAAGGGAATTGTATACGGGGTTGCGTGAATCCTCGACATCGTGGTTCATCCGATGAGATCATCAAGGAGCATGTGGGAGCCAACATGGGTATCCAGATCCCGCTGTTGGTTATTGACCGGAGAGCCATCTCGGTCATGTCTACATGTCTCCTGAACCCGTAGGGTCTACACACTTAAGGTTCGGTGACGCTAGGGTTGTAGAGATGTGTATATGCAGTAACCCGAAAGTTGTTCGGAGTCCCGGATCAGATCCCGGACGTCACGAGGAGTTCCGGAATGGTCTGGAGCTAAAGAATTATATATAGGAAGTGCTATTTCGGCCATCGGGACAAGTTTCGGGGTCATCGGTATTGTGCCGGGACCACCGGAAGGGTCCTGGGGGTCCACTGGGTGGGGCCACCTATCCCGGAGGGCCCCATGGGCTGAAGAGGGAGGGGAACCAGCCCCTAGTGGGCTGGTGCGCCCCCCTTGGGCCTTCCCCCTGTGCCTAGGGTTGGGAACCCTAGGGTGGGGGGCGCCCCACTTGCCTTGGGGGGCACTCCACCCCCCTTGGCCCCCGCCCCCTTGGGAGATTGGATCTCCAGGGCTGGCGCCCCCCTGGGGACCCTATATATAGAGGGGGGAGGGAGGGCAGCCGCATCCATGCCCCTGGCGCCTCCCTCTCCCCTCCAACACCTCCTCCTCCTCCGTAGAGAACGACGAAGCCCTGCTGCGGTGACTGCTGCATCCACCACCACGCCGTCGTGCTGCTGGATCTTCATCAACCTCTCCTTCCCCCTTGATGGATCAATAAGGAGGAGACGTCACGCTGACCGTACGTGTGTTGAATGTGGAGGTGCCGTCCGTTCGGCGCTAGGATCTCCGGTGATTTGGATCACGTCGAGTACGACTTCCTCATCCCCGTTCTTTGAACGCTTCCGCGCGTGATCTACAAAGGTATGTAGATGCAATCCGATCACTCGTTTCTAGATAAACTCATATATGGATCTTGGTGAAACCGTAGGAAAATTTTTGTTTTCTGCAATATTCCCCAACAGTGGCATCATGAGCTAGGTCTATGCGTAGTTCTTTTGCACGAGTAGAACACAATTTGTTGTGGGCGTAGATGTTGTCAACTTTCTTGCCGCTACTAGTCTTATTTTGCTTCAACGGTATTGTGGGATGAAGCGGCCCGGACCAACCTTACACGTACGCTTACGTGAGACCGGTTCCACCGACTAACATGCACTAGTTGCATAAGGTGGCTGGCGGGTGTCTGTCTCTCCCACTTTAGTTGGAGCGGATTCGATGAAAAGGGTCCTTATGAAGGGTAAATAGAAGTTGACAAATCACGTTGTGGCTTTCACATAGGTAAGAAAACGTTCTTGCTAGAACCCTATTGCAGCCACGTAAAACTTGCAACAACAATTAGAGGACGTCTAACTTGTTTTTGCAGCAAGTGTTTTGTGATGTGATATGGCCAAAGTTGTGATGAATGATGAATGATATATATGTGATGTATGAGATATTCATGCTATTGTAATAGGAATCACGACTTGCATGTTGATGAGTATGACAACCGGCAGGAGCCATAGGAGTTGTCTTTATTTTTTGTATGACCTGCGTGTCATTGAGAAACGCCATGTAAATTACTTTACTTTATTGCTAAACGTGTTAGCCATAGTAGTAGAAGTAATAGTTGGCGAGCAACTTCATGGAGACACGATGATGGAGATCATGATGATGGAGATCATGGTGTCAAGCCGGTGACAAGATGATAATGGAGCCCCAAGATGGAGATCAAAGGAGCTATGTGATATTGGCCATATCATGTCACTATTATTATTTGATTGCATGTGATGTTTATCATGTTTTTGCATCTTGTTTACTTAGAACGACGGTAGTAAATAAGATGATCCCTCATAATAATTTCAAGAAAGTGTTCCCCCTAACTGTGCACCGTTACGACAGTTCGTTGTTTCGAAGCACCACGTGATGATCGGGTGTGATAGATTCCAACATTCACATACAACGGGTGTAAGACAGATTTACACATGCAAACACTTAGGTTGACTTGACGAGCCTAGCATGTACAGACATGGCCTCGGAACACAGAAGACCGAAAGGTCGAGCATGAGTCGTATAGAAGATACGATCAACATGAAGATGTTCACCGATGTTGACTAGTTCGTCTCACGTGATGATCGGACACGGCCTAGTTAACTCGGATCATGTTATACTTAGATGACTGGAGGTATGTCTATCTAAGTGGGAGTTCATTGCATAATTTGATTAGATGAACTTAATTATCATTAACTTAGTCTAAAATATTTACAATATGTCTTGTAGATCAAATGGCCAACGTTGTCCTCAACTTCAATGCGTTCCTAGAGAAAACCAGGCTGAAAGACGATGGCAGCAACTATACGGACTGGGTCTGGAACCTGAGGATCATCCTCATAGCTGCCAAGAAAGATTATGTCCTACAAGCGCCGCTAGCTGAAGCACCTGTTCTCCCTGCAGAACAAGACGTTATGAACGCTTGGCAGGCACGTACCGATGACTACTCCCTCGTTCAGTGCGGCATGCTTTACAGCTTAGAGCCGGGGCTCCAAAAGCATTTTGAGAGACACGGAGCATATGAGATGTTCGAAGAGCTGAAAATGGTTTTTCAAGCTCATGCCCGGGTCGAGAGATATGAAGTCTCCGACAAGTTCTTCAGCTGTAAGATGGAGGAAAACAGTTCTGTCAGTGAGCACATACTCACTATGTATGGGTTACATAACCGCTTGACTCAGCTGGGAGTTAATCTCCCGGATGACGCGGTCATTGACAGAATCCTTCAGTCGCTTCCACCGAGCTACAAGAGCTTTGTGATGAACTTCAATATGTAGGGGATGGAAAAGACCATTCCTGAAGTATTTGCAATGCTGAAATCAGCAGAGGTAGAAGTCAAAAAGGAACATCAAGTGTTGATGGTGAATAAAACCACTAAGTTCAAGAAAGGCAAGGGTAAGAAAAACTTCAAGAAGGACGGCAAGGGAGTTGCCGCGCTCGGCAAGCAAGCTGCCGGGAAGAAGCCAAAGAATGGACCCAAGCCCGAGACTGAGTGCTTTTATTGCAAGGAGAGTGGTCACTGGAAGCGGAACTGCCCCAAATACTTAGCGGACAAGAAGGCCGGCAAAACGAAAGGTATATGTGATATACATGTAATTGATGTGTACCTTACCAGTACTCATAGTAGCTCCTGGGTATTTGATACCGGTGCAGTTGCTCACATTTGTAACTCAAAGCAGGAGCTGCGAAATAAGCGGAGACTGGCGAAGGACGAGGTGATGATGCACGTCAGGAATGGTTCCAAGGTCGATGTGATCACCGTCGGCACGCTACCTCTACATTTACCTACGTGATTAGTTTTAAGCCTCAATAATTGTTATTTAGTGCCAGCTTTGAGCATGAACATTGTATCAGGATCTCGTTTAATTCGAGATGGCTACTCATTTAAATCCGAGAATAATGGTTGTTCTATTTATATGAGAGATATGTTTTATGGTCATGCTCCAATGGTGAATGGTTTATTCTTAATGAATCTCGAGCGTAATGCTACACATATTCATAGTGTGAGTACCAAAAGATGTAAGGTTGATAATGATAGTCCCACATACTTGTGGCACTGCCGCCTTGGTCACATAGGTGTCAAACGCATGAAGAAGCTCCATGCAGATGGACTTTTAGAGTCTCTTGATTATGAATCATTTGACACATGCGAACCATGCCTCATGGGTAAAATGACCAAGACTCCGTTCTCAGGAACAATGGAGCGAGCAACCAACTTATTGGAAATCATACATACTGATGTGTGCGGTCCAATGAGTGTTGAGGCTCGCGGTGGCTATCGTTATGTTCTCACCCTCATTGATGACTTGAGTAGATATGGGTATATCTATTTAATGAAACACAAGTCTGAGACCTTTGAAAAGTTCAAGGAATTTCAGAGTGAGGTTGAAAATCAACGTGACAGGAAAATCAAGTTCCTACGATCAGATCGTGGAGGAGAATACTTGAGTCACGAATTTGGCACACACTTAAGAAAATGTGGAATAGTTTCACAACTCATGCCGCCTGGAACACCTCAGCGTAATGGTGTGTCCGAACATCATAATCGCACTCTGTTAGATATGGTGCGATCTATGATGTCTCTTACCGATTTACCGCTATCTTTTTGGGGCTATGCTTTAGAGACTGCCGCATTCATTTTAAATAGGGCTCCGTCAAAATCCGTTGAGACGACACCGTATGAGTTATGGTTTGGGGAGAAACCTAAGCTGTCATTTCTAAAAGTTTGGGGATGCGATGCTTATGTCAAGAAACTTCAACCTGAAAAGCTCGAACCCAAGTCGGAAAAATGCGTCTTCATAGGATACCCTAAAGAAACTATTGGGTATACCTTCTACCTCAGATCCGAAGGCAAGATCTTTGTTGCCAAGAATGGATCCTTTCTAGAGAAAGAGTTTCTCTCGAAAGAAGTAAGTGGGAGGAAAGTAGAACTTGATGAAGTATTACCTCTTGAACCGGAAAGTGGCGCAACTCAGGAAAATGTTCCTGTGGTGCCTGCACCAATTAGAGAGGAAGTTAATGATGATGATCAAGATACTTCTGATCAAGCTCCTACTGAAATTCATAGGTCCACAAGGACACGTTCCGCACCAGAGTGGTACGGCAACCCTGTCTTGGAAATCATGTTGTTAGACAACGGTGAACCTTCGAACTATGAAGAAGCGATGGCGGGCCCGGATTCCGACAAATGGCTGGAAGCCATGAAATCCGAGATAGGATCCATGTATGAAAACGAAGTATGTACTTTGACTGACTTGCCCGATGATCGGCGAGCCATAGAAAATAAATGGATCTTTAAGAAGAAGATAGACGCGGATGGTAATATGACCATCTATAAAGCTCGGCTTGTCGCTAAGGGTTATCGACAAGTTCAAGGGGTTGACTACGATGAGACTTTCTCACCGGTAGCGAAGCTGAAGTCCGTCCGAATCATGTTAGCAATTGCCGCATTCTATGATTATGAGATATGGCAAATGGACGTCAAAACGGCATTCCATAATAGTTTCCTTAAGGAAGAATTGTATATGATGCAGCCAGAAGGTTTTGTCGATCCTAAGAATGCTGACAAGGTGTGCAAGCTCCAACGCTCGATTTATGGGCTGGTGCAAGCATCTCGGAGTTGGAACATTCGCTTTGATGAGATGATCAAAGCGTTTGGGTTTATGCAGACTTATGGAGAAGCCTGCGTTTACAAGAAAGTGAGTGGGAGCTCTGTAGCGTTTCTCATATTATATCTAGATGACATACTTTTGATGGGAAATGATATAGAGCTTTTGGACAACATTAAGGCCTACTTGAATAAGAGTTTTTCAATGAAGGACCTTGGAGAAGCTGCTTATATATTAGGCATCAAGATCTATAGAGATAGATCAAGACACCTCATAGGTCTTTCACAAAGCACATACCTTGATAAGATATTGAAGAAGTTCAATATGGATCAGTCTAAGAAGGGGTTCTTGCCTGTGTTGCAAGGTGTGAAATTGAGCTCAGCTCAATGTCCGACCACGGCAGAAGATATACAAGAGATGAGTGTCATCCCCTATGCCTCAGCCATAGGTTCTATTATGTATGCCATGTTGTGTACCAGACCCAATGTAAACCTTGCCGTAAGTTTGGTAGGTAGGTAGCAAAGTAATCCCGGCAAGGAACACTGGACAGCGGTCAAGAATGTCCTGAAGTACCTGAAAAGGACTAAGGAAATGTTTCTCGTTTATGGAGGTGACGAAGAGCTCGTCGTAAAGGGTTACGTCGATGCTAGCTTCCACACAGATTTGGATGACTCTAAGTCACAAACCGGATACGTGTATATTTTGAATGGTGGGGCAGTAAGCTGGTGCAGTTGCAAGCAGAGCGTCGTGGCGGGATATACATGTGAAGCGGAGTACATGGCAGCCTCGGAGGCAGCACATGAAGCAATTTGGGTGAAGGAGTTCATCACTGACCTAGGAGTCATACCCAATGCGTCGGGGCCGATCAAACTCTTCTGTGACAACACTGGAGCTATTGCACTTGCCAAGGAGCCCAGGTTTCACAAGAAGACCAGGCACATCAAGCGTCGCTTCAACTCCATTCGTGAAAATGTTCAAGATGGAGACATAGATATTTGTAAAGTGCATACGGACCTGAATGTAGCAGATCCGTTGACTAAACCTCTCCCTAGAGCAAAACATGATCAACACCAGAATTCCATGGGTGTTCGATTCATCACAATGTAACTAGATTATTGACTCTAGTGCAAGTGGGAGACTGTTGGAAATATGCCCTAGAGGAAATAATAAAAGGATTATTATTATATTTCCTTGTTCATGATAATTGTCTTTTATTCATGCTATAATTGTGTTATCCGGAAATCGTAATACATGTGTGAATACATAGACACCAACATGTCCCTAGTAAGCCTCTAGTTGACTAGCTCGTTGATCAACAGATAGTCATGGTTTCCTGACTATGGACATATGATGTCATTGATGACGAGATCACATCATTAGGAGAATGATGTGATGGACAAGACCCAATCCTAAACATAGCACAAGATCGTATAATTCGTTTGCTAGAGTTTTTCCAATGTCAAGTATCTTTTCCTTAGACCATGAGATCGTGTAACTCCCGGATACCGTAGGAGTGCTTTGGGTGTACCAAATGTCACAACGTAACTAGGTGACTATAAAGGTATACTACGGGTATCTCCGAAAGTGTCTGTTGGGTTGACACGGATCAAGACTGGGATTTGTCACTCCGTATGACGGAGAGGTATCTCTGGGCCCACTCGGTAATGCATCATCATAATGAGCTCAAAGTGACCAAGTGTCTGGTCACGGGATCATGCATTATGGTACGAGTAAAGTGACTTGCCGGTAACGAGATTGAACGAGGTATTGAGCTACCGATGATCGAATCTCAGGCAAGTAACGTACCGATTGACAAAGGGAATTGTATACGGGGTTGCGTGAATCCTCGACATCGTGGTTCATTCGATGAGATCATCGAGGAGCATGTGGGAGCCAACATGGGTATCCAGATCCCGCTGTTGGTTATTGACCGGAGAGCCGTCTCGGTCATGTCTACATGTCTCCCGAACCCGTAGGGTTTACACACTTAAGGTTCGGTGACGCTAGGGTTGTAGAGATATGTATATGCAGTAACCCGAAAGTTGTTCGGAGTCCCGGATCAGATCCCGGACGTCACGAGGAGTTCGGGAATGGTCCGGGGGTAAAGAATTATATATAGGAAGTGCTATTTCGGCCATCGGGACAAGTTTCGGGGTCACCGGTATTGTGTCGGGACCACCGAAAGGGTCCCGGGGGTCCACCGGGTGGGGCCACCTATCCCGGAGGGCCCCATGGGCTGAAGTGGGAGGGAAACCAGCCCCTAGTGGGCTGGTGCGCCCCCCTTGGGCCTTCCCCCTGCGCCTAGGGTTGGGAACCCTAGGGTGGGGGCGCCCCACTTGCCTTGGGGGGCACTCCACCCCCCTTGGCCACCGCCCCCTTGGGAGATTGGATCTCCAGGGCCGGCGCCCCCCCTGGGGACCCTATATATAGAGGTGGGAGGGAGGGCAGCCGCATCCATGCCCCTGGCGCCTCCCTCTCCCCTCCAACACCTCCTCCTCCTCCGTAGAGAACGGCGAAGCCCTGCCGTGGTGACTGTTGCATCCACCACCACGCCGTCGTGCTGCTGGATCTTCATCAACCTCTCCTTCCCCCTTGCTGGATCAAGAAGGAGGAGACGTCACGCTGACCGTACGTGTGTTGAACGCGGAGGTGCCGTCCGTTCGGCACTAGGATCTCCGGTGATTTGGATCACGTCGAGTACGACTTCCTCATCCTCGTTCTTTGAATGCTTCCGCGCGTGATCTACAAAGGTATGTAGATGCAATCCGATCACTCGTTGCTAGATGAACTCATAGATGGATCTTGGTGAAACCGTAGGAAAATTTTTGTTTTCTGCAACGTTCCCCAACACACTCAAAGGGTTTACTAGAGCCAATAATCTAGGTCACATCGCCATGTGATAAACACCCAAAGAGTACTAAGGTGTGATCATGTTTTGCTTGTGAGAGAAGTTTAGTCAATGGGTCTACCAAATTCAGATCCGTATGTATTTTGCAAATTTCTATGTTTACAATGATCTGCACGGAGCTACTTTAGCTAATTGCTCCCACTATCAATATGTATCCAGTTTGAGACTTAGAGTCATCTGGATCAGTATCAAAAACTTGCATCGACGTAACCCTTTACGATGAACCTTTTGTTACCTCCATAATCGAGAAACATATCGTTATTCCACTAAGGATAGTTTTGACCGTTGTTCAGTGATCTACCCTTAGATCACTATTGCACTCCCTTGCCAAACTCAGTATAGGGTATACAATAGATCTGGTACACAACATGGAATACTTTATAGAACCTATAGCTGAGGCATAGGGAATGACTTTCAATCTCTTTCTATCTTCTGTCGTGGTCGGGCTTTGAGTCTTACTCAATTTCACACCTTGTAACACATGTAGGAACTCTTTCTTTGACTGTTCCATTTTGAACTACTTCAAAATCTTGTCAAGGTATATACTCATTGAAAAACTTATCAAGCGTCTTGATCTATCTCTATAGATCTTGATGCTCAATATGTAAGTAGCTTTACCGAGGCATTTCTTTGAAAAACTCCTTTCAAATACTCCTTTATGCTTTCCAGAAAATTCTACATTATTTCTGATCAACAATATGTCATTCACATATATTTATCAGAAATGTTGTAGTGCTCCCACTCACTTTCTTGTAAATACAGGCTTCACCGCAAGTCTGTATAAAACTATATGCTTTGATCAACTTATCAAAGCGTATATTCCAACTCCGAGATGCTTGCACCAGTCCATAGATGGATTGCTGGAGCTTGCATATTTTGTTAGCACCTTTAGGATTGACAAAACCTTCTGGTTGCATCATATACAACTCTTCTTTAATAAATCCATTAAGGAATGCAGTTTTGTTTATCCATTTGCCAGATTTCAAAAATGCGGCAATTGCTAACATGATTCGAATAGACTTAAGCATCGCTACGAGTGAGAAAATCTCATCGTAGTCAACATCTTGAACTTGTCAAAAACCTTTTTTCTGACAAGTCTAGCTTTGTAGATAGTAACACTACTATCAGCGTCCGTCTTCCTCTTGAAGATCCATTAATTTTCTATTGCTTGCCAATCATTGGGCAAGTCAAGAAAAGTCCACACTTTGTTCTCATACATGGATCCCATCTCAGATTTCATGGACTTAAGTCATTTTGCGGAATCTGGGCTCATCATCGCTTCCTCATAGTTCGTAGGCTCGTCATGGTCAAGTAACATGACCTCCAGAACAGGATTACCGTACCACTCTGGTGCGGATCTCACTCTTGTTGACCTACGAGGTTTGGTAGTAACTTGATCTGAAGTTACATGATCATCATCATTAGCTTCCTCACTAATTGGTGTAGGAGTCACAGGAACAGATTTCTATGATGAACTACTTTCCAATAAGGGGGCAGGTATAGTTACCTTATCAAGTTCTACTTTCCTCCCACTCACTTCTTTCGAGAGAAACTCCTTCTCTAGAAAGGATCCATTCTTAGCAACGAATGTCTTGCCTTCGGATCTGTGATAGAAGGTGTACCCAACTGTCTCCTTTGGGTATCCTATGAAGACACATTTATCTGATTTTGTGTTTGATCCTATCAGGATGAAACTTTTTCAAATAAGCATCGCAACCCCAAACTTTAAGAAACGACAACTTTGGTTTCTTGCCAAACCACAGTTCATATGGTGTCATCTCAACGGATTTAGATGGTGCCCTATTTAACATGAATGCAGCTGTCTATAATGCTTAACCCCAAAACGATAGTGGTAAATCTGTAAGAGACATCATAGATTGCACCATATCTAATAAAGTACGGTTACGATGTTCAGACACACCATTACTCTGTGGTGTTCCAAGTGGCGTGAGTTTCGAAACTATTCCGTATTGTTTCAAATGAAGACCAAACTTGTAACTCAAATATTCTCCTCCACGATCAGATCGTAGAAACTTTATTTTCTTGTTACGATGATTTTCCACTTCACTCAGAAATTATATGAACTTTTCAAATGTTTCAGACTTTTGTTTCATCAAGTAGATATACCCATATCAGCTCAAATCATCTATGAAGGTCAGAAAATAACGATACCCGCCGCAAGCCTCAACACTCATCGGATCGCATACATCAGTATGTATTATTTCCAATAAGTCAGTTGCTCGCTCCATTGTTCCGGAGAACGGAGTCTTAGTCATTTTTCCCATGAGGCAGGGTTCGCAAGCATCAAGTGATTCATAATCAGGTGATTCCAAAAGCCCATCAGCATGGAGTTTCTTCATGCGTTTTACACCAATATGACCTAAATGGCAGTGCCACAAATAAGTTGCACTATCATTATTAACTTTGCATCTTTTGGCTTCAATATTATGAATATGTGTATCACTACGATCGAGATCCAACAAACTATTTTCATTGGGTGTATGACCATTGAAGGTTTTATTCATGTAAATAGAACAACAATTATTCTTTGACTTTAAATGAATAACTGTATTGCAATAAACATGATCAAATCATATTCATGCTCAACGCAAACACCAAATAACATTTATTTAGGTTCAACACTAATCCCGAAAGTATAGGGAGTGTGCGATGATGATCATATCAATCTTGGAACCACTTCCAACACACATCGTCACTTTCCCCTTAACTAGTCTCTATTCATTCTGCAACTCCCGTTTCGAGTTACTAATCTTAGCAACTGAACTAGTATCAAATATTGAGGGGTTGCTATAAACACTTAGTAAAGTACACATCAATAACATGTATATCAAATATACCTTTGTTCATTTTGTCATCCTTCTTATCCGCCAAAAACTTGGGGTAGTTCCGCTTCTAGTGACCAGTCCCTTTGCAGTAGAAGCACTTAGTCTCAGGCTTAGGTCTAGACTTGGGCTTCTTCACTTGCGCAGCATCTTGCTTGCCGTTCTTCTTGAAGTTCCCCTTCTTACCTTTGCCCTTTTCTTGAAACTAGTGGTCTTGTCAACCATCAACACTTGATGTTTTTCTTGATTTCTACCTTTGTCGATTTCAGCATCACAAAGAGCTTGGGAATCGTTTTCGTTATCCCTTGCATATTATAGTTCATCACGAAGTTTTAGTAACTTGGTGATAGTGACTAGAGAACTCTGTCAATCACTATCTTATCTGGAAGATTAACTCCCACTTGATTCAAGTGATTGTAGTACTCAGACATTCTGAGCACATGCTCACTAACTGAGCTATTCTCCTCCATCTTGTAGGCAAAGTACTTGTCAAAGGTCTCATACCTTTCGACATGGGCATGAGTCTGAAATACTAATTTCATCTCTTGGAACATCTTATATGCTCCGTGGCGTTCAAAACATTTTTGAAGTCCCGATTCTAAGCCATTAAGCATGGTGCACTAAACTATCAAGTAGTCATCATACCGAGCTTTTGTTAAAACGTTCATAACGTCTGCATCTGCTCCTGCAATAGGTCTGTCACCTAGTGGTGCATCAAGGACATAATTCTTCTGTGTAGCAATGAGGATAATTCTCAGATCACGGATCCAATCCGCATCATTGCTACTAACATCTTTCAACTTAGTTTTCTCTAGGAACATATCAAAAATAAAACAGGGGAGCTAAATGCGAGCTATTGATCTACAATATAGATATGCTAATACTAACAGGACTAAGTTCATGATAAACTTAAGTTC
This sequence comes from Triticum dicoccoides, assembly GCF_002162155.2. NCBI lineage: Eukaryota > Viridiplantae > Streptophyta > Magnoliopsida > Poales > Poaceae > Triticum > Triticum dicoccoides. Next base: position 14,621,464 of record NC_041382.1, read on the forward strand.
AATTAATCATATTACTTAAGAACTCCCACTTAGATAGACATCTCTCTAATCATCTAAGTGATCACGTGATCCAAATCAACTAAACCATAACCGATCATCATGTGAAATGGAGTAGTTTTCAATGGTGAACATCACTATGTTGATCATATCTACTATATGATTCACGCTTGATCTTTCGGTCTCAGTGTTCCGAGGCCATATCTGCATATGCTAGACTCGTCACGTTTAACCCGAGTATTCTGCGTGTGCAAAACTGGCTTGCACCCGTTGTAGATGAACGTTGAGCTTATCACACCCGATCATCACGTGGTGTCTCGGCACGACGAACTTTGGCAACGGTGCATACTCAGGGAGAACACTTTTACCTTGAAATTTAGTGAGAGATCATCTTATAATTCTACCTTCAATCAAAGAAAAATAAGATGCATAAAGGATAAACATCACATGCAATCAATATAAGTGATATGATATGGCCATCATCATCTTGTGCTTGTGATCTCCATCTCCGAAGCACCGTCATGATCACCATCGTCACCGGCGCGACACCTTGATCTCCATCGTAGCATCGTTATCGTCTCGCCAACTATTGCTTCTACGACTATCGCTACCGCTTAGTGATAAAGTAAAGCAATTACAGGGCGATTGCATTGCATACAATAAAGCGACAACCATATGGCTCCTGCCAGTTGCCGATAACTCGGTTACAAAACATGATCATCTCATACAACAAAATATATCATGATGTCTTGACCATATCACATCACAACATGCCCTGCAAAAACGAGTTAAACGTCCTCTACTTTGTTGTTGCAAGTTTTATGTGGCTGCTACGGGCTGAGCAAGAACCGTTCTTACTTACGCATCAAAACGACAACGATAGTTCGTCAAGTTAGTGTTGTTTTAACCTTCATAAGGACCAGGCGTAGTCACACTCGGTTCAACTAAAGTTGGAGAAACTGACACCCGCCAGCCACCTGTGTGCAAAGCACGTCGGTAGAACCAGTCTCGCGTAAGCGTACGCATAATGTCGGTCCGGGCCGCTTCATCCAACAATACCGCCGAACCAAAGTATGACATGCTGGTAAGCAGTATGACTTGTATTGCCCACAACTCACCTGTGTTCTACTCATGCATATAACATCTACGCATAAACATGGCTCGGATGCCATTGTTGGGGAACATAGTAATTTCAAAAAAAAATCCTACGCACACGCAAGATCATGGTGATGCATAGAAACGAGAGGGGAGAGTGTTGTCCATGTACCCTCGTAGACCGAAAGCGGAAGCATTAGCATAACGCGGTTAATGTAGTCGTACGTCTTCACGATCCGACCGATCCAAGTACCGAACGTACGGCACCTCCGAGTTTAGCACACGTTCAGCTCGATGACATCCCGTGAACTCCGATCCAGCAGAACTTCACGGGAGAGTTCCGTCAGCACGACGGCGTGATGACGGTGATGATGTTGCTACCGACGCAGGGCTTCGCCTAAGCACCGCTATGATATGACCGAGGTGGATTATGGTGGAGGGGGGCACCGCACACGTCTGGGAGAGATCAACAGATCAACTTGTGTGTCTAGAGGTGCCCCTGCCCCCGTATATAAAGGAGCAAGGGGAGGAGGGGGCGGCCAAGGAGGAGGAGGCGCGCCCAAGGGGGGGCAATCCTACTCCAAGTAGGATTCCCCCCTCTTTCCTAGTCCTAGTAGGAGAGGGGAAGGAAGGGGAGGAGAAGAAGAAGGAAAGGGGGACGGCCCCCTAGTCCAATTCGGTTTGGGCTAGGGGGGCCGCGCGCCCCTAGCTGGCCACCTCTCCTCTTCCTCCACTTGGGCCCATAAGGCCCAATAACCCCCCAGGGGGTTCCGGTAACCCCCCGGTACTCCGGTAAATATCCGAAACCTCCCGAAACACTTCCGGTGTCCGAACATAGTCATCCAATATATCGATCTTTATGTCTCGACCATTTCGAGACTCCTCGTCATGTCCCTGATCATATCCGGGACTCCGAACTACCTTCGGTACATCAAAACACAAAAAGTCATAATACCGATTGTCACCGAACTTTAAGCATGCGGACCCTACGGGTTCGATAACTATGTAGACATGACCGAGACATGTCTCCGGTCAATAACCAATAGCGGAACCTATGCTCATATTGGCTCCTACATATTCTACGAAGATCTTTATAGGTCAAACCGCATAACAGCATACGTTGTTCCCTTTGTCATCGGTATGTTACTTGCCTGAGATTTGATCATCGGTATCTCAATACCTAGTTCAATCTCGTTACCGGCAAGTCTCTTTACTCGTTCCATAATGCATCATCTTGCAACTAACTCATTAGTCACATTGTTTGCAAGGCTTATAGTGATGTGCATTGCCGAGAGGGCCCAGAGATACCTCTCCGACAATTGGAGTGACAAATCCTAATCTCGAAATACGCCAACTCAACAAGTACCTTCAGAGACACCTGTAGAGCACCTTTATAATCACCCAGTTACGTTGTGACGTTTGGTAGCACACAAAGTGTTCCTCCGGTAAACGGGAGTTGCATACTCATAGTCATAGGAACATGTATAAGTCATAAAGAAAGCAATAGCAACATACTAAACGATCAAGTGCTAAGCTAACGGAATGGGTCAAGTCAATCACATCATTCTCTAATGATGTGATCCCGTTAATCAAATGACAACTCATGTCTATGGCTAGGAAACTTAACCATCTTTGATTCAACGAGCTAGTCAAGTAGAGGCATACTAGTGACACTCTATTTGTCTATGTGTATTCACACATGTACTAAGTTTCCGATTAATACAATTCTAGCATGAATAATAAACATTTATCATGAAATAAGAAATATAAATAATAACTTTATTATTGCCTCTAGGGCATATTTCCTTCAGTAATTTGTTCACCCACCGTATTATTTGCTATCTTGAGAGAAGGCTCAAGTGAAACCTATGACCCCAGGGTCTATTTTCTATCATATAAGTTATATTTTCCATCATATAAGTTTCCGGTCTACTATTTTGCAATCTTTTACTTTCTGATCTATAAACCAAAAATACAAAAAATATTTTCTTTATCGTTTATCTATCTCTATCAGATCTCACTTTTGCAAGTAACCGTGAAGGGATTGACAACCCCTTTATCGCGTTGGGTGCAAGTTGTTTGATTGTTTGTGCAGGTATTAGGTGATTTATGCGTTGTCTCCTACTAGATTGATATCTTGGTTCTCAAACTGGGGGAAATACTTATCTCTACTTTGCTGCATCACCCTTTCCTCTTCAAGGGAAAAACCAACGCAAGCTCAAGAAGTAGCACGCATCGACCCGTTGTCATACCACACAAAAACTCGCTCCATCATCCGCGGTTGCCGGCTGTAGCGCCGAGGGTCGCCATTCCGAATTTTGGCGGGGGAGAAAAAGCGACGCAAGCGATGGAGAAGAGAGAGACGAAGAGATGGATGCGCTCGGTGGGGAGAAAAAAAACGATTGACGGAGAGTAAACGGGGGAGGATAAGGTAGAGAGGATGCGGTAGTGCAGGGCCCATTAGGCAACATGACGTGTGCATGGCTGTTTTGATCTAATGACCAGCGTGCGACCGAGGTGATTACTTTTTTTTAAACACAGTACAGACACAACCGCTTGTATAAACGCGCACACATTCACCCTATGAACGTACATACGCACATCCTATCCCTATGAACACCTCCGAGAAACTGAGCCGGCATATCATCCTAAGATTTTACGAAGTCACGGTAGGCGCCTCGTAGTCGATGGGAACGTCTTCTTCCATTGAAAGCGTATCGTCAAAAATCCTGAAATAAATCCAAAATAAATGCGAGCACCAAGATCTGAACCCTGATAGGGCGGGGATACCACTCTGCACCTAACCATCTCATTCACCCGAGACGATCACTTGGCTGGTGTGAATTCTTCCCCTAAAGTGACTGTGAAAGTTTTCATCGCCGATCAATCGGGAGGCCAGAATCATGGTCAACTGGTGGCCTTTTCCTCCTCATTACAGGTGCTCTTCCCGGGCTCTTCTGGCAGCAATTGGTGGTGCTACTTTTAGTCCAAGTGGCGAAGGGTACCTTTCAGCATCTAGTGCTAGACGTCAATTTGATTTGATCCCCATTGGTGATGGGCTAAATGGCATTAGGCGCCATAGATCAGGTTTAAGTCTAAACTGACTCGGAACACCTCGTCTACTTATCTCTCAAAAAATTATTACTACATCTTTTCTTTTTGCAGGTGAAAATTACTAGTACTACATCAAAGATCGAAACCAAGGTTAATGTATATTTCTAATAAAAAATGAGTAAGATAATAGCAGATGGGCAAAGACAAACCAGTGGAAGACAAAAATCCGAATCACCATAGGGTAAGAGAGTCAAGTCAAGTCGCCGGATGATGCTGTCTAGTCTCTTTCATCAGATCGGTTTTTTGGTTGCATTGACTAAAGCATACACTTCTACATGGTATCAGAGACAAGAGATCTTGAGTTCAAGACCCGGCTGGCGCAATTAAATTGCAGCCCACTTTCGGTCCACGTTTAGGCCTGAGAGAGCCACACGTGAGAGGAAGTGTTGACGTATAATGTGCTGCTGCCTAGTCTCTTCCATCAGATCGGTCTTTTGGCTGCATTGGCTAGAGCATGCACTTCTACAAACACTTTGCCCAAAATGGTTGATGTAAATACTCGAGCTACTAAATCAGAAAGAAAAAGAAAACAACCAACACCTCCATGCCAAAAACCCGACCAAAGAATTGGTGAGCGCTGAACTTGTTTACAGCAGCCGCAGCAACTGCCAAGACCTCAACGACCACCGACGAACAGTGGATAAGTAAAAGTACCAAAATCAAAACACACCCAATATTGATCTTGTTCGAAAGGCTTCGTCGTCGCAAGCACGATTGTTGGGACGGATCGCGATTCCGGCATCCGGCTCACAAGGTACATTGTGTTTTTAGCTCCGTGTCTGGCTGTTCTACAAACTGGTACGTACGAAGTAGTAGTTGATCCAGATCCGAAAGTACCTTCATGGTTCAGGGGGTAGAAGGAAAGGAATTGGCATCAGGGATGCCCGTTTTCAGACACTAATAAGCTTGCACGTGCAATGCACGTATAGACTAACACGCATTATGTCAAACATCTATATTTGCTAAGAAATGTGATAAGTGCTACTCTATAGTTGCAAAGAAATGTGATGCATGAATGTTACAAAATAGTTTATTCGAAATCAGTAACGTCTTCTCTATTCATTTTTCCAGGATCAGGGACCATCATGTATGAGCCTAATATATTCCTGAAAAAAACAAAGATTACCATGTAAATATGCTATAAAGATCAAACATAATCTTTACTAAACGCGCCGCATGATTAGGCCTACTGAGTTTAATCTAACGGCTGGTGTTAATCTAATATGTTTCCAGTGTGCACTTTCAGATTTACATTATCTGACCATACTCCACCGCAGAGGAGGATACAAACTCCACACACACTTCACCAAAACCCCTACAATCACGCATCATGCAAGCCAGGCAAATAAAAAGAGACATATATCCCATAAAAGAAGGAACAGATCCCCAGGCTGATCCCCTCCCCGCACGGAAGCATCGTTGCCTTCCTGATTACCTCGTCGCCGACAGCAGCGTCACCTTCCTGGCCGGCGCCCTCCCCGCCCTGCACCTACCCATCATGTGTGGGGTTGTTCCTCCATCACCTCCTCACCGCGGACAGGCCGTCAGCTCCCTGCACCGCCTTAGCCATCCTCTAAAACATCACACAATATTTTAATACGATATTAGACATCTCTTCTTCTTGTTCTTCTAATTAGCATGAACAATAATGTACTTCATACCTCTTTCCCAAAACAATGTTAAAACAGACTATGTTCTGAATAGAATGAGCAGATTATGTATTTTTAAGTGCGGATGAGAGAGTGGTCTGAGCAAAACAATGTTAAAACAGACTGCGTACCTTACCAGAACTACCATCAAAATGGTTTGCTGCAAAAAAAGAACACAGTTATAATTCCTTATGCTAATCTCTTTGTTCAAGAACACTTCCTGACAAGCCAATCTCTATCAGATTTTGCAATGTCATTAGATAATTTTCTTATAGCCTCCTGCGGGTCTGCATGCCAACATTTTTTTCCACATGATCAAGCATGAATGCCTTCATAAATAAAGCAACTCAAAATGGTGCAGTCGATTAATAGGGTGCTCTCTAACTGTGCTTGAATAATAAATGTGTTCGTGAGCTGCATCTGCAACATTGGGCCATGAATTTACTACAAATACATCTCATTTATAATTTAACCTTGGTATGGTTGCAAATGTCAAAAGGTATATTAGCTAAAGATTGTTGCTTGAACACTGACCTTTGTGGGTGCAGGGAGCAGGGACCATGAACCGAACAACCATAATCTAGAAAACAAACAAGTTCTTTATAAGGAAAAAGAAACAGATGGCATGGAGATGGAAAATATCTCTATTTCTTCACTTGTGCCTAGCACCAAATCTATACCTGCCCTATAATAAATCATGTGAATAATCTCATAATAGGTTCTTGTTTATACTGGTTTTAGGAAAAAATTTCCACAAACTTCGGCCCCGTATGAATCTTGTGCATCAACTCTTTAAAGTTTAAAGGAAGAGGAAACATCAACTCTACAAGGGAAGGGGAAACTAAATTATTGCATGTCTCCTTTTCGTTGATTCAAAGCAAGTGGAAACTAAAATCTGGGAGATTTTTAGACAGGATAAAATATGAAGATATATGAGCCAGCGTTGTAACTTCACATCGAGACATCAACAAAAGCCTTTGCCTGAACAAAAAATTGCTATCATCAAAAGAAAATAAAAATAGATAGATCACACCATTACCTAGCACATGGCCCTCTGAAACTCGCAGTTCAGCCTCTGCGATTAGAACAGGTAGCTGAACTCGTCTGAACACAATCTCGCCTCCCAAAGCATAACTGGAAACCAACCAGTGAACCAAACGCTCACACATAACGTAAGCTTGAGTCACTACCACATGAATACAGTCTAGGGGTGCGTTGTAGCCTTGTAGGACGTGGGGGAAAGAAAGGCGTGGATGGACAAAAAGCGTTCGTTGTCGCTGCAGCTTGGGAGCACCATGGGGAGCGAAATCTAGGCAATTGGCCCCGCCCTGATCGAGCACGAACAACAGTCGATGGATACGGCGGCTGTCGCGGTGCACTAATGAATTCGTCGTCGTCCCTGGAGAACTTGGGTTACGAACACACTGCCATTACACGATTTAAATGTGATTCAGTTCTATATATAATTTAAAAAAATGATACGCCTCGTTTTGTTGAGTGCCACATGATTGTATACTACTGTGCAAAAAATTGAGAACTATTTTGTCTGTGCCAAGTAAACTGATGACAATAAATCTTATATCAATATCAAAGGAGACCCAAAAACACGTTTTTTAATTAAAAGATCCTTACAACCAGATATTAGTATGAAATCATGTGGTAGAGCCGAAAATTAAATGATATATGTTACGAGCTAGCAAAATAAAAACAAAAGAAACATAATCCGAGTGCATAATAGCAAGTTTCGGTCCCATCCATGTTAAGACATGAATACCCTGGTTCATTCCTTCTCTCCTCAGATGTTAAGACATAATATTACTTGAAATGTGGTAGGTGCAGCGTAGCCAGAGAAAATAATGTGATAGATTTCTAAAAAATAATGGAAAGTATCAATTGGACTCCTCAGAGTGGGAAAGATCCTAATCCCCAAGGATTAAATACAAGCAACAAAATATTATCATAACAAACAAATTTTATTAGACATGCAAAACCACTACAACTTTCAAAGTATACAGTTAAATTTTATTTTATTTTTTATTGTTGTACGTACGCAAAAATGTGCAAAGGGTTTTATGTACATCTTGTAGTCTTTTTAGTGATGCGTCCTCAAAAGTATAGAGATTAACAAAAGGTTGGCATGCCTGCACATTGGCGGAGGCAGGATTACTGAGATTAGGATGTTGTGGAGGGCCCAGTTAGAGAAAAAAAACAAATCAAAAAAGCAAAAAACATTCAAGAGCACTCATTATTTACTATTTTGCAAAAAAACATCAATTTTGCTCTCATTTAATGAGAGCAATCTCCATTTCTGCTCTCTAAGTGCTAAAAAGGCAATGAGACATGTGTGAATGAAAAATAAACATACATAGTAGATATAAACTTTAACCATTGGATATGTTTATTCACTTATATGATCACAATAAGTAAACGTATCTTTGGTGTCCATAAATAAAGCAAAACATATAATGTGCTGAAGTATATGCTAATTATGAAATAAATGACAATCATGTCATCAGATATGATAAGCACACAAGCAAAGATAAAAGGAATGACATGCCATGATATCTCTAGCCAGGTTCTCTTTTTAATACCGGAAGAAGAATCTGCTTGGTCTCTTTCAGTTGTGCCTCCAACTTTATTCTGTGACAGCGGTGTAGAGTTTGGACCAGATTCACTGGGAGCATTAGAGAAGTCGTGAATAAATGATTTACCCATGCAGTAGTTGGAACATGGTCCTATTGATCAGTTCTAAGATGAAGCCCCGCTACTTGGTGTTGCTGCCTAAAAGGCCACCTAAAATGATCATGGAGAACATTCTGTTGATCCTTCTATTTTCTAGAATGACATCAAGAAGTAACTTCCTGGAATGGTATGATAGTTCTAGTACTTAGAAATCTATTGTCCTTTTCATTTTCTAGGCATATATTTTATCACGTACAGCTTGATCCTTCTATTTTCTGTACAAGAAAACTGAATTCCAGTTTGAATCAGATTTATCATCATATTCCAATAGTAAAAATGAATTTTGAACAAACAGTAGAAAAGCAAGCATGACTAAAAGGTATTTTCAAAATAGCATGACCAGAAACCTTGTACACATAGACATCATAAACCTTGCAAATTGCAGTACAACCATAATATTAATATCATTTATGATTTCCAAAAATTACCAAAAAGGAAATCTGCCACTAGTAGAAAATAGAGCTTTAAAACCGGTTTGTAAGGGCCTTTAGTGCCGGTTATGGAACCGGCACTAAAGTGTGGGCACTAAAGCCCCCCCCCCCTTAGTACCGGTTCGGCACGAACCGGCGCTAAAGTGCCACCATGTGGCGTGAGCTCACGCCCTGGTATGGGGGACCTTTAGTACCGGTTCCGGTTGGTGTTACCAAAGATTTTTTTTCGATTTTTTTTTCTGAATTATTTGATGATTTAGTCTCTAATCACCTCTCTTAATTGCTCAAGTGTGGATCACTCATTCCAAATCATCTAACTTCCCGACCGGTCACCCATCCCTCTCACTACTCCAGCCCGAGCACGCTTAACTTTCGGGTTCTATTCTCCTTCGTTTCCAAGTCTGCACCTGTTGTTTTCCTGACAATAGTAAGATGTTAATCCTATTAACCCTCAGGAGTTTAGCTTGAGCATGAAGTCACACATTTCACCGTTTGAGTTTGAAACTATTATTCTAAAAAAACAGTAATTATTTAGTAACGCTAATATTTCTTGAATAAGTTTGACCATAGTTTGACCACAGTTTGACCATATTTTGACCATATTTGACCAAAATTCAAAAAATTGAAATAATTATTTAGTAACACTAATATTCTTGAATAATTATGTAGTAACATTAATACTTCTTGAATAAGTAGTTTGACCAGATTTAACCAATTTTTTTTTAAAAAATTGAAATTTGACCATATCTTTTTTTCCTTTTGGAATTTGAGGATTCTAAAAAACTCCAAACAGGCCGTAGGCCGTCTCCATCGGATGCGGATTTTCATGCTGAATTTTTTGATATATTATACGTTTTTTTCCGACATCGTATGCAAAAGTTATAGCCGTTTTACATTTTCCCTACACTTTTTACAAAACATGTCCAAATTTAAGTTTTCAAATTTTCCTAACTAGTAGATGTAGTAATATAACTACCTCTCGAAGGATTTTATTTTCTGAAGTTTTTATCATTTTCTTTTGATTTTTTCAAAATTGAAATGGCGATA
>NC_041382.1:14631903-14720263 GCF_002162155.2 Triticum dicoccoides
GGGGGTAGAGTTTGAAAATTGCCCTATAGTGCCGGTTTGTGTCTTCAACCGGGGCTATAGGTTAAGACTCTGTAGTGCCGGTTGGTGACGCAAACCGGTACTATAGGTTAGACCTTTAGTACCGGTTTGTGTCACAAACCATCACTAAAGGGGCTCGTGGAGCCCTGGCCTGACGCCAGCCTGCCACCATCCTTTTAGTACCGGTTCGTGGCACGAACCGGTACTAAAGGTTCATTACGAACCGGCACTAATGCATAGCCATTCGAACCGGCACTATTGATCACATTAGTGCCGGGTTTTTTACAAACCGGCACTAATGTGCTTCACGTTTGACCCTTTTTCTACTAGTGTATATGTATATCCTCATAACATAAAAAGGAGATATGGGGGCAATGATCATGGTGCCCAGCTACGACGTATCTGCCATGCTGTCTGCTGTCCCATGTATAACCTCTAAGAATTTTCCATACGTAACTATGGTAAAATATACCCAACTCGAATTTAAACAAATGATAACACAATCTTCAAATGGATAAAATCACATCACCGTTGGATAAAGAATGCCGTTGTCTGAGAGCGTGGAAAGACCTTGACCTGTTTGGAATCATTGAATACTAACAGATGTTTCAGGAAGCAAACCCTAATTTCATTAGTATTTTCAAACCATGCACATCGGAGTCCTTCTCTCTATCATAACTAATCTTAAAAATTAGCATAAGTCTAAAAGCTTTCGAGGTAGTATATATGCTAAAGAGAGAGAGAGAACAAGGTAATAAACAAAGAACAGTTGCTCCCATTGACTGGTTTTACCTGTAGTCAAATGCAGGGAAATATAATGAAGAGCACTACTAAATCCACGGTGGCGATATCAATTACAGAAGTATCCACCAAGTGGTCGTGTTGAACCTGTAAGCCAAAACATGGGTCAGAAAAGTGAGAGACAGACAGCAAGCTGGTTAAATTTGAACTCTGCTGTCATAATTTAAGAGTTCAAACTTTACATAAGTGAACTCGAAACGAACTACAGTCTTTTCTTATATAATAACAACAACCTTGACAGCGACTTTTTTTCCCATCATGTGCTTTGGCGGCATGGACTTGCAAGCGGGACAAGGTCGAATTGTGCGAAAAACTACACCACCGGGAATAGGGGAAAGCCAAATTTCATGTCAGAGTTTCTTCTAAACTAAAAACAAGCTGAGCATAAATCCAGGTTCTGTTTTGAGGTGAATACTCCATTGGCCAACAACTGAACTAAGCACGCTCAGTCTGATTGTGTGGTTTTGCTAATCAATATAGTAACCAAGTTACTTCAGCAGGGTGTAGGACAATGCTGTAATGCAATGAAAGAACTAACAGTTTGTGGCAATTCTCCAATCTCTTTCTTGAAGACTCCACAGACGTCCTTGTATGAGGAAACTGGGCACCTCTTGAGCATCGACGCCCTCATTGTCTGCACATACACCTGTGGTAGTACAAGCAAACAAGCAGTTGTTCCTCAGCCATAAAATTATGCAATCTTACAACACATGAATCCAAAGCGAATTCAGGCGTATCCACATAGAGTTAAGAATTTCGTTCCGTACCAGCTGTGCGATGTGCTAGCCGAGCTTGATGTAGATGCCGCCATTGCGGAAGCAGAGCTCCTGGCGCGGTTGGCAGAGAGCCCACCCCGCGTGCGCCCACTTCGTAGCAAGGGAGGAGACGTGCGACCGGAGAGGCGAAGGATGCGGGCGCCGCCGCGTTCGTCGGAGCTCACGCGCGCACGGCCGCGTTTACCGGAACCCGCCCCGGGTGCACCCACTTCCTGGTTAGGGAGGAGACCGGTGCGTCCAGAGAGGAGAGGGGGAGCGGGCGCCGCCGCGCCGCGGGCTGGAGCGCGGCCGCGTTCGCCGGAGCTCACCCCCCGTGCACCCACTTCATGGTTAGGGAGGAGACCTGCGACCGGAGTGGCGGGGATGAGGCCGCCACCGAGTCGCTGGATCGCGCGCGGCGGCTCCCGCGGCCACTCCCGCGATGGCCCACGGCTAAGGTAGCGACGGGCGTTTCCCGCGGCGTTGCGGCTGGCGGCTCCAGCGGCGACGGCGGGGCGGCGAACGGCGCGGGGAGGATGTGTGTGCGGAGGCTCGCCCGTGGTGTGGCGTCCGTTGGGAGGGGGAAGGGGGTGGCGGAGGTCGTGCGGGCGTTGAGAGGAGGAGGAGGAGAGGGGAGAGGTCGTGTGGGCGTGCGTCGTTGGGAGTGTATCTTTTTAACGGCGGTGCAGGTTAGCGAGGATAGATGGATTAGTGGCTTAATGCGTGGCTTGATGTGTTAAACATAGAAGGATTATGGGTCATCCGATATTGTAGATGGACGGATAAAATTGTTTGGATCTGCCTCTTTTTTTTTTATAGTGGTAGTAGATGAGCGCCACGGTCAAGGGGCCCGCACGGCTCGATCCTTTTTCTCGAGAAAAGGAGGGCGTGTGCATCGCTCAAAAGGCGCCACTCTCGTCTCGAGCCATGGCCCAGGCTCAAAAATAGAAAAGTATTCCATCGCCTCGCCGTGGGTGCTCAAACCCTCTCTCTCTGTCTCGGAGCGCCGTCGCGAGCGATTCCGGCGCGGAGACGCGGCGCGGCTGATACGCGGCCGGGAGCACCGATTTGGAGGTACCGATTCCGCCCCACTCCCCGCTCCCCCCGTTCGTCGGTACCATTTTCTTTTGGGGGGGATTTTTTCGGTTTTGGGCTTTGGGTGCCCGCTTATGAGCAGGATCGGTCGGATCTGCCATTCCGGAGCTAGTCGCGTCAGTCGATCCATCTTATTAAGATTTTCTCCGAATTTTCTTGTCTCAGTGCAGGCTCGGTTGCGGCGAGGATCGATCGCTGGGGCGCATGTACGGGCAGCGCCGCAGCGGGCTGCCCGTGGGCGACGACGGAGCAGCATCCTGATGCCCGCGCATCGATTGCCCCTGCTGCTGCTTGGTGCCCACTAGCCTTTGTATGGCCCTTCTTGGTGCTGATTACATTCTGCTGCTGCTGCTGCTTGCGCCGCCGCCACCGTCGCCGCCGCTTCTTTCTCTTGCTCTACTTGGTTATCCGAAAGCTCAGTGAACCAGGCTAGCTGTTGCAATGCAACGTCCTGGAGAGGAAATTTGCAGACTCAACTTATGGGACAAGGGTCAGGTGTTCGCTGCTACCGAGAACCTCCAAAGGTCCATTGAGCAGACCCCCTACTCGATCCAGGCAGACACCATCGTCTGCTGTTTCTCCCTCAGCAGGTGCCAGTCTGAAAGCAGCAGCTATGCCGGTTATGCATCCAGTGACGGTGGCGACAATCCAGCAAGCAGCAGTGCGCAACAGCTTCATTACCCATCACATGCCCACATGGACCCTGGGCATGTCCAGCTTATCTTACCGGGCTCTATGACCCTGCTAGAGGATATTTTCCACAATTATGAAGTGACATTCGGGCCTGGCTACAAGGAAATTCTACTCCAAGCCTTCTTGGCCAACTCAGACAAATTGTGCAGGTAAATTCACACCTTTGTTTTTTTATTCATTTTTCTTCTTCTCACTGTTATGACATCGGGATGGAATAACATGGCGTTTGTCATGATTCAGACATGAGTAGCGTTTCTTGAACTGCATTTGTTTGGGAATGACAGCTAGTAAAAATTTCAAGATTGGGTACATGGATATAATAGACTGGGACCGCCATTGTACAACACAACTTAGAAGCAAAGAGTAACAGCCTGGCATAGACTAGATTCCCAAGATGCGCTTTCCCCTGTTCCTTCAGTAAGGCCATTTGTTTTTGCTAAATTGTTCCCTGTTTTGAATCTTGCTATGCACTGTTTCCTGCAGGAATATATTCACTTTTTTGTGCATTTCCCCAATGCATAATATGTTATGTCGATTTAGTATTTTAACAGCTGTGCTTCTCTGGGGCCTAACAGATCAAATATCCCAGTTGAGTGCTTGCGTTTTTGTCCCAAAATTAGAAACACCAGGTCCTCCATTCTCGTTATGGTCACACGTCAGTGTCCTTTTAGTGAGCGTGTATGTCTTCTCCTACTTTGAAACTCCCATGTATATCACGTGAACTCACAGGCTAGTTCTATTAAACAATGCATTATCTAAACCCCTCTGGAAAAAATATGTTTGTGACAATTTCCACGAATGATGAATATAGAGACTTGGATGTCATGACAGTTAAACAAACAATGCGGTTGTTTTCTTAAATATAGCATTATTCAGATGTCATGACAGAGTAGCAATAGCCAACATCTATATGAACCATATTATACGTACTAACAAACAACTCAACAAACATGGGTAATGAGTTACCTCCATGTTTGTATGTTGACTAATACATGGTTTCTTGATACATATTCATTCTATGTTATCCTAGTGGAATGGAATTGAAGAAAGATAGTACACGGCTTATGATACCATCAGTTCTTAATTGATTATCGGATTCATCCTCTTGCATGCCAGACCTATACATAAAAATCAGGGCAACATACACATCGATTTTATTTGAAATGGAAAGGCCCAGTACCACTTGAATGTTTGCAAGTATGATAGCATAACAAATGGTCTCTCTACCCAGTCATATCAGACATATGGAATAGTGTACATTAAAATTTGTTTATATAGCAATATTTCATACTGTCACTGTGGTTACTCTGAAACCGTTCTGTCCCAAAACAATACTTGGTCGCCATGAGCTTCATATTGTCTCGACCTTATCAGATCAAAGTAACACACGGGGTGCTATACAAAATACTTCTAGATCTGACAGGAACAGGTGAGCGCTTAGAGTGCGCTGCACAAAATACTTCTAGACCTGACGCTGGAGAGACTGGTATTGGATCTCGATAGAGTGTGCTCCACAAAAGCTATGTGGGTGGCTGCACAAAGCTACAAACTTGACGTCGGCTGTTGCTGCTGCAGAAGTGCATGACCTGCACAATAGGGAGAAACGAGGGGAGCCAGTGATGGCTTGTCAACCTTCCTCCGCCGTAATCAATCAGAGGTGGGGCCTGCCTGAAGATTCATCATGGTTATATATGACAATCAAAATTTCAGCCTAGCTTTGCCCTCTTAGGATAAATGTGGAGGCTCGAAACCTCATATTAGTAAATACTATATAGCATTACGTGTTATGATAAAAAATAATAACCTGCTCCAACATAAGAAATGCTTCATTGAGGATTCCATTAAATACAAATTTACAACTAAACCACAAAAGAATCGAAGGTGAAGTAGCTAATTCAACTCTTAAATTCACTTGACCAAATCAAAATGCACTTTAACTGAATATCATGGTAGAAGAGTTCTTAATGAAAACTACATAGGAATCTCAAACTCAGAGCATGAGCACAAAGCATACCTTAGATAGTTGTTTTGCCATGCACTGTTGCATGGCATCGAGCTATTTAATAGCTCCATCCAGTGTAGTGTTATATTGTGCTCCCTGCAGTATGTTGAACTAGTAAAAGGTAAAGGAAAGCTCAATGTTGCCCATTGTACATAACAGAGATTGTGGAATAATAGTGAAAAATGGACATATTTATCTAGAAGCGAAATTGCGCCATACACTAACAGGACTCATTGGATCAGTTTGGCAAGTTTTATAAAGCAGATACATACAATCATTTATGGGCTCTTACCTTGTTTCAATGTGACATATTGAGACATCACCTTCTGACTGTATGCTGCATCACATAAACCCATTTCATTTATGTTCTCACTTTAAGAAAGTACCAGCAATAAGATGGAATTCATAATTTTCTTTTGTTTGTTCTGGACTCTCAATTTGGCAACTAAAGCCATAATGCTGATACTTTTGTTACTTAAACCACTTGCGTTTTCTCCTGGATATTATCCCCAAAGAAGCGTCTTTTTCTTTCTAAACCACATTGCATGTTCTGCCATGTGTGCTCCTTACACATCAAAGCAGCCATTGATTGTTTTATCTGCAGATGCTGCTACCATCCCATCCCTGGTAAATGATCCTTTTCCTCAACTCCATCCTGATGTATGGATGCTGGTGGATGCAGAGTGGCAGACCTCTCCGCATCTAAGCTCTAGCACACCTTCTGCACCATGAAACTTTTCCTAAAATACTCTTCATCATAGACCTTGAATCCATAACCTGTGTGGTGTGTGCGCATGACCATTTGCATGTGACCCCTTCTCCTCAGTCTGGGAGCTTTCAGAAACAAAGAGTGAAGGCAAGGAGAGCATGCTCATTTTTTAAACAATGTTTTCTGAAGCAAAGGAGAGCATGGTCATTGTCTTCGCATCCTTGAAATGTGTCAACTTATATTACATTAGTATCTAAGCATAACTAATTGCATAGAGTAGTAGTGGGACTGATAAAGCATTTTATCATCGCCCTCTAATTATAGCGAATTGCACAGAGTAGCATTCAGATTATTATTTTTTAAGACCCTCAGTTTCTTTGTCATGTAAACATACCAAACTACTCCCTCCGTTCCTAAATATAAGTCTTTGTAGAGATTCCACTAGATGGACTACATACGGAGCAAAATGAATGAATCTATACTTAAAATGTATCTATATACATCCGTATGTGGTTTCTAGTGGAATCTCTACAAAGACTTATATTTAGGAACGGAGGAAGTACACAGTAGCAGTCGGATTGGTGAAAAACTAAGAGATGAGATGCTGGTTCGCAAACAGTGTTCGCCTGTTAATTAATAGAGCCAGTTTATTTTGCCATTCAAAATAAAAAAACTTTAGTTGGATAGAGGGTGTATACCTAGATCTGCACGAAAATGGGCCCTGGATGTCTCCTTGTCGATCATGGCAGTGAGGAGCTCGGTGGACGTTGCAGAGAGACCAGATTGGCCGTACAGGGGAAGCCCCAACACCGCCAGCGACCAGTCGCTGGGGCCTGGCTACGAGGAGAACATGGAAAGGGTGGATATTTTGAAGCGAGGAACTCTTCTGTAGGAGGATGTGATCTTGGCCATGAAGTCGTCTAGTTACTCGAGAAGAAGAAGACAGATCTGGTGCAGTAGAGAGCAGAGAGCAGAGAAAGAAGGGGTAGGTGGGTAGGAACAGAGGACAAAGAGACACTGTTCAAAAAATATACCAACATAAACTTCGGAGTTTCTACTTTCAAAAGGTATAATTTTTGTGTTATATAGTTTATACTAGGGTGATAAAATTGGCAACCTAGGTATACGCCCAGGACTTATAAACTGAAACAGAGGTAGTAGTAAAGATATTAAGATATTTTCGGAGCAGTAAAGCAGAAATTTAAGGCCAGACAACATTAAATTGCTATCATCAGTGTAGCAGAGGGGAAATACTGATGGCGAATATTCTTTTTTTTTTTGCATTATATGGCCGGCAAATTGAAGTTTAAGAGATGCATGTATGGATATGTTTCATGAGACATAAAATTGTGCTTTGTTTTGCTGCATTTGCTAACCTTGTTTGTCATTTTTAAATGGGCTTGCAGCTCTACGTGCTTTTGAATCCTAAAATAATCTATTCTTTGACCTAACCTCAATGTTCATGACTGTTGAGTGTTGATAATATTGTTTAAAATGTTTTGAAATATTGTTGTGCATTCGGGTTAATGTAACTTATGTTGAAAATTGATCTATGACTGCAGACTTTTTCTTTTTATTGAAATTTTTAATTTACATGTAATGTTTACGATGACACAAAAAGATGACTACACTGGCCAAGAATACTGGTTCCTCAAATGTTCCATAAATTGGTAAAATATTTCACTCACAGTTCTAAGCTCACTCTTTCTTATGTAACAGTTTTTTCTATGAAGCGGATGTCCCATGGATTCTTCGTAGAAGCACAAGGACCTTCAAGGATCCTTCTGAGTGTACAGAAGAATTGATCACCATGTTGAAAGTCAATACCCAAGTCCTCTGTCTGATGCAACATCAGCTATGTGAGCAGAGTCGACCATTTGAGGAGTTAAAAATAGGCTACTTCAACCAGTTTGCAAAGTGTCATATCAAGAAGCTCTTGGACATTGCAGTTTGTCTTAGTGAGACAGTGTGGTCTGCCACTCATATTTGTCCCATGCTGCTTGCCTATGAGGCACTTATGGATGTCCTTCCTCTTATTCAAAAGTTTGCTTCCAGTGAATCTGATGATTTCTTTTCCAATATTTTACGCAACATGAGGGAAGCTTTCAGGAAGTTAATTGGCCATATCAAGCACTTCATACAGTCCAATATGGAAAAGCATCTGGATGACGTTGCCATTCATCCAATGACATGTTTCCTCATATGCTCAATAAAATCCTTCGGGAGTCACAGAAATTTAGTGCAATCCACTCTAGCCCCTGGTGACAACTCCAGCTCATTTGGCCATCTTCTGTATGACGTGATTACTTGCTGGAAGTCTGTGCTCACTGAACATTCAAACATATACCGTGCGGATCTGCAGCGGCAATACATTTTCTTATTGAACAATGCATATCATTTCAATACAAAGACAGACGGTCTGTTGGATGAGCTGCTATCTGATAGGCAGATTATTAAGCAGCATGATGACGAGTTCAAGCTACTCTTCAAGAAGTGGACTGAGAGTTGCACAGAAGAGGCTTGCACTCCAGCCAAGTCTTGTTTGAACCCCAACTGTTGGTGGGGCAGTCAGCGCCGGTCCCTGGTTGCATTTACTTCAAAATTCAACAAGACGTTTGATCGTCAGAAAACTTGGAAGGTTCCCGATGTCGTGCTACGGCAGGTACTAAAAGATCGTATACAGGATTGCATTCTGCCAGACTACACAAGGTGCCTTGAGAACTGTTCAAGTTCAGGACTATTTTGTTCATGTCTGCAGATAGCTTCAGGAGACATATATACCACAGAGACTTTAGAAACGACGGTGCAGGGCTTCTTTGAAGGATAAACTGCAGATCCTAGCTCTCTCTCTCTCTTAGATGGAGCTCCATTTCTCACTGTTGTTCTAGCACAACTGTGAATAATTGTAATTATATAGCTTAGAATACTAGAAGAACAATACATATATATCAGGAATAGGGCTCCTCCTCTGTACTTGTACCTGCGATTGAGGAAGAAACTTGACATGGAGTTGAAGGTAGTTTTCATTAAGATACAGCGCCTGTATCTTGACTATTTGACGAGTAGTGTATGATGTACTCCTTCCTATACATATTCTGTTTGCTGCCCTATTAGTACTGGCATTTTTTTCTCTAGAGAATGGGTACTGGGTTTTTTTGTAGAACACTGTCATTACCAGGTAGCAATCCATCCATGCAGTTCCTTTTTTGGAGAAACATCCATCCATACAGTTGAAGGTAGCTGGGAAACTACCTTCAAATCCTCCTCTTGTACATGATGTATATTTTTTTACAAGATCTATGAACTTTTTTCAAATTTGTGAACTTTTCTCGAACCCAAGAAATTTTTTCGAATCAACAAACTATTTCAACTTCGTGAAGCTTTTTTAAGCCCGCAAACCTCTTTTCGAACAATCCATGAACTTTCTTCAAGTGCGTGAACTTTTTAAGAAAATAGAAAGGGTCACCCTTTCAACTGGGCAGCTCCTATTTGGCGCACGGGTCGCGCACTAGCGACATAGCGCGCACCCCCCAAGCTCTCCCGATCCCTGATGGTACAGGGAGGAGGTTTTTTCCCCCGAAAAACCCGGAGCCTTGTGAAAGGCGATTAGGGTTTTAGGGTGGACCTGCGGCGGCGCACGGCGGATCTACCGGCGGGGCGCGTAATCGGCCGGGCAGAAGATGGCACCGACTTCTGGCGCAGGCAAGGAGGAGCCCCTGTCCCCTAGGGCGGCTAGGGCGAAACTGGCTGAGGCAATGGGGAAGTTGGAGATCACCAAGGAGGAAGCGACCCCGCTGGTCGTGGATGATCTAGAGGAAGGGGAGCAGGAGAAGTGGATGCTGGCGGGTAAGGTCCTTCATCGGAACATTCTTCACATCCAAACGATCACCAATGCTCTCCGTCCAGCCTGGGGCAATCCAAAAGGTTTGGGAATCAGATATGTGGGAGACAACACCTTTGTGGCAGATTTTGCCACGAAGAAGGACAGGGATCGTGTTTGGGAGGGCTCGCCGTGGCATGTCAGCAAACATGTTGTGATACTTTCAAAGTTTGATGAGTGCATGCGACCCTCGGAGTTGAAATTTGACAAGCTGCAACTTTGGGCTAGAGTCATGAACTTACCCTTTAATCTTCGTGATGAAAAGTGGAGTGTTGCGATTGCAAGTCAAATAGATAAAAAGGCCACGGATATCAAGTTTGATCATACCACAGGGTACCTTAGGGCTAGGGTCACTGTGGATGTGGACAAACCCCTAAGGAGGTGGATTTTGATTGAGTCTAGAAGGAGGAAGTGCATGGATCCATATGACATCTTGTATGAAAATGTTCCTCACTTCTGCTTTTCCTGCGGCCGGTTAGGCCACTCGGATTTGTACTGCCTGACGCCTGGTGCACGAGACGCTAATGGTGATCTACCCTTTGGGAAAGGTTTGAGAGCTCCAGACGAAAGGAGGAAAAATGCTTCAGGAGATGGTTCGAACAGGGAGCAACCTTTAGCACAGAATAGGAAAATAGCAACCAGACAATCAACTACTGAAGCAAAGGATGCAACTGAAGTCATGTCCCCCATGAAGAGCAATGGCAATTAGAATAAGCGCAAGGGGGGACCCCAGGTGCAGAAACAAGTGTACAGGAGGGTTGAACTACCTCTGCTCGCTAACAGCCCACACACTGAAGGTGGTGATACAAATAGTATGCTTGTTCCAGGTGGGGTGCAGGAGGTGAGGGGGGAGTTGGAGGAAGATCTTGTGTGAGAGCCAAAGAAGAAGAAACCGACACCCAATAATTCAGAAACATCGGCAGAGGCTGCGTTGCAGCCCTGCCAGAGCCAATGAGGTGTCTAAGCTGGAAATGCCGCGGGCTTGGGAACCCGGAGGCAGTTCGCGAGTTTCGCAATATAGTGAAGCAAGAAGTGCCCGGTCTCCTATTCCTGATGGAGACGAAGATTATAGCAAAGCGAGTGGAGAGTCTGCAAAATCAGTTGGGTTTCGCGGGCTGTTTTGCAGTGAACAACAATGGGTTGAGTGGTGGGATCGGTATGTTTTGGTCGGCTGAGGTTGAGGTGGAACCGAAAAACTATAGCTCGGCACATATCGATGTGATGGTGAGGTATAAAGCTCGAAGCTCTTTAGAGTGGAGAGTGACTGGTTTTTATGGAGCTCCAAGGGCGGAAGATAGACGCCAAAGTTGGAGGTTCCTGTGTACACTCTTCGAGATTCGTCACGAAGCGTGGCTATGTGTTGGGGATTTTAACGAAACAATGTTTGCATCTGAGCACTTCTCTCGAGCTCACGTCCGGAGTGGCAGATGAGAGCGTTCAGAGAGGCACTGGATGATTGCTCACTCCTTGATCTTGGCTGGTCGGGAGTGGAACACACATGGGATAATGGGCAGAGTGGCGAGTTAAATGTCAAAGCTAGACTCGATATGGGGGTTGCAAACCTCCAACTTACCCAGCTATTCCCGCATACTTTGGTTCGCCACATCAGTACAACGAAGTCTGATCATTGTTTCATCTTGGTCGACTTGCGAGAAAGTGTGGCGGAGCCGTGAGAAGGAAGGATGAGGCAGTTCAGATATGAGGACGTATGGCAAACCCATTCGGAGTACGATTCCCTTGTACTTAGAGAGTGACATAAAGGAGCTGGCCTGAACGAATTACAAGGTATTATGAATGCCCTGAACAGCATGCAGTCATCGCTAGCTACATGGGGAGCGAAAGAGTTCGGGTGTCTTACACGGAGAGTTCGGAAGCTTCGGACAAGCTTGATCGACTTCGTCACCGGCCAGCCAGGCGTGGCCCAAATGAGGAAGAGCATCCTGTCGCCAAGCAACTCCGGGAGGCACTCCGGCAAGAAGAGATCTGGATGCGCTAGAGACCCAGAGTTCCTTGGCTGCGAGAGGGAGATCGAAACACGGGTTATTTTCATGCCCAAGCAGCACAGCGAAAGCGGATGAATAAGATTGAAAGATTGGAAAGGGTGGATGGCTCCATATGCCAAACGCTGGAGGAGAACTATACTGAAGTCCAAGGTTTTTACCAAGCACTATACACAAGTCAGGGGTTTAAGCCAATGGACGAGCTACTAGCTTTTGTCCCTCCCAAGGTGACTGATCAAATGAGCGTGGAACTTGACAAACCGTTCACAGCTGAGGAGGTAAGGACTGCGCTATTCCAGATGGCACCGTCCAAGGCACCGGGAGTGGACGGCTTTACGGCGGGATTTTTTCAACGTCACTGGTCATTACTAAAAGATGACATAATCCCAGCTGCCCTAGGCTTTTTGAATGGGGGTGCACTACCTGAGGGGCTGAATGACACTTCAATAACGTTGATTCCAAAGGTGAGACATCCCCAGCGCATTGCTCAGTATCGACCCATATCATTATGTTATGTACTGTACAAGATTGCTTCTAAATGCATCACCAATAGGTTGAGATGTTTTATGGGGGAGATTATAAGTGAAGAACAAAGTGCATTCGTGCCCAGACGTCTCATCACCGATAATGTTTTAATTGCTTATGAAAGTGTTCATGCAATGAGACGACGCAAGAAAGGTAAAAAATGTGTATGTGCAGTTAAGTTGGATATGATGAAGGCGTACGACCGGGTCGAGTGGCATTTTTTGGAAGCTATCATGTTACGATTGGGGTTCAGCTCCAATTTCGTCAGACTGATCATGCAGTGTGTAACTTCAGTGAGATTCACAATTTGGGTGAATGGGCAACTCCTACTGTTTTTCACTCCATCAAGAGGACTCCGACAGGGAGATCCCAGTTCCCCGTTTCTTTTTCTCCTCTGTGCAGAGGGTTTTACATCACTCCTCAATTTCTTTGGGGGAGTGAATGTGGACAGAGGAATACGTGTTAGCCCTCTTTCTCCTTGGGTCAATCATCTGTTATTTGCCGATGACAGACTGATCTTTTTGAAAGCAGATGTGACAAGTGCCCTCAGGCTGAATGAGGTGTTGAGGATCTATGGCGACTTCTCAGGACAGTGTGTTAACCGTGACAAAAGCTCCGTTTACTTTAGTCCGAACACACCTGATACCACTCGGCAGGAGCTAAAAGAAGTGTTGGGTATTTCAGTGGAGGCCTTTAATGAACGTTATTTGGGACTCCCAACGGCTACCGGACGGATCACTAGCGGAACTTTTGAATACCTCTGTGAACGTATCAGATGCAAGCTTCAAGGAGGTACTGAAAGGCTTATCTCATGTGTAGGGAGGGAAGTTCGCCTCAAAGCTATTGCTCAGGCAATCCCGTCCTTATCGATGAGTTGTTTTAAGTTGACGAAGAAGATCTGCAAAAGTTTCTCTTCGAACATGGCTCGATATTGGTGGAGCAGCTCAGTGGATCGCAGGTCCTTACACTGGATCGATTGGGACTCTCTGACCAGGCCAAAGACTGCGGGCGGGATGGGATTCAGGAAGTTGGATTTGTTCAACCGAGCTCTCCTTGGAATGCAGGGATGGATGCTTATAACGAACCCAGAGTCTCTTTGTGCGTGAGTTTTGAAAGGAAAATACTTTTCCACAAGTGAGTTTGTGGATGCCACAATTCCTAAACATGCGTCAGCCACCTGGAGGGCAATAGTTGCAGGGAGGCAGGCCCTGAAAACCGGCTTGGTAAAAAGAATCGGAGATGGCTCGTCCGTGTCCACTTGGCATGATAGCTGGATCTCAGGTCTCCTCTCGCTTCGTCCGTCAGCTCAAATCGGTAACGCTGATATTGCTTATGTGGCAGACCTGATTGATGCTGAGACGGGTTCATGGAAGATTGAATTGGTAAGACAAAACTTTACAGCCCCAGAAGCTTACGCTATTCTTAATATCCCTTTGGGCGTTGGAGGAGGGGCTGATTCATGGGCATGGGATGCTGAAAAGTCCAGGAACTACACTGTAAAATCCGTGTACCGCGCTCTGGTGACCCATAACGAGCATTCAGCTCTAGGGGAAGGGACGGTTACAGAATCTTCAGAGAATCAGAAACAGTGTTGGTCTAGACTTTGGAAGCTCAAGGTTGTGCCAAAAGTTCGTGTGTTTTGGTGGCGAGTGCTACGGAAAATCCTACTTGTCGAGAGCACTCTGAGGCACAGACACATTACTCTTGGGTGTTTGAGCACCCTAGATGGTTGAGGTCACCGCAGAGCCATAGTCCATTGTGGTGAAGCTTCGTGGTGTCGTTGGGAGCCTCCAATTAAGTTGTGGAGATTGCCCCAACCTTGTTTGTAAAGGTTCGGTCGCCGCCTCCAAGGGCACCAATAGTGGAATCACGGCATCTCGCATTGTGTGAGGGCGCGAGGAGAGTACGGTGGCCCTAATGGCTTCTTGGGGAGCATTGTGCCTCCACACCGCTCCAACGGAGACGTACTTCCCCTCAAAGGGAAGGAACTTCGGTAACACATCCTCGTCTTCACCGGCTCCACTCTTGGTTATCTAATGTCTTTACTTGTGCAAGCTTATTCGTGATATATCTCTTGCTTGCTTGTGTGCTTGTTGTTGTTGCATCATATAGGTTGCCCACTTAGTTGCATATCTAGACAACCTACTTTGATGCAAAGTTTAAATTGGTAAAGAAAAGCTAAAATTGTTAGTTGCCTATTCACCCCCCTCTAGTCAACTATATCGATCCTTTCAATTGGTATCAGAGCCTCTTCTCTTTATTAAGGACTTTACCGTCCGAAGAGTATGGTTGACGTCATAGACGGTGAGGAGGAGCACTCCGGTGCGAATCCGGTCTCGTCTACGTGAGAGGGGGAAACCGCGATCTCTCGTGAGGAATTCAATGTGGCGTTGGACACATTGAAAACCTCCATGACGACCAAGGTCGAAAGCATGCTTAATAAATTCTTAGAAGGGCTTAAACTTTCCACCGCACCATTGAAAGTGGGTGATCCCGCTAACAAGGTGACGGATGCTACCTCCGACAAGGGTGAAGCTCCTAGCGAGAAAGCTCCTTCTTCTAGTGGTAAAAATGGCACCGGCATCTTTGCCCATGTGGAACCTCCACCGGTCTATGGTGGACCGCTTCCTTCCACTCATTTGAATCATGTCGGCCCGGCCCCTAAGATTGAGAAGAATGTAGATTTTGATTCTTGGGTCTATTGCTTTAAGCGTCATTTAAATCATGTGAACACTAAACTTTGGAGAATCATTGAAGAAGGTGTCTATCCGCATGACCGAAGCAACTTCACTCCTAGAGAAGCCGTGGATAATCAATTCAATGAAAATGCTCTCTTCATCATCCAAGAAGCAATCCCACTTGTCGTGGCTTTGTCACGGCAGATGTCCTCATGAAGGACTTAGTCGTGGAGCCATCGCGACGGGTTAGCTTGAAGGGGTTAAAGCGGACACAGGGACGCGAGAGAGTTTATACTAGTTCGGCCCCTTCGATGAAGGTAAAAGTCTACATCTAGTTGTGATGGAATTGATGAGGTTTCGATGACTAGGGAGCGAACAAGCTTCGCCTAAGTCTCGAGTTGTTGTCTGTTGTCCTTGAACTGCCGCCGGGTCGCCCCCTTATATACATGGGTGATGCCCGTCGGTTTACAGAGTCCCAGAACCGGCTCATAGACGTATCCGGTTTGGTCTCTACTTATTCCTAACTTACAATACAATTTTATATACCAACGCCGGTTTACGGCTACAGGCTTTAAACCGACTGTGGGCCTTAAGCCCTGTTC
This sequence comes from Triticum dicoccoides, assembly GCF_002162155.2. Classification (NCBI taxonomy): domain Eukaryota; kingdom Viridiplantae; phylum Streptophyta; class Magnoliopsida; order Poales; family Poaceae; genus Triticum; species Triticum dicoccoides. The sequence goes on from NC_041382.1 coordinate 14,647,662, forward strand.
TTCCTTCATGGGCTTCAACATGCTCAACTACTGATGAAGTTAACCCGGCCTGTCCTGGCCAGTTTACGCCCAGTAGTAATATCCCCAACATTAGGCCCCAGATTGATTTGAACGGGTTCATGTCAATCCTTAGCAAAAACTTCATCTTCAACATCTTCTCATAAATTGGTAAACTGCCATGATGTCATCTTCTCTGATTGTTGTAAACCGGAGTGACGTCATCTGTCATAACGAAGCTATCCATTATACTTCCTTGTTTAATGGACCTGCGATAATCGAGGCGACAACTCCGTTTCATGGCCCCTTGATTCTCGCGCCTGACACATATCCCTTTCCTCATAAATAGGACCGAAGGGACATTTCCTTTTTCCCCTTCGTGCCCTTCTGCTTCATCTTCCTCGAGCCGTCTAGCTTCAGAGCTCCGCCGCCACCGTCGATCTCTGCACCAACTTTGGCCGCTCCATCAACCTAAGCATACCAGAGCACTGCGGCGACCTTCCGCGTCTCCCTCAACTCCGGTAAATCTTCTGTTCTTTTCAACACTGATCTGCTCTAGGGTTTCCTGTTCTTCTAGTATTCATCGCCGGCTTCGTGTTCATCTGACAGCTCCTAGATGCACCTGTGAATCTTTGCTTTTGCGTAGCGGTAGCTTTTAACATCTGCCTTTAGTTTTTCATATCTCAAAGTCATAGATCCATACATATCTTTGCTCATTGATTTAGCACTGTTCTATTTTGAATCTCTGAACATTTATCTTGTTTTCTGAACATGCTTCAGATCCAATGCTGTAGAAGTTTTTTGTGAAATCTGTTTCTGCATCCACAATCTCAACTATTTCAATGTTTAGATCAGGCGGTTTAACCCTGTGTAGAAAAAATTACCAAACCAGTATGCACCATTAGGCCCCTTGTTGAACCGCCAGAATTCCTTAGCCAGGCACTACCGCTTCATAAAATTCCGGTTTAGAAATAACTGTCTCCGGGTTAACAATGCATGCACCAGTATATATTTGTTCAACATATTCTTGAACCGGAATTACTGCTTTGTAGATTGTACCATGGCCAAACAAGTGTACGAGTGCAACTGGGTTCCTTCTCGCGTGACAGAGACTCAGCTGAACAATTTAGTCTTAACGGGCGCTTTGAGTAGCAAATAAACTATCCATTGGAGGGTCCCCGGCACAGAATGTCCTCCCACACCTCAAGAGGGAGAGGTCGTTGTTTTCGCGGATCACTTAGCCCGGGGCTTTAATCCCCCGGTTCAAAATTCTACCGGGATGTCTTAGCCAATTTTCAACTCCGTCCGCAAGACACCGGCCCCAACTTTGTCACTAACATATGTCACTTCCAAGTGCTCTGTGAGGTATTCTTTCAAGAAGAACCCACAATTGAATTGTTCAGAGACTGCTTCCATCTAAACCGCTACACATAATTTACTGATGGTTCCAATACAGAATTAGGCGGTGTGGCAATTCAAAAGAGGAAGGAGGTCACTTATCCTCATGCCAAACTGCACAACCACCCCAAAGAATGGAATCAAACCTGGTTTTATTGTAAAGACACCTCTCCTTCTGAAGAAAATCCGTTGCCTGGTTATCGTCTAGAGTGACTAAGCAACACGCATCCCTTTCCACAAAGGTTGACTGCCAAGGAGAGGAGTAAATACGCTCCTCAACTATCCAATCTCAGGGCCTTCATGGCTAACGGTTTAACAGGAGTTGATCTTGCTCGCTGTTGGATATCGTGGAGCATACTGCCCCTCAGTCAGCGCTCCGGTTTGATGTGCGAGTATACTGGCAGTGTCGATGACCCACTGCGACATGTTAACATCCAGCTCACAGACGATGAAGTCACAGAAGCTATGAAGAAAATGTTAAACGAACCGGAAGCCGTATGTGCTCGAACCGGCTTGCTTCCCTTCTGTGCCACCAACAAACCGCCAGCTGTAAGATTTATACTTTACCTTTTTATTGAATCTGTCCTTGCTCAATTTACTCATTGTTGATATCACCATCTTTCAAACAGGGTGATGATCCGTTCTGGAGCAAGTCCCCAGGAGAAACCAGAGAAACCGGAAAGACCCACCCGGCCAAAAACTAAGGTCGTGAAAAGGCCTGCTCATAAGAAGAAAACCACTGCATCTTCTGATCCGGCAGCTGATGATGATGTGGGTAATCCAGAACTTGAGGTAGAACTTGATTCACTTGGCTTATTTTTCACACGCCTTATTGATAATGACTGTTGTCAGGATGACGCCGAAGCCAGTCATGCTGATGCCGCAGAGGTAACTGCTCTCTCCTCCGATTCAAACCCTTTGCCTTCGCTAAAAATCCGTCGGGCAAACCGGAAAGTTAAATTTTCTCATCCTCTTGCTTATTTGGATCCAAACTTGCTTATGAAGACCCAACAACACGAAACTCGCCGCACGACCCGGCACAGCGGCCAGGTAGTTACCTCCGCCGGTTTACCGAACAGTCCGGTTCGGAAATGCTGTTTAGAGGTCTCTAATTCTCTTGTCAGTGCTTGTCCTAAAGCGGGCTGTTTTCGTCAACCTCTTAATCCGTCTGACTCCGATTATCAGGTCACTTCCCATTCATCATCGGGCGAGTCATCAGCTACCCAGCTGCCACCGCTCAAAACGGTGCTTGGGTAAGCTATATTCATCATAATGTTTCTGATGCCTTACTTTGTAACATATACTGTATTGACCCTTTTTATTCCTTTCAGGGCCAAGCCTAGGCCAAGCAAGAAAGCCCATCTGGACAAAGCGGCTGAAGAAGATGCTATTCTTGAACCGGACAGAATACGCGGTCCTGAAGCGGCGATCCGTGAGGATGTGCCAAACGACCCACCACCGCAAGATGATGACTTTATTGTTGAAGAGAGACATGTTGACACCTCCGGTCCTGTTGATCAGCCCAGAAGCCCCATCCGGATTGAGAAATCCACCAGTCCATCCAAGCCTACTGATAATCCCACGACCCCAATGCAATCCGGCGATGCCAAGGATGATGAGGTTATTATTACTGGCATTGGTTGCACCAAACCAAGCAATCCCGTTGCTTTACCCAGACACACTGCCAAGGAAGAATTTGCTGCCATTGGCAAACAGAAATGGAATGCCGATCTGACAACTTATGCCACTCTGAACGCCCAAGATCTTCATTCCGGCTATCTGAACCGGCTGTACACCAGCCGTGACTATGAAGCCGGTCTGGTTAATATGATGAAAGAGAAATATGAGGTAACTTCCATATACTTATCTGCGTATGTACTTGAATCCGTCAACTCCCCTAGCCCCCAAGGGCCGGTTTAGGATTTTAATTCAAATCGGGACTTGTCAATGTATATCTCAATGCTTCTAAATTTGCTGATGTAGCCCCCAAGGGCCAGTTCAACTTAGTGTAGTTAAACCGGGACTTTAGGTAATAAAGATTGTAGCATCAGTACTAATTAGCTAATAGCCATTAGCCCCCAAGTGCCAAGTTGAATACTTGTATTGAGCTTGGGACTTTTATGAACAATAGTAAGATGAGGAGCAAATATGCATTAGCCCCCAAGTGCCAAGGGCATAACTTGTTATGTGGTTGGTACTTCAATTCTTGTACCGTTATCTGAATCATATGACTGTCTGTATGCAGGCTGATATGAACAAAAGAGAAAGTCAAATCTCCGATCTGCAAGAAAACCTAAAATCCCAACAAGCTGAAACCTCCAGAGCTAAAGATGAATTAACCAGCGCTTTAAGCGCCATGGAACAGCTCAAGGAAAGCTTCAAGAAGGATTGGGCGGATTGGGCTACTGAAAAATCCGCTTTAACCAAGCGAGCAGAAGATGCCGAGGCTGCACTGAAACCGGTAGTGGATGAACTGACCAGCGTAAAGCGGCAAGTGCATGCCATGACTGCTGCCATTTTCGGTAAGCTTTCTTGATTTCTGTAGTAACTCTGCCTTCTTATGGATTTTCCGGTTTGTGAATCTTTTGTAATGTGACAGGGACACGCATTGGTCACTTGGGGTCAGATGTGCGGAAGAAATTGAAAGCCGCCTATACATTGATAGAGCAATTGTATACTGGCGCGCAGCGGATCATCTCGACTGCGTCCCATAACAACCCAGCACCCACCTTGATCCAGGACACTCTTAAGAGACTGTCTATGCTTCCTGCCCGGGTTGAAGAGCTGAAGAAATCTGCTGCTCGAACCGGCGCCATCAATGCTTTAATCCAGGCAAAAGCGTGGGTGCCAGATTTTGATCCTGTTGAAGCGGCTCAAGGTTATCCCCACTTAAAAGAAGATGGCTCAGAGTTCAGTGAGGAGGATCTGAGGGCGATAAACCGGGAGGTGCGCCCTCTGGCCTGTCAACTGGTTGAAGAGGCAGATTTGTCTCACTATCAAGCTCAGTATGATAATCAAAACAAACGAGTGGCCGCACCAATTCCTGAAGCGGAGAATCTTATCCCTCCAATCCGTAAGCATACTTACGCTCCTGATATTGAACCGTCGTTGCTGATCAATGATGAAGCTATCTTTCAAGCATTAATGGGAATCGACTGGACAACTGTTGATTTCCAGCCACTGGGTAGGGAAGCAGAAGCTGAAGCGGCACAATACGACCCGCAACCATCAGGCCAGGCTGGTGACCAATCTTGAACCGGAGGCCGGTTTAAATTGCTGCTCTCTTATGTTTGACAGAAAAACAATGAATTTGTTTGGGCCCCATGTTGCCTTGTAATAGGCTAGCCAATACTCTTGATTTTGATATGCCTTCGTGCATAAGTACTGCAACCTGTGCTTCCTCTGGATGATTTAAATGTCCAAGCTATTTATTCTGCAATCAAAAAATCTTAAAGCGCCACCGCGGTTGTACCGCCAGGCGGATTATGATCACTGTATGAAAAGATTGTAAGTATATGATCAAACTTTGTGATACAAAATACCTGCCATCGTTGGGCGTGAAGTTGACTGTGGCCAATCTTGAAACGGAGGTTTATAAACTCATACCGTCAAAGGAGAAAATAGCTCATGTACATATAATGTCAGTTTATCATATAAACCGTTTCGGGTTAGGATAAATACCTTGTTACTCCATAATTGGATGTTAAGAAAAAATCAAACCGGGCAAATAGTCTCCGGATTAAAAATGGACCGTGTTCCGTCAATTGACAGTTTGAACCGGTTTAAAAACTTTGTCGTTTCAAAACGCAACAGAAATATCTATCAAAGAAAATTTTCAAGCAAAAGCAATGATAAAACCTTTTGCAAAAAGAGGCTTATTGAGCCGATCAGATGGCGTTACCATGGTCGGACACGACCAAGCCCCCGATAGGCGTAGCTATGGTTCAAGTCAGCCAGGTCCCCAAATGAAACAGTGGCATTATGCCGATCAAGAGGCGTGGCAATGGTTCGGGTTCGACCAAGCCCCCAAGTGATTCTGTGGCCTTAGGCCGATAAAGAGGCGTGACTGGTTCAGACTTGACCATGTCCCCAAGTGATCTGGTGGCTTTCTCCTATCAAAAGGTGTTGCATTGGTTCGGATACGACCAAGCCCCCAAGTGATGTAATAAAGCTTTTGAAAAGCAAATTCAAGGGGTAAACCGGAGGCCGCTTTAAGACAGAACAACTCCGTGTAACCACACATGATGTAAAAAGAATAGAGACCCCACTTTAGCTGAGGCTCCGGTTTATTGTATTAATCATAATATATACAGTGTCATAATATGTACATAAGTAGAGCCGATGGCTCAGGTATAATAAGGCCGAAGATGAGCTATGTTCCACGGCCTGTTGGTCTCCTCCTCTGATGTGCGTGAGTCTTTATGCTCTCGAATATCGATCAGATAGTATGACCCGTTGTGCAGATTCTTGCTGACCACGAAAGGTCCCTCCCAAGGTGGGGACAACTTATGCATATCAGTCTGGTCTTGGATGAGCCGAAGCACCAAATCGCCTTCTTGAAAGGTTCTGGTTCTGACTCGGCGACTGTGATAACGACGAAGATCCTGTTGGTAAATCGCCGAGGGCAGCTGCTATGTCACGCTCTTCATCCAACAGGTCCAAAGCATCTTGCCGTGCTGCCTCGTTGTCCGCCTCAACATAAGCCGCCACACGAGGTGAATCATGACGGATATCACTGGGGAGAACCGCCTCCGCTCCGTAGACCATGAAGAACAGTGTGTATCCTGTTGATTTGTTGGGTGTAGTATTGATGCTCCATAATACAGATGGTAACTCTTCTACCCAACAACCCGGTGTTCTCTGCAAAGGAACCATAAGCCGGGGTTTGATGCCTCTCAAGATCTCTTGATTAGCCCTCTCTGCCTGACCATTGGACTGTGGGTGGGCTACTGATGAAACGTCAAGCCGGATGTGCTCATGTTCGCAGAACTCCTTCATGGCACCCTTGGACAAATTGGTACCATTATTTGTGATGATGCTGTGTGGAAAGCCAAACCAGAAAATCACTTTTTTAATGAACTGAACCGCCGTGGCCGCATCACACTTGCTAACAGGTTCTACTTCCACCCACTTTGTAAATTTGTCAACCGCCACCAAAAGGTGGGTCTTCTTATCCTTGGACCTCTTGAAAGGCCCAACCATATCCAGCCCCCAAGTCGCAAACGGCTAAGTAATTGGAATCATTCTCAACTCATGAGCTGGCACATGAGCACGTCTTGAGAACTTCTGGCAACCGTCACATCGTCTGACCAGATCTTCCGCATCAACATGAGCAGTCAACCAATAAAAGCCATGGTGGAACGCTTTAGCTACCAAAGATTTTGAACCGGCATGATGACCACAGTCTCCTTCATGGATCTCACGCAAAATTTCATAGCCTTCCTCAGGAGACACACAACGTTGAAACGCCCCTGACACACTGCAATGATGCAACTCGCCATTGACAATAGTCGTGGACTTGGATCACCGGATTATCTGTCGGGCCAGAGTCTCATCCTCTGGTAACTCGCCCCGGTTCATGTATGCAAGGTAAGGAAGCGTCCAATCCGGAATGACATGAAGAGCTGCCACCAATTGAGCCTCCGGATCAGGAATAGCCAAATCTTCTTCACCAGGGAGCTTGAACGACGGGTTGTGCAGCACATCAACAAAAACATTGGGCGGGACCGGTTTACGTTGAGAGCCCAGCCGGCTTAAAGCGTCCGCCGCTTCATTCTTCCGGCGGTCCACGTGGTCCACCTGATAGCCCTTGAAGTGACCTGCAACAATATCCACCTCACGACGATATGCAGCCATGAGTGGGTCCTTGGAATCCCAAGTGCCAGACACCTGTTGAGCCATCAGGTCCGAGTCACCGAAGCACTTAACTCGGCTTAGATTCATTTCCTTAGCCATCCGGAGACCATGGAGTAAGGCTTCATACTCGGCTGCATTGTTAGTACAAGGGAACATTAAGCGGAGAACGTAACATAACTTATCACCTCGTGGGGAAGTTAATACGACTCCAGCCCCCGAGCCCTCCAATTGTCTGGACCCGTCAAAATGGATAGTCCGATATGTGTGATCCGGCTTCTCTTCAGGAGCTTGCAGTTCTGTCCAATCATTGATGAAATCGACAAGTGCTTGAGACTTGACCGCCGTCCGCGGCACGTATTTCAATTCGTGCGGCCCAAGCTCTATAGCCCACTTGGCAATTCGGCCAGTCGCTTCTCGGTTCTGGATGATATCTCCCAAGGGAGCAGAACTGACCACTGTGATGGGGTGCCCTTGGAAGTACTGCTTAAGCTTCCGGCTCGCCATGAAAACTCCATATACCAGCTTCTGCCAATGCGGATACCTTTGCTTGGACTCAATAAGTACCTCGCTGATATAGTAAACCGGACGCTGAACCGGAAGCTCCTTGCCTACCTCCTTGCGCTCCACTACAATAGCCACACTGACTGCACGAGCATTAGCAGCGACATATAACAGCAATGGCTCCTTATCAATTGGAGCGGCAAGCACAGGCGGATTGGCCAACTGCCGCTTTAAGTCCTCAAACGCTTTATCAACCGCAGAACTCCAGACGAATTGATCTGTCTTCTTCAACATCTGATATAAAGGGATTGCCTTCTCACCAAGGCGACCGATAAACCGGCTCAAGCGGCAGTCCGGCCTGCCAAGCGTTGAACATCATTGATACACTTTGGTTTAGCCAGGGAGGTGATTGCTGTGATCTTCTCCGGATTAGCCTCAATTCCCCTATTGGACACCAGAAAACCCAATAACTTGCCTGCCGGTACACCAAAGACACACTTGGCCGGATTGAGCATCATCTTGTACGTCCTCAGGTTATCAAAGGTTTCCTTCAAATCGTCAACCAGAGTCTCCTTCTCTCTTGACTTAACCATGATATCATCCACATAAGCATGTACATTACGGCCAATCTGTTTATGAAGGCAATTCTGTACACATCGTTGATAAGTTGCCTGGGCACTCTTGAGCCCAAAGGGCATAGATACATAGCAGAAGGCTCCAAAAGGAGTTATGAACGCCGTCTTCTCCTGGTCCTTAACTGCCATTTTGATCTGATGATAACCAGAATATGCATCCAAAAAACTCAAACGCTCACAACCCGCCGTAGCATCAATAATTTGATCAATATGGGGGAGGGCAAAAGGATCTGCTGGACAGGCTTTATTAAGATCTGTGTAATCCACACACATGCGCCAGATGCCATTTTTCTTAAGGACCAGCACCGGATTAGCCAACCACTCAGGGTGGAAAACTTCAACAATAAAGCTGGCTGCCAAGAGCGTGGCTACCTCTTCTCCAATAGCTTTGCGTCTTTCTTCGTTAAACCGGCGGAGGAACTATTTCATCGGTTTGTACTTAGGATCCACATTAAGAGTGTGCTCAACGAGTTGCCTCGGTACACCTGGCATGTCGGAAGGCTTCCATGCAAAAATGTCCCGATTCTCACGGATGAACTCGATGAGCGCGCTTTCCTATTTCAGATCTAAATTGGCACTGATGCTGAACTGCTTGGACAAATCGCCAGGCACGAAGTCAACAAGCTTAGTCTCAGCTGCCGATTTGAACTTCAGGGCCAAATCATGCTCCGTAGTTGGCTTCTTCAATGGAGTCATGTCCGCCGGATCAACATTGTCCTTATAATATTTCAGCTCCTCTATGGCACAAACTGACTCTGCGTAGGCCGCATCTCCTTCCTCGCACTCCAAAGCGACCTTACAGCTTCCATGAACCATTATTGTCCCCTTGTGACCCGGCATCTTGAGCTGTAGATACACATAACAGGGCCAGGCCATAAACTTGGCGTAAGCCGGCCGCCCAAACAAGGCGTGATATGGACTCTGGATTTTTACCACCTCAAAAGTCAATGTCTCCGACCTGGAATCATGATCATCTCCAAAGGCTACTTCCAGAGCGATCTTGCCAACAGGATATGCTGACTTACCAGGTACCACACCATGGAACACTGTATTGGACGGTTTGAGATTTTTATCTGTTAGCCCCATACGACAGAAGGTCTGATAGTATAAGATATTAATGCTGCTCCCTCCATCCATGAGCACTTTGGTGAACTTATAACCCCCACCTGAGGTGCCACCACCAACGCTAGCTGACCCGGGTTATCAACCCGGGGAGGGTGATCCTCTCTACTCCATACGATTGGCTGTTCAGACCAGCGCAGATAACGGGGCATGGCCGGTTCAACAGAGTTGACTGCCCGTTTATGAACCTTCCGATCTCGCTTGTCCAAGCTAGTGGTGAAGACATGGTACTGCCCACTATTCAACTGCTTTGGGTTGCTCTGGTAGCCCGACTGCTGCTGCTGCTGGTTGTAACCACCCTGGTTATTATTTTGACTGTTATGTCCGCCCGGATTACCATTAAATCCTGAACCGGAATTTCCTCCACCGTAACCCGGCCCGGATCCTGAGCCACCACCGAAGCCGTGATCATACCGGAAAGCATTAGAATTCTTGAACTCCTGCATAATGTAGCAATCCTTCCAAAGGTGGTTGGCTGGCACCTCCTTCGTCCCATGCTTTGGACAGGGCTGGTTCAATAGATAATTTAGGCGGTCCAGGTTAGGGTTAGGCGCTCCACCGCGATTCGGCGGTTTACCCTTGCGTCGCTGGCCCTTGTCCTGCGCATTGGTATTAGCCATGAAGTCCATATTGCCATCCGCTTTACGCTTGCCTCCGCTACCATTACCTGCCGGGTTATGCTGCTGTCCCTTGGAGTTGTTACTCTTCTTTCCCTTCCCTGTCTTGTCATCATCAGACTCGGGATCCTTGGTACTATCAGAATCATCATACTTCACTAATGCAGCCATGAGGGTCCCCATATCAGTGCAATGGCGCTTCATCCATCCTAATTTCAATTTCAGGGGCCCAAACCGGCAGTTGCCTTCCAGGGTTATAACTGCGGTGTCAGTGTTGATGCAGTCTGATGAATGCAGAATCTGCGAGACCCGGCGCACCCAACGGGTAGTCGATTCTCCTTCCTCCTGGACGCAGGCTGCTAAATCCACTATCGACATAGGCTGCTTGCATGTGTCTTTGAAATTACTGATAAACCGGGCTCACAATTGGGCCCATGAACTGATAGAGTTGGCCGGTAGGCTTTTTAGCCAAGTAGGGGTTGTCCCTTCAAGCATCATGGTGAAGTACTTCGCACACGCCGCATCATCTACATCAAGCATCTCCATGGCCATCTCGTAGCTCTCCACCCATGTCTCTGGAGGTTGATCAGCAGTGTAGTTTGGTACCTTGCGCGGGCCCTTGAAATCTTTGGGCAGGCGGACATTGCGTAAAGCGGGGACAGGACAAGGCACCCCCAAAGAGCTAGAAGAAACGCCAGGCTCGATCGAGGTCCTTGGACGAACCGGCGTAAGCTGACGAGCCTGATACTGTGCTGCTAACTCTACTTCCCTGCGCGCTCGGGCCCGGTCCACCACTTCCTGGGCGTCATCAACACCACCCGCCTGGTTGTTACCACGAGGTGCCGCTCGGTTCCGTGCATTACTTGATACAGTCGGTTCATCCATGCGCCTGCTATAGCTCCGGCTTGGACGAGGGGTGGAGTGATTTCGATCATGGCTGTACGAGTATGCTTCCTGTTGGATCAATGTTGTTCGAAGAAGCTCCTTAACCGACGCGTTTCCACCGCCTGCGGTGAGTCACCTTCAATTGGGATGGCCTCCAACCGTGCAGCCGCTGCGACAAGGTTGTCCATCAGGTTGGAGTAGTGACCCGGAGGTGTCGGGACAGCCTGAGGTACAATAATATTCTGACGAGGCGGAGCCGTCAAGCGAGGCTGAACCGATGCACCCGTCCCAGGTGCTTCCGCCCGGTTTACCACCGGCGGATTACTAGTTCCCGCTCCTGGGGTATTAAAGAGGTCCCTGGCCTCGAAGACCGGAGGTAAACGAGATTGGTACTTCCTCTTCATGACTTCATGCGACGCGTTCTGATCCAACATAAGCCTATAGGCTTGCGCATCCAAAGCGGCCCGCTCTGCGGTCATCCTGGCATCTTCAGCTGCCAGGTCACCCTTGGCCTGAGGATCTGTTCCCTCACCTTTGCAATTTCCGCATTGTGGGCGTCCTGATCCGCTGGGTTAGCCTCCGCCATAAGCGTAGCCAACGCGTCAAACAGATCTGACAAAACCTGAGCCGGCGGGTGCACAGAGCCTCCTGCCCCGTCAGCCGTCGCCGCTACTGATCCGAAGACCATTGCTGCTGCGGTCGAAGAATGAAGCACCGCTTGTGTACCGGCCATGAATATTCCAACCCGATTGGGTAGATCGGAGGGGTCCGGAATACTGTTGCCATCGGAACAGCCCCCAATCCGGCCATCTTGTAGCTGATACAAAGATTCGGTTTCTCCGATTGATGACTCGTCACCGGAGTAAACGACGGTCTCGCCACTAGATTCCGATCCATCCTCATAGCTTCCTCCATGGATGACTCCCACGAAGGCACGCTTCATGGCCGGTTTAACCTGGGCAGATTGCGCACGCTGAGCCGTTTCGACGAGGTCGGTGCAGATGTCCGGCTCAGGGCCCGGTTCACCGATCTTGCCAATGAAGACGTGTATGCCACCAAAGGGGACCTGGTACCCGTACTCAATCGAGCCGGCGTCGGGGCCCCAGCCTGCATCGTCGATGTAGAGCTTGCCGCGACGACTTTTAGTCATCCGGCCCACAGCGTAGCCCTTGAGCCCTTCAAAGCGGCCCTCCAAGAACTTGAAACCATCATGCGATAGCCCCACGGTGGGCGCCAACTGTCGTGGCTTTGTCATGGAAGATGTCCTCATGAAAGGACTTAGTCGTGGAGCCATCGCGACGGGTTAGCTTGAAGGGGTTAAAGCGGACACAGGGACGCAAGAGAGTTTATACTAGCTCGGCCCCTTCAATGAAGGTAAAAGCCTACGTCTAGTTGTGATGGAATTGATGAGGTTTCGATGACTAGGGAGCGAACAAGCTTCGCCTAAGTCTCGAGTTGTTGTCTGTTGTCCTTGAACTGCCGCCGGGTCACCCCCTTATATACATGGGTGACGCCCGTTGGTTTACAGAGTCCCAGAACCGGCTCATGGACGTATCCAGTTTGGTCTCTACTTATTCCTAACTTACAATACAAGTTTATATACCAACGCCGGTTTACGGCTACAGGCTTTAAACCGATTGTGGGCCTTAAGCCCTATTCTTCCTTCATGGGCTTCAACATGCTCAACTACTGATGAAGTTAACCCGGCCTGTCCTGGCCGGTTTACGCCCAGTAGTAATATCCAGAACACCACCCTAAGATCTTCCTCATCTTCGGCCTTACTCCATGGCCAAAGATGCTTGGCACCAAGTGGTTTCCCTCTATCGGGGAAGCGCAAGCATTCAATGCTCCAACTATGAAGTGGTGCAAGATGAAGCTGATGAGTTTGCAATGAAAGAAGATGAAGAACCTCGTGAGCTTTATCGGAGGGTAACCAAACTCGCGGTCTCTCTCGGAGATCATGGAAGTAAGGACATGGATGCCAATTGGATCAAGCGCAAATTACTCAAGGCAATGATGCCCTACCACAAACCCATGTCCTCTGTCATTCGTCAAAGGCCGGACTTCCACACCTTGTCCTCAAGTGAAGTGTTGGATGAGTTCGTTGCTATGAGCATATTGGACAAGACCGCCAACAATGCGGTACTACGCTCTCAAAGAGTAAAGAAGCCCAACCTTGCTCTAAAGGCCAAGGTTAGTATGGAGGAAGAGGATGAAGAGGAATAAGAGGAGAGCAACCTCGAAGATACGAAGTACGCCTATCATGAACACATGGCTCTTGCTTCAAGGAAATTTTGGAGAAAGAAGAACTCAAGGCTCAACTTCAACAAGAACAATTCAAGTGGCACAAAGGGCAAACAACGAGTGAGGACTTGCTTTAGTTGTGGCAATGTGAGCCACTTTGTTGCGGAGTGCCCTTATGAGAAGAGGGAAGACAATGGTGGCAAGCTCATCCGAAAAGACAAGGCCAAGTCGTTCCCCAACAAGAGAAACTTCACCAAGACTCCTCCTCCCAAGGCATTGGTGGTACAAGAAGAGTACAATGAGGATGATGACGATGATGAAGATGGTGAGTCGGTTGCCATGGCCTCCGTTGCCATTGCAACGACTCCACGGGTGTCTCTCTTCGATTCACCCAATGAAAGCATCACCGCCAAGTGCCTCATGTCTAAAGCCACCAACAAGGTAACCCCCAACATCAAAACTACCATCATTAATCATCCTTCTTTGACGGATGGCATTGATGAACATGAGGGAACAAATGTTGAGGGAAATGAGTTTGAGACCTTTATGGGTAAACTCAAGGGTAAATCCAAGAAGCACTTCGTTGCTCTCTTGGAGCAACTTGTTGAAGCCAATGACATGATTGAGGCTCACGAAGATACCATCTCTAAGATGGAGGGGCATAGTCGTGACTATGCCGATGAGATTTTGGATCTTTCCAATGCTCTTGAGGAAGAGCGTGGTCTTCGTTTGGCTCTTGAGGAGTCACACAACGATGATCATGCTAAGTTAAAGAAAGATCTTGATCATGCTCTTGTTGTTTATCGTGTGCTAAACTCCGAGAAGGCCAAGCTTGGGGTTGATCTTGCTAGACTCAAAGAGGAGTTTGACATTCTCGACAAGGCTCACAATGTCTTGAAGGGTGCTCATGCTAGCCTCAAGGAGTCTCATGATCAACTTCAAGTAAAGCTAACCAAGGAGAAAGCCACATTTCCTCATATGGTGTTAATTGATAATGCAAATGCTACTAACCCATGTTGTGAGCATGTGCATCTTGTTGAGGATAATGCTAAGTTAAAGGAGCAACTTGAGAAGGGTCTTGTGTCTTGCATACAAGGCGCGAAGAACCTCAACGACCTATTGAGCAATCAAAAGGAAGTTGTGGTCAAGGAAGGGATTGGGTACGCACCCAAGTCAAAGATTAAGAAGAAAAATGACAAGACCAAACGACCTCCCCCTCTCAAGCAAACCTTCGTGAAGGAGGGAGAAGGTGCTACTAAGGAGAAGAAGAAGAACACCGCGAAGGGTGGTGATGCCAAGATGGGCAACACATCCCTTCTCAACAAAGCCGACGACTTTAACCCTTCTTATGTGTTGTGCCATGCTAGTGATGGACATGTTTATGCCAAATTTGTTGGTTCTCCTTATGAGTATATTGAATGGTCTATTTGGGTCCCTAAGACCCTTGTCACTAACATCAAAGGACCCATTACAAAATGGGTACCTAAAACCAAGCATTGATCTCTTGTAGGTGTTTGCTTCCGGTGGGGGATCATGGTTGCTCGACAGTGGAGCTACAAATCATATGACCGGAAGCAAGGACTTGGTGGTGGACGTGCACAAGATTCCATCTATGCCCACCAATGTCGAGTGGGGTGATGCCTCGTCTTCTAAGGAATTGGGACTTGGCAAGGTCGTCATTTCTCATGATCTCACGATCGAGAAGGTCATGCTTGTTGAGTCCCTTGCATACAATTTACTTTCTGTTCGTCAACTTGCAATCATGGGCTTTGCCACTTTCTTTGATATTGGTACCGTGGCCCTCTTGTGGATCAAGACTCTTAAAGTATCCTTTGTTGGGCATGTCGAGAACGGTCTATATGTGATTAACTTTTCGGAGCGACCCACTAAGACCGCGACGTGCCTAATGGCAAAAGTTGACATGGGATGGCTTTGGCATCGCCGTTTAGCCCATGTCAATATGAGATCTTTGCAAAGTCTTCTCAAGGGGGACCATGTTCGTGGACTAACAAATGTTAGTTTTGCCAAAGATCGTGCTTGCAGTGCTTGTATTGAAGGAAAGCTACATGAGAAGGCTCACCCTCCCACGACTATCATTTACTCGAAGAGGCCTTTGGAGCTCCTTCATTTGGATCTCTTTGGGACTCCATCCTTTGATAGTCTTGGGGGTAGAAAGTATTTCTTGGTGATTGTGTATGACTACTCAAGATACACATGGGTATATTTCTTCAAGAGGAAGAGCGAGACCCAACAAACCGTCATTGACTTTGCAAATGAAGCCCAACGTCAACACAATGCAAATATCTTGACTATAAGAAGCGACAACGGCACTGAGTTCAAGAACTACACCTTGGATGAGTTCCTTAGTGATGAGGGGATCAAGCATCAATATTCCGCACCATACACCCCTCAACAAAATGGTGTAGCGGAGAGGAAGAACCGGACGTTGATGGATGCGGCAAGGACCATGATGGCGGAGTTCAAGTCTCCATACAACTTTTGGGCCGAAGCCATCAACAGCGCGTGTCATGCATCCAATCGGCTCTACCTCTGCAAGGGCTTGAACAAGACTCCATATGAGATACTCATCGGTAACAAGCCCAACCTCAAGTACTTTCGGGTGTTCGGGTGTAAGTGTTTCATTCTCAAGAAAGGTGTTTGTTTGTCTAAATTTGAGGCTAGAGCTTATGAGGGCATATTTGTTGGTTATGCTACAAACTCTCATGCTTACCGTGTCCTCAATAAATCCACTGGACTTATTGAGGAGACGTGTAACGTGGAGTTTGATGAGAATAACGGCTCCCAAGTGGAGCAAAGTGGCACTTGTGATGTAGGTGATGAAATTCCTCCTCAAGCCATAAGAAGAATGGGTGTTGGTTTTATCCTACCCATTGAGGAACCCCTTGTGGCCGAAGGATAAGGATAATGCTCTACTCAGGTGGAGCCATCACCAACCCAAGGCCCACACGCTTACGAAGAACAAAGTGAAGGCCCTCAACCTCATGAACAAGACCAAGGGCAAGATCATACTAAAGACGGTGTTGACACACCAAGTGATGCCCAAGGTCAAGTTCTCTCCTCCGAGCAAGTTCAAGATCAAGAACAATCTCAAGACGGTGCTCAAGATGATCAAGTGACCGCTCCTCAACTCACCACCAAGGAGGAATTGGAGCGTCGGGCCGCCAAGATTGCATCCAAGCTCTCCACCAAGGGTCATCTCATGAAAAATGTGCTTGGAAGCATTCAAAAGAGGGTAAGCACTCATAGACAATTGGCAAACTATTGTGAACATCACGCGTTTTTCTCTTGTGTTGAACCCCAAAAGGTATATGAAGCACTCGAAGATCCGGATTGGCTTAATGCCATGCACGAAGAACTCAACAACTTCGAGTACAACAAGGTGTGGAGATTGGTGCCAAGGCGGGGAACCACAATGTCATTGGAACCAAGTGGATATTCAAGAACAAGCAATATGCTCATGGGACCATCATTCGCTACAAGGCAAGATTGGTGGCACAAGGCTACTCCCAAGTCGAGGGTATCGACTACGGTGAAACCTTTGCTCTCGTTGCTCACCTTGATTCCATTCGTTTGTTGATTGCTTATGCTTCTCATCACAACTTTAAGTTGCAACAAATGGATGTGAAGAGTGCTTTTCTTAATGGTCCTATTAATGAGTTGGTATATGTCAAGCAACCCCCCGGGTTCGAGGATCCCTACTTTCCCGATCATGTGTATAACCTCGATAAGGCACTCTATGGCCTTAAACAAGCCCCACGTGCATGGTATGACCACCTTACCGAGTTGTTACAAGGCCGTGGATTTGAAGTTGGGCTAGTTGACCCCACTCTTTTTACTAAGAAGGTCAAAGGGGAGTTGTTTGTGTGCCAACTATATGTTGATGATATTATCTTTGGTTCCCCTAACAAAGCTTTCAATGAGGAATTTTCCGCTCTCATGACCTCAAAGTTCAAGATGTCTTCCATGGGAGAGTTGAAGTTCTTTCTCGGGTTCAAAGTGAAGCAAAGAAGAGAAGGAACCTTCATCAACCAAGCCAAATACACTCAAGACATGCTCAAGAGATTCATGCTAAGTGATGTCAAGCCGGCTTCCACTCCAATGCTCACCAAGTGCCAATTTGACATCGATCCTAATGGTAAAGCGGTGGATCAAAAGGTATATCGCTCCATGATTGGATCCTTGCTTTACCTTCGTGCATCTAGACCGGATATCATGTTGAGTGTGGGAATTTGTGCATGGTTTCAAGCCGCACATAAGGAAAGCCACTTTGTGGCGGTCAAGCGAATCTTTCGATATTTGGCCCATACCCCAAACTTTGGCTTATGGTACCCAAGAGGAGCAAACTTCAAGCTTGTAGGGTATTCAGACTCCGATTGGGCGGGAGACAAAGTGGATAGGAAGTCCACTTCCAGAGGGTGCCAATTCCTTGGTTGCTCTTTGGTGAGTTGGTCTTCCAAGAAGCAAAGTTGTGTGTCTCTCTCGTCCACCGAAGCGGAGTATGTAGCGGCCGGTAGTTGTTGTGCACAACTCCTATGGATGAGGCAAACTTTAAAGGATTATGGTGTCATTTGTGACAAAGTGCCTCTTTGGTGTGACAATGAAAGTGCCATCAAGATTTCTCTCAACCCAGTGCAACACTTCAAGACGAAGCATATTGAGATTCGGTATCACTTCATCCGGGATCACATTAGGTGAGGAGAGATCGAGCTCAACTATGTCAACACTCTTGATAATCTTGCAGATATTTTCACGAAGCCATTGGATGAAGCAAGATTTCGCGAGTTAAGGCATGAGATAAATATCATTGATTCGAGCAATGTTGCTTGAACCCTTGCACACCCCACCATACTCAACTTGTTGTCTTGTTTAGATGTAGGCATGGACATAGGGGGAGTGTTGTTCTCTCAATGAATTCTCCCTCCCCCATTATGCATAAATTGATCAACTCCTTCACATTAGCCATTTTTATGGTACTTGTGCTTCAAAGACGAATTTTGGTCATGGGCCCAAGGATAATTCTTCGCGGTGCCATACCAATTGACTCAAACATAGGTGGCTCCGGCCACCGCCCTCTCTTTGGAGAGGTTATGTCTCGAGGTTGATTCTTGGTGTATTTTGCCTTTCCCTCTTTGTGTTGAGTGTGTTCTTGTGGTGTCTCGTTTGCTTGACAATTCTGTGCGAAGACCTTTCTTTTTCTCTTGTGTTTGAAACGTGCATCTTCTTGAGCTCACGGTACTACGGCGTCCTGCCACGGTACTACCGCGTGTGGAGCGCACAGTACTACTGAGGGCCCGAACCTGGGTAAACATCGTGTCCCCCGCCTCTTGTTACCATCCGCCTTAGACGCACAGTTCGGGACCCCCTACCCGAGATCCGCCGGTTTTGACACCGACATTGGTGCTTTCATTGAGAGTTCCACTGTGCCGTCACCATAAGTCTTGATGGCTCCTTCGATCATCGGTAACGATGCGATCCAGGGTGAGGTTTTCCTCCCTAGACAGATCTTCGTATTCGGCGGCTTCGTACTGCGGGCCAACTCACTTGGCCATCTAGAGCAGATCGAGAGCTACGCCCCTAGCCATCAGATCAGGTTTGGAAACTTGAACTATACTGCCGACATCCGTGGAGACTTGATCTTCGACGGATTCGAGCCCATGTCAGGTGCGCCGCACAGTAACGACGAGCATGATTTAACCCTGCCGTCGGACAGTGCTCAGGAGATCACACCTGTGACTACTCCGGCCCTCAAACCGAAGCAGATTGCGTCATCCGAGGACGGGTGGATGGACCCCGCCTCGGAGGCCGCGCACTCAGCAGCGATAGAGCCGAATGCTGACATCACTTCCTATGAGACCCGTGTTGACGGACACTTGGATTCGTCCCCGTCCACGGACTCCGAGCCGCCTGCGTCCGTGCCTATCGAATTCGATTGGGCACCGATCATTGAGTTTACCTCTGGGGATATCTTTCAACACTCGCCCTTTGGCGACGTGCTAAACTCGTTGAGGACTCTCTCCCTGTCAGGAGACCCTTGGCCTAACTATGTCTGGCTAGAATGGGATGCGGACGATGATGAAATTCGGTCCCCACCCACCACCCACTTAGTAGCCACTGTCGACAATTTAACCAACATGCTCGATTCCGGCTCCGAATAAATCGACGGTATAGACGGCGATGCAGGAGACGAACAGGAGCCATCGCCCACAGGGCGCTGGACAGCCACTTCATCACATGATATATACATGGTGGATACACCCAAAGAAGACAATGATGAGGAACGGGAAGATGCAGCGAAGGATAACCTCCTCGAGAAGCAACCAAAGTGACGATGCAGACGCTGCTCCAAATCCTGCCTCAGCAAAAACAACGATAACAGTGCAAGAAAGAATGAGACCCCGGTCGACTCCAAAGAAATAGAGCAGGACGAGCCAGCGGACGACAAACATAGTACGGAGCCACTGTCGGATCACGGTGACGCCAAGGGTAGAAATCATCAGCATGTCTCCGGAGAGGAAAATAGTCCGGATGACGATGTACACATCATCCCGGAAAGGAACTTGGAACAAGAGAACCTCCACAGAAGGCTTATTGCCACCGTGAGGAGTCTTAAGAAGCAGAAACAAAGGCTTAAGGCCACGCAAAATACACTCATCAGTAGATGGAACAAAGTGCTGGACACCGCTGAAAAGTACGGTGGAAGTCGCCACACAAAGAGTTACCCAAAGCGCAAGCTGCTGCCTAAATTCGATGACGAGGCTTTAGAGCCTATGCAGCCGAAAAATAAAACGGCGAATCAGCCGGATCGACCATCCCGTGGCCGCGATAGGGCGGCTAACGATGTCGGATATAAGCCAGCACACGACTCACGTGAAGACTTGCTCGAAAAAGCAGGTATAACCAGGTCCATCTATGGATCTAGGAAGCGTGCCCCAGCACAGAATCAAACCAAACACTACAACTGTCAGAACGCCACGATACATCCAAATATAGGGGTGCCGCACACCCCCTATGCTTCACCGATGAGGTACTAGATCATGAATTTCCAGAGGGATTCAAACCCGTGAACATAGAGGCGTACGACGGAACGACAGACCCTGGGGTCTAGATTGAGGACTTCATCCTCCATATCCATATGGCTCGCGGAGACGATTCCCACGCCATCAAATACCTTCCCCTCAAGTTGAAAGGATCAGCTCGGCACTGGCTGAAGAGCCTCCCCGAAAATTCAATTGGAAGTTGGGAGGAGCTCGAGGATGCTTTTAGGGCTAACTTTCAAGGGACCTATGTCCGACCTCCGGACACAGACGATTTAAGTCATATAATTCAACAGCCCGGAGAGTCAGCCCGAAAGCTTTGGAGCAGATTTCTTACTAAGAAGAATCAAATCGTCGACTGCCCGGACGCTGAAGCCTTAGCAGCTTTCAAACACAGCGTCCGAGACGAATGGCTCGCCAGACACCTCAGCCAAGAAAAACCTAGGACAATGGTAGCCCTAACAAGCCTCATGACCCGCTTTTGCGCGGGCGAAGATAGCTGGCTAGCCCGTAGTAGCACCACCGACCCAGGCACATCTGAAGCCAGGGATGGCAATGGAAAGCCACGACACAGTAAAAGCAAGCGGCGAAGTAACGAAGACAGCCCAGACAACACGGCGGTAAACGCCGGATTTAGGGGCTCTTGACCCGGTCAGTGGAAAAAGCCTTTCAAAAGCAACAGAGATGGACCGTCCAGCCTAAACAAGATTCTAGACAAATTATGTCAGATTCACGGCACCTCCGATAAACCTGCAAATCACACCCACAGAGAATGTTGGGTCTTCAAGCAGGTCGGCAAGCTAAACGCCGAACAGAAGGGGAGGGAGACACCAAGTGAAGACGAGGATGAGCCTCGCCAGCAAAACACTGGGGGACAGAAAAAATTCCCACCAGAGTTCAAAACAGTGAACATGATTCACGTAACAAAAAGGAGGAGCAAACATACACTTCGGGACATATGCGCCGTAGAGCCCGTCGCCCCTAAGTTAAACCCTTGGTCGGACTGCCCGATCACTTTTGATCGCAGGGATTACCCGACTAGTATCCGGCATGGAGGATTGGCTGCCTTGGTGCTAGACCCAATAATCGACGGATACCATCTTACCCAAGTCCTTATGGACGGCGGCAGTAGTCTTAATCTGATATATCATGACACAGTCCGCAGAATGGGGATAGACCCAACAAGAATCAGCCAAAGCAATACTACCTTTAAAGGGATAATACCAGGCCCAAAGGCCTGCTGTACGGGCTCTCTAGTACTAGAGGTTGTATTCGGTTCTCCCGACAACTTCCGAAGTGAAAAGTTAACCTTCGACATCGCTCCATTCCGAAGCGGCTATCAAGCACTACTCGGAAGAACATCCTTTGCTCGTTTTAATGCAGTACCGCATTACGCTTCTCTTAAACTTAAGATGCCCGGTCCACGTGGCATCATCACAGTTAGCGGAAATATTGAGCGTTCCTTACGCGCGGAAGAATGTGTGGTGGCTTTAGCAGCCGAACACTAAACGGCCTCTCCAACCAGAATAAATGATCGGTCATCAAGACCGCGGACACAGCTAGACGAGTCCGGCGCACCACTAGCTGTAACAGCTTAGATAAACCTGAGATTGGTTTGATGGATATACCCCCATAGGCGGTACCAGGGGCTTCCCGCATGTAAAAAGGACTACAGTTCGGCTCGACCTCACTTATCTTGAATTTTAATGGTTTATTGAGAATAACCAATTCTTCGCACGACAACTTTCACCTAAGTTCCTCTCTTTTACAGATGATAATAGTGCTACACCCTTCTAGGATACGACACAACGGAGACACAGGCGTATACGTGCAGCAGGGCCCCGCTCAACGGAGACACCTCCTTAATGGACCAAGACGTTGGATCAAGTGTGAACACACGCTTTTGCGAACACCCCCGCATTATATGCGTGGGGGCTGAAGCCGACGACTGCAAACTTTCAGGTTATATAGATATATACATAAACAGCCGCACAGGAGGCATCACAATACTTTCAGGCAAAAGTATAAATACAGCCTTTATAATTTAAATAACATTTTTTACAATCGGGATACATGTCACTCGAACATCACACTCTTCGAGCACTGAGTCTCTATTAAACGAGCACCTTCCAGGACTTCTTCAAAATAGTGCTCGGATGAAACCTGGCCTACGGCCGGATTATGGGTTGCAATAGCGGTGGCCTCCATCTCTGCCCAGCATGTCTTGACACGGGCAAGAGCCATCCGCGCACCCTCTATGCACGCCGACCTCTTTACAACGTCGATATGCGGCACAACACTAAGGAATCGTTGCACAAGACCAAAAAAACTATTCGGCCTTGGTCCTTCCGGCCAGAGATGATCCACGACAGACCTCATGGCAAGTCCGGACAACCTATGGAGCTCGGCCCACTCGGCCATTTGCTCATTTAATAGCAACGGACGCGTTGGAGCATGGAATTGCGACCAAAACAACTTCTCCACTTCGTGATCTTTTTGATCTTCGAAGAACTTGGTCGCATCAGCGGCACTCGCTGCCAGATCCAAGTACGCGTCTGCAGAACTCCATAATTGATCCAGAAGGGCATACTTAGGATCTCCGAATTTCATCCGCAACAAAAAGGGCTTCCCAGCCGTGATATCTCCGGCTTGACGTAGCTCCTCCTTCGCCGCTCTGATTTTAGAGCGGGTGTCCTTGACTGCTACCATGGCTTTCTCCAAGTCCGCCATCTTCGTTTGATTTTCCCTTTCAAGAAGCTCATAACGGTCGGCGGCACCCTTCAACTCAACAGCCATCTTGGCTATTTTCTCTTTGCTCTGGCAATGCGTAGCCTGTTCGGCTCTTAATTCTTCGACCGCCTTTAGGGCGGCCGCATCACTCCTCCTGGCTTGTTCCTTGGCTAGGGCAAGTTCCGCCCGAAGGGTCTCCACGGTGGCAGTTCCATCTGCAGTCACAACATATTATAGATACTAGCTTCATGCCCCTCTTACTATATGTTGACCATCGGAGAATACGTACCCTGTGCCTCATCAAGCCGCTTGTTTACAAGCATGATGTTGGCATCTGCCGCATCAAGTTGCCGCTTCAGTTCGGCAAACTCACCAATCCGGCTAGCCACCAGACCCTCAGCCACTTGCGCATGAAGGCGGCATGATTATTACCTGGGACTATGATCCTCTGTTTGCCGCCTTTTTCGACAGCAACCAGAGTCTCACGGGCTACTATCTGCATAGGGCACACCTGGCGTGTGCGGTACCGTCAAAAATATACATATTACTTTGCGTACCTCAAAGCCTCCCAGCAGGCTCATAAAAGCTTCATGCAACCCACTTCCAGCGGATGAAATCTTCTCAACTACCGTACCCATTAACGTACGATGTGCTTCTGAGATAGTCGCTTGCTCGAGAAGATTCCTCAGTGAGTCTGGTCGCGCACCGGACAGTTCCGGACTCTTTCTGTTGCTCCCCTTAGGAGCCAAATACTCCGGACTCTGGGTGGCCGAAGGGTTGTGATACGTCTCCAACATATCTATAATTTTTTATTGCTCCATGCTATATTATCTACTGTTTTCGACTCTATTGGGCTTTATTTTCCACTTTTATATTATTTTTGGGACTAACCTATTAACCGGAGGCCCAGCCCAGAATTGTTGTTTTTTGCCTATTTCAGTATTTCAGAGAAACAGAATATCAAACGGAGTCCAAACGGAATGAAACCTTCGGGAACGTGATTTTCTCACCGAATGTGATCCAAGAGACTTGGACCCTACTCCAAGGAACAAAAGATGCGGTCACGAGGGTGGGGGCGCCCCCCTAGGGCGTGCCCCCTGCCTCGTGGGTCCCCCTGTTGCTCCACCGACGTACTCCTTCCTCCTATATATACCTACGTACCCCCAAACGATCAGATACGGAGCCAAAAACCTAATTCCACCGCCGCAACTTTCTGTATCCACGAGATCCCATCTTGGGGCCTGTTCCGGAGCTCCGCCGAACAGGGCCGTCATCACGGAAGGCTTCTACATCATCATAGCCTCTCCGATGATGTGTGAGTAGTTTACCTCAGACCTTCGGGTCCATAGTTATTAGCTAGATGGCTTCTTCTCTCTTTTTGGTTCTCAATACAATGTTCTCCCCCTCTCTCGTGGAGATCTATTCGATGTAATCTTCTTTTTGCGGTGTGTTTATTGAGACCGATGAATTGTGGGTTTATGATCAAGTCTATTTATGAATAATATTTGAATCTTCTATGAATTCTTTTATGTATGATTGGTTATCTTTGCAAGTCTCTTCGAATTATCAGTTTGGTTTGGCCTACTAGATTGGTTTTTCTTGCCATGGGAGAAGTGTTTAGCTTTTGGTTCAATCTTGCGGTGTCCTTTCCCAGTGACAGAAGGGGCAGCAAGGCACGTATTGTATTGTTCCCATCGAGGATAACAAGATGTTTTTTATCATATTGCATGAAACTATCCCTCTACATCATGTCATCTTGCTTAAGGCGTTACTTTGTTTTTAACTTAATACTCTAGATGCATGCTGGATAGCGGTCGATGAGTGGAGTAATAGTAGTAGATGCAGGCGGGAGTCGGTTTACTTGTCTCGGATGTGATGCCTATATACATGATCATACCTAGATATTCTCATAACTATGCTCAATCCTGTCAATTGCTCAACAGTAATTTGTTCACCCACCATAGAATACTTATGCTCTTGAGAGAAGCCACTAGTGAAACCTATGGCCCCAGGGTCTATTCTCATCATATCAATCTCCATCACTTTATTATTGCTTTGCTTTTTTACTTTGCCTTTTAATTTTTTCTTTGCATCTCTATACCAAAAATACCAAAAATATTATCTATCATCTCTATCAGATCTCACTCTCGTAAGTGACCATGAAGGGATTGACAACCCCTAATCGCGTTGGTTGTGAGGAGCTATTGTTTTTGTGTAGGTACGAGGGACTTGCGTGTAGCCTCCTACTGGATTGATACCATGGTTCTCAAAAACCGAGGGAAATACTTACGCTACTTTGCTGCATCATCCTCTCCTCTTCGGGGAAATCCAACGCAGTGCACAAGAGGTAGCAGGTTGCCTTCCGGCCTTGGCGGATCAGGAGAAATCCTTCGTGACGACACCTCAGGGTCGTCCGCCTCATGAGGCGGGGAGGCATGGGGAGGTGTTTCGCTCTCCATCATCTCCGGAAGAAGATCCCCCGAAGACGAACTCTGTTGAGAAGGCCTACGATCCAAACTACAAGACATACATCTCGGTTTTTGTCCTTGGAAATAAAGTAGGATATATTTACTATAGAGTACTTTTGTTTACTTACAGCTCGGTGGAGGGCTGATCCCCTTGCGGGTACTGTACGGTAAGGATACCCTCCGGGGTAGGACCCCTGACGAAGATTTCTTCCCTCGTTTGGAAACCATTGTTTCCAAGTCTTCAGAGGCGGTCCTCTTCCTTCCTTGGGGAGAGGGGATTTTAGATTCTTCTTCCCGATTATCTTCCTTCGCGGAGGCACTAATTCCCCCGGTCTGGATGAATAATGAGTGAGTCCCGCTTTCGGCTTCTTTGTTCCTCCCTTTATCTTCCCCTGATGGCGCTTGATAAGGCGCGAGCTCAAGCATTCTAGCCAGTACTGGATCTGTTGAGCCTTCGAGGAGGGGGCCCGAACACCTGATCATCTTCGCCTTTTTTACCCAGTCCTGGTCAAAGAGCGACTTTTCAGAATGATGTTGTGATAAATAAAGAGACAACATGTTCGGCTGAAGAACTACTTACTTGGGTGTCTGGACGATTGCAGTTTAGACCCGCATCCTCGGTGGTGTCCGAACACTTTATTCGTGATCCGAAGAACAATCTATACATCTCTTCAAGCGTCACGCTGAAGAAGTGCTGAATAGTTCACGGTCCTTCCGGGTTGAACTCCCACATACGGAGAGGTCGACGTTTGCAAGGCAGGGCTCGACGAACTAGCATGACTTGCATTACCTTGACAAGGCTGACATCTCTCTCAGGAGATCTCGGATGCGACTCTGCAATGTCGGCACATCATTTACTGGTCCCCAGTCCAGCCCCTTGTTGACCCATGACGCCAGTTGTGGCGGGGGGAGGGGGCAAGCGGAAGACAGGGGCGGCTACCCACTTGGTACCTTAGGGAGCTGTGATGTAAAACCACTCCCATTGCCATAAGCTGGACACCTCCGGGAAGGAACCCTTTGGCCATGGAGCATCGGCGCCTCTGCTTATTATGGCACCTCCGCATTTTGCGTGTCGCCCATTAATCATCTTCGGCTTCACATTAAAGGTCTTGAGCCATAAGCCGAAGTGTGGGGTGACGTGGAGGAAGGCCTCACACACGACGATGAACGACGAGATGTGAAGGATGGAATCCGGGGCTAGATCATGGAAATCAAGCCCGTAATAGAACATGAGCTCTCTAACAAGGGGACCTAGACTAAAGCCTATCCCTCGGAGGAAGTGAGATACGAATACGACACTCTCGCTGGGTTCGGGAGTGGGAATGACTTGCCCTCGAGCAGGCAGCCTGTGCGAGATTTCGACGGTCAGATACTTGGCTTCTCTTAGCTTCTTGATGTCCTCCTCTGTGACAGAGGAGGGCATCCACCGACCTTGAAGGTTGGATCCGGACATGATTGAAGGTCCGATGCGCCTAGCCTAAGCCTTGGGTGTTGGAACTCAAGGTGGGGGGAGGATTCGATTGAGTGCGAGAAGAAAAGGACAGGCCTTGGCCCCTTTATAAAGAGGGTGAATATCAAGCGTCCTCCGCGTGGCCGTTTGGAACTTGCCTAAAACCGAGGAGTCATACCAACAGGCACGATTGTGTTACACATACCCGTATTGATGAGAATCCCGTGATAAGGGGGCCACGATCTCTGCTTCGACAAGACGTGCCAATAAAATCGCCTCGCGAAACATGCGGTGGCAGGCTGGGAGAAATGGTTCGAATAATGACCAGGCCATGGTGTGATGTCACGCTATGAAAAGTAGTCAGCAGATTAGATTAGTGGAAATATTATTCTCCCTACGGTGGTATGCGGAATTTGTTTTGCAAAGCCGAACACTATCCTTGTGTTCAAAATCTTCTATGGAATATTCAGAGGAGGAACCCGCCTTGCAATGCCGAAGACAATCTGCGCGCCGGACTCATCATCATTGAAGCCTCGTTCAGGGGCTACTGAGGGAGTCCTGGATTAGGGGGTCCTCGGACAGTCGGACTATATACTTTAGCCGGACTGTTGGAATATGAAGATACAAGATTGAAGACTTTGTCCCGTGTCCGGATGTGACTCTCCTTGGCGTGGAAAGCAAGCTTGGCAATACGGATATGTAGATCTCCTCCCTTCTAACCGACTCTGTGTAACCCTAGCCCCCTCCGGTGTTTATATAAACCGGAGGGGTTAGTCCGTAGGACAACAACAATCATACCATAGGCTAGCTTCTAGGGTTTAGCCTCTACGGTCTCGTGGTAGATCAACTCTTGTAATACTCATATCATCAAGATCAATCAAGCAGGAAGTAGGGTATTACCTCCATCGAGAGGGCCCGAACCTGGGTAAACATCGTGTCCCCCTCCTGTTACCATCCGCCTTGGACGCACAGTTCGGGACCCCCTACCCGAGATCCGCTGATTTTGACACCGATAACTACCACACCTAGCGCGGCAGTAATTTTTTTACTGCCGCCTGGGAGAGCGGTACTACCGCTTCGATGCGGCACGTCCGCTCGAGCGGTACTACCGCGATGAAGCGCGGTACTACCGCTTCGATGCGGCACTTCCGCTCGAGCGGTACTACCGCGCTGACGAGTGCACGTGGGGGTTAATACATCTCCAACGTATCTGTAATTTTTGATTGCTCCAGGCTATATTATCTTTTGTTTTGGACATTATTGGGCTTTATTATTCACTTTTATATTATTTTTGGGACCAACTATTAACCGGAGGCCCAGCCCAGAATTGCTGTTTTTTGCCTATTTAAGAGTTTCGCAGAAAAATAGTATCAAACGGAGTCCAAATGGAATGAAACCTTCGGGAATGTGATTTTCGGAATGAACATGATCCAGAGGACTTGGACCCTACGACAAGAAAGCTACCAGGAAGCCACAAGGTAGGGGGGCGCGCCTACCCCCCCTGGGCGTGCCCTCCACCCTCGTGGGCTCCTCGTGGCTCCCCTGACGTATTTCTTCCTCCTATATATACCCATATACCCTAAAACCTTTGGGGAATAGAATAGATCGGGAGTTCCGCTACCGCAAGCCTCTATAGCCACCAAAAACAAATCGGGACCCTGTTCCGGCACCCTGCCGGAGGGGGGAACCCTCACCAGTGGCCATCTTCATCATCCCGGCGCTCTCCATGACGAGGAGGGAGTAGTTCACCCTCGGGGCTGAGGGTATGTATCAGTAGCTGTGTGTTTGATCTCTCTCTCTCTCTCTCGTGTTCTTGAGGTGATACGATCTTGATGTATCGTGAGCTTTGATATTATAGTTGGATTTTATGATGCTTCTCCCCCTCTACTCTCTTGTAATGGATTGAGTTTTCCCTTTGAAGTTATCTTATCGAATTGAGTCTTTAAGGATTTGAGAACACTTGATGTATATCTTGCGTGGGATACCTGTGGTGACAGGTATTCTATTGATTCACTTGATGTATGTTTTGGTGATCAACTTGCGGGTTCCACCCATGAACCTATGCATAGGGGTTGGCACACGTTTTCGTCTTGACTCTCCGGTAGAAACTTTGGGGCACTCTTTGAAGTACTTTGTGTTGGTTTGAATAGATGAATCTGAGATTGTGTGATTCATATCATATAATCATACCCACGGATACTTGAGGTAACATTGGAGTATCTAGGTGACATTAGGGTTTTGATTGATATGTGTCTTAAGGTGTTATTCTAGTACGAACTCTTGAATAGACCGATCCGAACGAATAACTTTGAGGTGGTTTCGTACCCTACCATAATCTCTTTGTTTGTTCTCCACTATTAGTGACTTTGGAGTGACTCTTTGTTGCATGTTGAGGGATGATTATTTGATCCAATTATGTTATTTTTGTTGAGAGAACTTGCACTAGTAAAAGTATGAACCCTAGGCCTTGTTTCCTATCATTACAATACCGTTTGTGCTCACTTTTATCATTAGTTACCTTGCTGTTTTTATATTTTCAGATTACAAAAACCTATATCTACCATCCATATTACACTTGTATCACCATCTCTTCGCCGAACTAGTGCACCTATACAATTTACCATTGTATTGGGTGTGTTGGGGACACAAGAGACTCTTTGTTATTTGGTTGCAGGGTTGTTTGAGAGAGACCATCTTCATCCTACACCTCCCACGGATTGATAAACCTTAGGTCATCCACTTGAGGGAAATTTGCTACTGTTCTACAAACCTCTGCACTTGGAGGCCCAATAACGTCTACAAGAAGAAGGTTGTGTAGTAGACATCAAGCTCTTTTCTGGCGCCGTTGCTGGGGAGGCTAGGTAAACGGTACTCACACCCCGTCAACTAAGCTCTTTTCTGGCGCCGTTGCCGGGGAGGTGAGTGCTTGAAGGTTTATCTTTAGATCTTGCAATCGAATCTTTTTGTTTCTTGTTTTAGCACTAGTTTAGTTTATAAAAGAAAACTACAAAAAAATGGAATTGAGTTTACCTCATACGCTTCATCTTTTTAATATCTTTCGTGAGTATGATGGGAAGGAAAATGTGCCAAAGTGTTAGAAGAAGAAGGCATTAAAATGTTTGGCACTAAATCTTTCTATGATGAGCATGATTGCAATGTTGTTAGTATGAATTCCTTGAATATCCATGATGCTAATGATATGCAAAGCCACAAGCTTTGGGAAGCTATGTTTGATGAAGATGATATTTTTTGTCCCCCAAGCTTTGATGAGCAAATTTACTATGATGAAAGCATGCCTCCTATCTATGATGATTATTGTGATGACACCTATGCTATAAAGGATAATGATAACCATGAAACTTGTCATCTTGATCTTAATTTTCAATCACATGATAATTATTTTGTTGAGTTTGCTCCCACTATCCCGAATGAGAAGAATTTTGCTTATGTGGAGAGTAGTAAAATTTCTATGCTTGTAGATCATGAAAAGAATGCTTTAGGTGCTAGTTATATTGTTGAATTCATTCATGATGCTACTAAAAATTATTATGAGGGAGGAATATATGCTTGTAGGAATTCCAATAATATCAAGTTTCCTCTCTATGTGCTTAAAGTTTTGAAGTTATGCTTGTTTTACCTTCCTATGCTAGTTGATTATTGTTCCCATAAGTTGTTTGCTCACAAAATCCCTATGCATAGGAAGTGGGTTAGACTTAAATGTGCTTGCCATGTGTTTCATGATGCTCTCTTTATGTTTCAATTCTTATCTCTTATGTGAGCATCATTGAAATCATCATGCCTAGCTAGGGGCGTTAAATGATAGCGCTTGTTGGGAGGCAACCCAATTTTATTTTAGTTTCTTGCTTTTTGGTTCTATTTAGGAATAAATAATCTATCTAGCCTCTGGTTAGATGTGGTTTTTGTTGGGGAACATAGTAATTTCAAAAAAAATTCCTACGCACACGCAAGATCATGGTGATGCATAGCAACGAGAGGGGAGAGTGTTGTCTACGTACCCTCGTAGACCGATAGCGGAAGCGTTATATCAACGCGGTTGATGTAGTCGTACGTTTTCACGATCCGACTGATCCAAGCACCGTTACTCTGGCACGTCCGAGTTCTTGGCACACGTTCAGCTCGATGACGATCCCCGGGCTCCGATCCAGCAAAGCGTCAGGGAGGAGTTCCGTCAGCACGACTGCGTTGTGACAATCTTGATGTTCTACTATGGCAGAGCTTCGCCTAAGCACCGCTACAATATGACCGAGATGGAATATGGTGGAGGGGGGCACCGCACACGGCTAAGGAACGATCACGAAGATCAACTTGTGTGTCTATGGGGTGCCCCCTGCCCCCGTATATAAAGGAGCAAGGGGGGAGGGGGCGGCCAGCCTAGGAGGGGGCGCGCCAAGGGGAGTCCTACTCCCACCGGGAGTAGGACTCCCTCCTTCCTTGTTGGAGTAGGAGAAGGGGAAAGAGGGGGAGAGGGAGAAGGAAAAGGGGGTTGCGCCCCTTGTCCAATTCGGACCAAAGGGGGGGGGGGCATGCCTCCTTCCTTTTGGCCTCTCTCCTCTATTCCCGTATGGCTCAATGAGGCCCATATACTCCCCGGCGAATTCCCGTAACTCTCCGGTACTCTGAAAAATATCCGAATCACTCGGAACCTTTCCGAAGTCCGAATATAGTCGTCTAATATATCAATCTTTACGTCTCGACCATTTCGAGACTCCTTATCATATCCCCGATCTCATCCGGGACTCCGAACTCCTTCGGTACATCAAAACTCATAAACTCATAATATAACTGTCATTGAAACCTTAAGCGTGCGGACCCTACGGTTCGAGAACAATGTAGACATGACTGAGACACGTCTCCGGTCAATAACCAATAGCGGAACCTGGATGCTCATATTGGCTCCTACATATTCTACGAAGATCTTTATTGGTCAGACCGCATAACAACATGCGTTGTTCGCTTTGTCATCGTTATGTTACTTGCCCGAGATTCGATCGTCGGTATCTCAATACCTAGTTCAATCTCGTTACCGGCAAGTCTCTTTACTCGTTCCGTAATACATCATCTCGCAACTATCTCATTAGTTGCAATGCTTGCAAGGCTTAAGTGATGTGCATTACCGAGAGGGCCCAGAGATACCTCTCCGACAATCGGAGTGACAAATCCTAATCTCAAAATACGCCAACCCAACAAGTACCTTTGGACACACCTGTAGAGCACCTTTATAATCACCCAGTTACGTTGTGACGTTTGGTAGCACACAAAGTGTTCCTCCGATAAACGGGAGTTGCATAATCGCATAGTCATAGGAACATGTATAAGTCATGAAGAAAGCAATTGCAACATACTAAACGATCGGGTGCTAAGCTAATGGAATGGGTCATGTCAATCAGATCATTCACCTAATGATGTGATCCCGTTAATCAAATAACAACTCTTTGTCCATGGTTAGGAAACATAACCATCTTTGATTAACGAGCTAGTCAAGTAGAGGCATACTAGTGACACTCTGTTTGTCTATGTATTCACACATGTATTATGTTTCCGGTTAATACAATTCTAGCATGAATAATAAACATTTATCATGATATAAGGAAATAAATAATAACTTTACTATTGCCTCTAGGGCATATTTCGTTCAGTCTCCCACTTGCACTAGAGTCAATAATCTAGATCACATCACCATGTGATTAACATCGATAGTTCACATCATCATGTGATTAACACCCATAGTTCACATCGCCATGTGACCAACACCCAAAGGGTTTACTAGATTCAGTAATCTAGTTCACATCGCTATGTGATTAACACCCAAAGAGTACTAAGGTGTGATCATGTTTTGCTTGTGAGAGAATCTTAGTCAACGGGTCTGCCACATTCAGATCCGCATGTATTTTGCAAATTTCTATGTCAACAATGCTCTGCATGGAGCTACTCTAGCTAATTGCTCCCACTTTCAATATGTATCCAGATTGAGACTTGGAGTCATCTGGATCAGTGTCAAAAACTTGCATCGACATAACCCTTTACGATGAACCTTTTGTCACCTCCGTAATCGAGAAACATATCCTTATTCCAATAAGGATAATTTTGACCGCTGTCCATTGATCTACTCCTAGATCACTATTGTACTCCCTTGTTTAACACAGTGTAGGGTATACAATAGATCTGGTACACAGCATGGCATACTTTATAGAACCTATGGCTGAGGCATAGGGAATGACTTTCATTCTCTTTCTATCTTCTGCCGTGGTCGGGCTTTGAGTCTTACTTAATTTCACACCTTGTAACACAGGCAAGAACTCTTTCTTTGACTGTTCCATTTTGAACTACTTCAAAATCTTGTCAAGGTATGTACTCATTGAAAAAACTTATCAAGCGTCTTGATCTATTTCTATAGATCTTGATGCTCAATATATAAGCAGCTTCACCGAGGTCTTTCTTTGAAAAACTCCTTTCAAACACTCCTTTATGCTTTGCAGAATAATTCTACATTATTTCCGATCAATAATATGTCATTCACATATATTTATCAGAAATGTTTTAGTGCTCCCACTCACTTTCTTGTAAATACAGACTTCACCGCAAGTCTGTATAAAACTATATGCTTTGATCAACTCATCAAAGCGTATATTCCAACTCTGAGATGCTTGCACCAGTCCATAGATAGATCGCTGGAGCTTGCACATTTTGTTAACATCTTTAGGATTGACAAAACCTTCTGGTTGCATCATATACAACTCTTCTTTAAGAAATCCATTAAGGATTGCAGTTTTGTTATCCATTTGCCAGATTTAATAAAATGCGGCAATTGCTAACATGATTCGGACAGACTTTAAGCATCGATACGAGTGAGAAAATCTCATCGTAGTCAACACCTTGAACTTTGTCAAAAACCTTTTTCGACAAGTCTAGCTTTGTAGATAGTAACACTACTATCAGCGTCCGTCTTCCTCTTGAAGATCCATTTAATCTCAATGGCTTGCCGAACATCAGGCAAGTCAACCAAAGTCCATACTTTGTTCTCATACATGGATCCCATCTCAGATTTCATGGCCTCAAACCATTTCGCGGAATCTGGACTCATCATCGCTTCCTCATAGTTCGCAAGTTCGTCATGGTCTAGTAA
Source organism: Triticum dicoccoides (assembly GCF_002162155.2). NCBI lineage: Eukaryota > Viridiplantae > Streptophyta > Magnoliopsida > Poales > Poaceae > Triticum > Triticum dicoccoides. Next base: position 14,681,764 of record NC_041382.1, read on the forward strand.
CATGACTTCCAGAACAGGATTACCATACCACTCTGGTGCGGATCTCACTCTGGTTTACCTACGAGATTCGGTAGTAACTTGATCTGAAGTTACATGATCATCATCATTAGCTTCCTCACTAATTGGTGTAGTAGTCACACGAACAGATTTCTGTGATGAACTACTTTCCAATAAGGGAGAAGGTACAATTACCTTATCAAGTTTTCTACTTTCCTCCCACTCACTTCTTTCGAGAGAAACTCCTTCTCTAGAAAGGACCCATTCTTAGCAACGAATGTCTTGCCTTCGGATCTGTGATAGAAGGTGTACCCAACATTTTCTTTTGGGTATCCTATGAAGACGCACTTCTCCGATTTGGGTTTGAGCTTATCAGGATGAAACTTTTTCATATAAGCATCGCAACCCCAAACTTTAAGAAACGACAACTTTGGTTTCTTACTAAACCACAGTTCATACGGTGTCGTCTCAACAGATTTAGATGGTGCCCTTTTTAACGTGAATGCAGCTGGCTCTAATGCATAACCCCAAAACTATAGTGGTAAATCGGTAAGAAACATCATAGATTGCACTATATCCAATAAAGTACGGTTATGACGTTCGGACACACCATTATGCTGTGGTGTTCCAGGTGGCATGAATTTGTGAAACTATTTCACATTGTTTTAATTGAAGACCAAACTCATAACTCAAATATTTGTCTCCGCGATCAGATCGTGGAAACCTTATCTTCTTGTCACGATGATTTTCCACTTCACCTGAAATTCTTTGAACTGTTCAAATGTTTCAGACTTATGTTTCGTCAAGTAGATATACCCATATCTACTTAAATCATCTATGAAGGTCAGAAAATAACGATACCCGCCGCGAGCCTATTCATCAGACCACATACATCAGTATGTATGATTTCCAACAAATCTGTTGCTCGCTCTATTGTTCTGGAGAACGGAGTTTTAGTCATCTTGCCCAAGAGGCATGGTTCGCTAGCATCAAGTGATTCATAATGAAGTGATTCCAAAAGTCCATCAGCATGGTGTTTCTTCATGCGCTTTACACCAATATGACCTAAACGGCAGTGCCACAAATAAGTTGCACTATCATTATTAACTTTGCATCTTTTGGCTTCAATATTATGAATATGTGTATCACTACGATCGAGATCGAACGAACCATTTTCATTGGGTGTGTAACCATATAAGGTTTTATTCATGTAAACAAAACAACAATTATTCTTTAACTTAAATGAATAACCGTTTTGCAATAAACATGATCAAATCATATTCATGCTCAACGCAAACACCAAATAACACTTATTTAGGTTCAACACTAATCCCGAAAGTATAGGGAGTGTGCGATGATGATCATATCAATCTTGGAACTATTTCCAACATACATCGTCACTTCACCCTTAACTAGTTTCTGTTCATTCTGCAACTCCCGTTTCGAGTTACTACTCTTAGCAACTAAACCAGTATCAAATACCGAGGGGTTGCTACGAACACTAGTAAAATACACGTCAATAATCTGTATATCAAATATACCTTTGTTCACTTTGCCATCCTTCTTATCCGCCAAATACTTGGGGTAGTTCCGCTTCCAGTGACCAGTTCCATTGCAGCAGAAGCACTTAGTCTCAGGCTTAGGTCCAGACTTGGGCTTCTTCACTTGAGCAGCAACTTGCTTGCCGTTCTTCTTGAAGTTCCCCTTCTTCCCTTTGCCCCTTTCTTGAAACTAGTGGTCTTGTCAACCATCAACACTTGATGTTCTTCTTGATTTCTACCTTTGTCGATTTCAGCATCACGAAGTGCTTGGGAATCGTTTCCGTTATCCCTTGCATATTATAGTTCATCACGAAGTTCTACTAACTTGGTGATGGTGACTAGAGAATTCTGTCAATCACTATCTTATCTGGAAGATTAACTCCCACTTGATTCAAGTGATTGTAGTACTCAGACAATCTGAGCACATGCTCACTAGCTGAGCAATTCTCCTCCATCTTGTAGCTATAGAACTTGTTGGAGACTTCATATCTCTCAACTCGGGTATTTGCTTGAAATATTAACTTCAACTCCTGGAACATCTCGTATGGTCCATGACGTTCAAAATGTCTTTGAAGTCCCGATTCTAAGCTGTTAAGCATGGTGCACTAAACTATCAAGTAGTCATCATACTGAGCTAGCCAAATGTTCATAACGTATGTATCTGCTCCTGCAATAGGTATGTCACCTAGCGGTGCATTAAGGACATAATTCTTCTGTGCAGCAATGAGGATAAACCTCAGATCACGGATCCAATCCGCATCATTGCTACTAACATTTTTCAACTTAGTTTTCTCTAGGAACATATATATAACATAGGGAAGCAACAACGCGGGCAATTGATCTACAACATAGATATGCTAATACTACCAGGACTAAGTTCATGATAAATTAAAGTTCAATTAATCATATTACTTAAGAACTCCCACTTAGATAGACATCCCTCTAATCATCTAAGTGATCACGTGATCCAAATCAACTAAACCATGTCCGATCATCACATGAGATGGAGTAGTTTTCAATGGTGAACATCACTGTTGATCATATCTACTATATGATTCACGCTCGAACTTTCGGTCTCTAGTGTTCCGAGGCCATATCTGCCTATGCTAGGCTCGTCAAGTTTAACCTGAGTATTCCGCGTGTGCAAAATTGTCTTGCACCCATTGTAGATGGACGTAGAGCTTATCACACCCGATCATCACGTGGTGTCTGGGCACGACGAACTTTGGCAATGGTGCATACTCAGGGAGAACACTTATAACTTGAAATTTAGTGAGATATCATCTTATAATGCTACCGTCAAACAAAGCAAGATAAGATGCATAAAAGATAAACATCACATGCAATCAAAATATGTGACATGATATGGCTGTGATCATCTTGTGCCTTTGATCTCCATCTCCAAAGTACTGTCATGATCTCTATCGCCACCGGCATGACACCATGATCTCCATCATCTTGATCTATATCAATGTGTCGTCACGTGGTTGTCTCGCCAACTATTTCTCTTGCAACTATTGATATCGCATAGCGATAAAGTAAAGCAATTATTTGGCGCTTGCATCTTATGCAATAGAGAGACAACCATAAGGCTTCTGCCAGTTGCCGATAACTTTAACAAAACATGATCATCTTATACAACAACTTATATATCATCACGTCTTGACCATATCACATCACAACATGCCCTGCAAAAACAAGTTAGACGTCCTCTACTTTGTTGTTGCAAGTTTTACGTGGCTGCTACTGGGCTTAGCAAGAACCGTTCTTACCTACGCATCAAAACCACAACGATAGTTTGTGAAGTTGGTGTTGTTTTAACCTTCGCAAGGACCGGGCGTAGCCACACTCGGTTCAACTAAAGTTGGAGAAACTGACACCCGCCAGCCACCTGTGTGCAAAGCACGTCGGTAGAACCAGTCTCGCGTAAGCGTACGCGTAATGTCGATCCGGGCCACTTCATCCAACAATACCACCGAACCAAAGTATGACATGCTGGTAAGCAGTATGACTTATATCGCCCACAACTCACTTGTGTTCTACTCGTGCATATAATATCAACGCATAAAACCTGGCACATGCAAGATCATGGTGATGCATAGCAACGAGAGGGGAGAGTGTTGTCTACGTACCCTCGTAGACCGATAGCGGAAGCGTTATATCAACGCGGTTGATGTAGTCGTACGTTTTCACGATCCGACCGATCCAAGCACTGTTACTCCGGCACCTCCGAGTTCTTGGCACGTGTTCATCTCGATGACGATCCCTGGGCTCCGATCCAGTAAAGCGTCGGGGAGGAGTTCCGTCAGCACGACGGCGTGGTGACGATCTTGATGTTCTACTGTCGTAGGGCTTCGCCTAAGCATTGCTACAATATGACCGAGGTGGAATATGGTGGAAGGGGGCACCGCACACGGCTAAGGAACGATAACGAAGATCAACTTGTGTGTCTATGGGGTGCCCCTGCCCCGGTATATAAAGGAGCAAGGGGGGAGGGGGTGGCCGGCCTAGGAGGGGGAGTAGGACTCCCTCCTTCCTTGTTGGAGTAGGAGAAGGGGAAAGAGGGGGAGAGGGAGAAGGAAAAGTGGGTTGCGCCCCTTGTCCAATTCGGACCAGAGGGGGGCGCAGGCCTCCTTCCTTTTGGCCTCTCTCCTCTATTCCCGTATGGCCCAATAAGGCCCATATACTCCCCAGCAAATTCCCGTAACTCTCTGGTACTCCGAAAAATACCCGAATCACTCGGAACCTTTCCGAAGTCCGAATATAGTCGTCCAATATATCGATCTTTACGTCTCGACCATTTCGAGACTCCTCATCATATCCCCGATCTCATCCGGGACTCCGAACTCCTTCGGTACATCAAAACTCATAAACTCATAATATAACTATCATCGAAACCTTAAGCGTGCGGACCCTACGGTTCGAGAACAATGTAGACATGACCGAGACACGTCTCCGGTCGATAACCAATAGTGGAACCTGGATGCTCATATTGGCTCCTACATATTCTACGAAGATCTTTATTGGTCAGACCGCATAACAACATGCGTTGTTCGCTTTGTCATCGTTATGTTACTTGCCCGAGATTCGATCGTCGGTATCTCAATACCTAGTTCAATCTCGTTACCGGCAAGTCTCTTTACTCGTTCCGTAATACATCATCTCGCAACTAACTCATTAGTTGCAATGCTTGCAAGGCTTAAGTGATGTGCATTACCGAGAGGGCCCAGAGATACCTCTCCGACAATCGGAGTGACAAATCCTATTCTCGAAATACGCCAACCCAACAAGTACCTTTGGACACACCTGTAGAGCACCTTTATAATCACCCAGTTACGTTGTGACGTTTGGTAGCACACAAAGTGTTCCTCCGGCAAACGGGAGTTGCATAATCTCATAGTCATAGGAACATGTATAAGTCATGAAGAAAGCAATAGCAACATACTAAACGATCGTGTGCTAAGCTAACGGAATGGGTCATGTCAATCACATCATTCTCCTAATTATGTGATCCCGTTAATCAAATGACAAATCATGTCTATGGATAGGAAACATAACCATCTTTTATTAACGAGTTAGTCAAGTAGAGGCATACTAGTGACACTCTGTTTGTCTATGTATTCACACATGTATTATGTTTCCGGTTAATACAATTCTAGCATGAATAATAAACATTTATCATGATATAAGGAAATAAATAATAACTTTATTATTGCCTCTAGGTCATATTTCCTTCAGTTTTATGTTTTAATTAGTGTTTGTGCCAAGTAGAACCTTTGGGAAGACTTGGGTGAAGTCTTTATGATCATGCTGTAAAAAACAGAAACTTTAGCACTCACGAGATTAGCTTCAACTTTTTACTGGAGAGTGATATTTAGTTGATTCTTTTTGCAGATGATTACTATACAAATTCCTCATGTCCACCAATTTATTTTAGTATTTCTGGAGTTCCTGAAGTTTGCATTAGTTACAGATTACTACAGACTGTTCTGTTTTTGACAGATTCTGTTTTCATTGTGTTGCTTGCTTATTTTGATGAATCTATGGCTAGTAAAATAGTTTATAAACCATAGAGAAGTTGGAATAAAGTAGGTTTAACACCAATATAAATAAAGAATGAATTCATTACAGTACCTTGAAGTGGTGTTTTGTTTTCTTTCGCTAACGGAGCTTATGAGTTTTCTATTGAGTTTTGTGTTGTGAAGTTTTCAAGTTTTTGGTAAAGATTCAATGGACTACGGAATAAGGTGTGGCAAGAGCCTAAGATTGGGGATGCCCAAGGCACCCCAAGGTAATATTCAAGGATAACCAAGAGCCTAAGCTTGGGGATGCCCCGGAAGGCATCCCCTCTTTCGTCTTCGTTCATCGGTAACTTTACTTGGAGCTATATTTTTATTCACCACATGATATGTGTTTTGCTTGGAGCGTCATTTTATTTTATTTTGTTTTGCTTGCTTTTTGAATAAAATACCAAGATCTGAAATTCTTAAATGTTAGAGAGTCTTCACATAGTTACATAATTATACAACTACTCATTGATCTTCACTCATATCTTTTGGAGTAGTTTGTTGTTTGCTCTCATGCTTCACTTATATTATTTTGAGAGTCTTAAACAGCATGGTAATTTGCTTAATCCTAATATGCTAGGTATTCGAGACTAGTAGAAACTTTCTTATGAGTGTGTTGAATACTAAGAAATGTTTGATGCTTGATGATTGTTTTGAGACATGGAGGTAGTGATATCAAAGTTGTGCTAGTTGAGTAGTTGTGAATTTGAGAAATACTTGTGTTGAAGTTTGCAAGTCCCGTAGCATGCACGTATGGTAAACATTGTGTGACAAATTTGAAACATGAGGTGTTCTTTCATTGTCATCCTTATGAGTGGCGGTCGGGGACGAGCGATGGTCTTTTCCTACCAATCTATCCCCCTAGGAGCATGCGCGTAGTGCTTGGTTTTTGATGACTTGTAGATTTTTGCAATAAGTATGTGAGTTCTTTATGACTAATGTTGAGTCCATGGATTATACGCACTCTCACCTTTCCATCACTACTAGCCTCTTCGGTATCGTGCATTGCCCTTTCTCACATTGAGAGTTGGTGCAAACTTCGTCGGTGCGTCCAAAGCCTGTGATATGATACACTCTTTCACACATAAACCTCCTTATATCTTCCTCAAAACAGCCACCATACCTACCTATTATGGCATTTCCATAGCCATTCCGAGATATATTGCCATGCAACTTCCACCGTTCCATTTATCATCACACGTTCATCATTGTCATATTGCTTAGCATGGTTTGTTGACATCGTATTTGTGGCAAAGCCACCATGCATAATTTTCATACATGTCACTGTTGATTCATTGCCCATCCCGGTACACCGCCGGAGGCACTCATATAGAGTCATATTTTGTTCTAGTATCGAGTTGTAAATAAATAGAAGTGTGATGTGTAGGAGATATGCCCTAGAGGCAATAATAAATGACATTATTTATCTTCGAGTTCATAATTATCTTTATGTTCCATCCTATAACTGCTATGGTTCTTGAGTCTGCAATAACCGCGAGGCTCGGAGGAAGACTCATATGCACGTGTGTAATAATAAACGGTAAAATCTATTCCTAGTCTGTCCTCTAAGACTAGCTCAAGTGTTGCATGATGGTTATGTTTTCCTGATCATGGGCATGTCTATGCCAGCAACCTTGAGGGCACAATGTTAAGAGAACATTTGTGTTGAATCGACCCGTGTTGATGTTATGCTAAGAGATTCATTCGTCACAAGTTAATGGTACATAACACAGAGATGGTTAACATTTGTATGATTCCTTAGACCATGAGAGTATTGAGTTTCTTCATGCTTGCTTCATGAACTTTGGGGTTTGTTAAACGTCATCCGTAAATGGGTGGCTATTACGGCGGCTTACGGGTTCATGGAAAAGTGTGTCAAGTAACTTGATACCTCAAGATTGGGATTTGTTCCTCCGACGATGGAGAGATATTCTCGGGCCCTCTCGGTATTACGGTATCCATCATCGTCTGGCCAGACACAGTGTGATTTGATCACTGGGATGCCGGAACACGGAAACGAGAAAAGAGAACAAAAACCGGTAACGAGGTAACTTTCATGGTGGACAAATTGTTCGTCCATGGGGATGCAATAAATCTCACCTCGGGTGTTTGTGACATATCGCGAACCAACAGGAATAGCTCACTGCAACTGGAGGTTCACTCGAATATTTATTCGTGTGGGTATAGGGGTCAATATGGGTGTCCACGGCTCCGATTGATCATTGATTGGAAGGGGTTCCGGGTCATGTCTATACTTCACCGAACCTATAGGGTCACATGCTTAAGGGTCATCTATCTGTTGAATACTAGACAGGGAGTCTGAGAGAAAATCACCGAAAAAGTTTCAGACACCGAAAAGTTTCGGACAGCGGAAAAGTTTCGCAGACAGAGGTCATTGGATGAGTTTTGGTGAAACCGAAAAGTTGTTTTGGGATATACTATTAAGTCAAATTGGGTTCGGCACATGCCTGATAATTCTTGGAGGGTGCCAAAGTCATTCTGGAATTTTCTAGGATAAAAGCTGGAATTGCTCCGGAGCTGCCGGAACCACTTCAGATGCTTTTCGCAGATGAAAATCACTAATTCGGAATTGTTTCGGAACGCGTTGAAAATTATTTGAGTGGGTACTGGAAATGTTCTAAGCCCACATAAATATTTTCAGTTCGAACGGACGCTGAAAAATGTCGTCGTGAATAGTGAAAGTGCTTTTTGGGATTTTTATGGAAAGCCACCTTTTGGGGCTTTGCCCAAAAGATCTAGGGATGACATGGATGGATTGGGAGGCCCTCATGGGGGCCCCCCAAGGGGTGTGGCCGGCCACACTTGGGGCTCCACCTTGGAGCCCCTCTTGTTCCTTGGTTTCACTCTTATGCCCTTAAGGAAGGACTTCATTCCTATGCATTTTGGGTTTTTGTGTTAAACTACCCTACCCCTTGGGATTTCCTATAAATAGAGGTGGAGGGGCAGCCCTCCATACTCACTCTTTCTCACATACAAGTGCCATGCAATGATCTGGCTTCTCTCTCCCTCCCCGTGAAATAGTTTCGTAGAGCCGAAAGGTTGTCTGGGTTCCGGCAGGAACTAGTTCTGGATGGCGAAGCCCTGCCGGTTAGATGACACCGTATGTGTGCAACTCTGTAGAGAGATCGTAGTTTCGGTCTTAGTTCGTGAGTGCCTCCCGAATGGCTGTCCGTGTGACCGTCCGAGTTTCAAAGGTCCTCCCGAAGGGCTGTCCGAGTGACCGTTCGAGTTTCGAAGGTCCTCCCAAAGGGCTGCCCGCGACACCGTCCGCGTGGGGCTGTTCGACCGCCTCCCGGAGGGCTGTCTAAGGAGCAGATGAGGGTATACATCCTCGTGGTTGGGAGGTTGTAAATCCTAGCTGCGGGGATCTGCACTGCCGATCGTCATCGATTCTACTTCCTGCTGCGCTACGAGTTGGTAACGAAAAAGATCAAACCATGTATGCAGTCTCCATAGTGGTCCTGGGCTGGTGTGTAGGTCGGAAATTTTTTGTTTTCTGCTACGTTACCCTACAGTGGTATCAGAGCCGTGCTATGCGTAGATGTAGGTTTCGATCTAGAATACATGGAGATGTATGGGTATTGCATAATATAATTAGGTACTAGATGAGATCTATTGCTAAAAATTATTTATGCGGGTGACAGATGAAATCTGTTACCCGGCGTTCTTGTTGCTTCCCTAGAATTTGCGTTTGCTCAATCTCGAGACAGCATGGTGGAATTTGACAAAGTTCTGGCAATCCGTGATCCTGATTGATCGTGGAAGTGCTATCAGTTCTTTGGGTTTTGCCGTAGTCAAAAGAAAGATGAAATTCGCAGATGAAAGGGCATTGCAGATATGATCTGCACGGGGGTCATGCATATGACAAAGTTTAGTATGGGGCTCCAGATTTAATTATCTCGTGTTTCATACACCCCGAGATGTTAATCTAGCAACTTGAATAATCATACCTGATGATAAAACATTGGTAGCTGCGGTTTAAGTCAAAACCTTAGAAGCCACATAAAATAAAATTTTGCATAAACCGATTAGAGGCGTCTAACTTGGTTTTGCGGGATGTGCATGTGATGTGGTATAGCAATGCTCATATTCAATTTTATTATGTATGAGATGACTATATGATGTAATTAACATGACCTGCGTGTCATGATTCGGCATGATGGCTGCAGCCATATGATTGTCACTTTAATGACCTGCGTGTCAACCTTAAGTAACTTATTTTATTAGCTATAGAGATAGCAATATTATCTGGTGCATCAACAAGGTGGTGGCAATCTTCGCGAAGGTGAACACCGACGCGAATGCTGAAGACGAAGAAATGAAAGACTTCTCCGTCAGAAAGGGCTATACCATATCTTGCTATTATGAATTGCCTGAGATGTTAATCCCTTATGATGCACCCTTCTTGATTGCGCGGTAGTCTCTTTTTATTAGGGTGATCTCTCACTTAAAATATCAACTTAGTTAGTGTTCACCCAAGTGTAGCACCGTCTGAAATTCGTATCTTTTTGGGGTGCGCCATGTACACATGAGCACGAAGGAATCGAGAGGAATGAGGCGGGTGAGGTCAGACCTCGTAGCAAGATCACTTGGTTGTCTTTGACGTTCAGGCAGGAGAGTCCTGAGCTCGGAATACGCCCATCGAAAGATGAACAAGAATCACATAGAGATGTGATCGGCAAGTTGGCCTACCGATTGAAATTTGTGTCATCAGTGATGAACCCGTCAATGGCATCGAATAGAAATATGGATCTTGAATCACTCTAAATCAATTATGAGAGATATTGATTTGAGTGGGAGCGCACTGTTGAATTAACATGTTTAATTCATAGTGCAATTAATTATGAACACTGTCTAAGTGTTTCTTGCAAAATAGTTGTAGAATAATGGCTCACGTTTCCACCTTCCCTGTTAAAATTGAATAGCTGTTAAATATCTGGTTAAAACTTTACGATTGGTAACGTAATGTGAGGATTGTACTCATAAGTGTCGAGAAGGATTTTGTCCTATCGCATGCTTTCCGTATCCTCCCGCTAATGCTATGGATCATGTGACTCTCGTCCTTCGATCCAAAAGCTAGAATTCTGTTACGGTCAAGTGGAATATGTTTGCTTCCATGAAACCCAAACTTCGAAAGTTGGGATAGTTATATGTTCATGGAACTGAAAATTGTTTTCAGATACAAACAAATCAATGTTTGTTTGCAAGTATTAGTAAAAAGTGTTTACTATGCATTTGACTGTTGGGAAAGGGATCCAGAAGAACGCCTGTCATATAATGAAAGGTGAATAAAACAACAAGTTAAAGATAAAGGAAGTGTCCAAAGGGTGTTAGTATGACTTACACACCTAGGAAGTCCAGGGCTAATGCCACTCTTAAGTTGGGTGCTTCTTTTGCAAGTAGGAGAAATACTAAAAGTTAAACTGTTAAAAGTATAAAGGCAGAAAGAAAGATGACTGGAATATCCAGCTCATGTATGAATGTCATACAAGTTTTTGATGTATAGTAGGCTGGTCAAAGATATAGTTCTTGGGAATTATGGTTAAACATGTTAATCACTAATTCTTGGGTATTGTGAGTTAATCACAAAGATACCCGCTCGATTGCATTCAGTTGCGAATCATTGTAAGAGCTACTATGGCCTAAAAGGCTAGCCAAAAATGAGGTTAAGGTATACACAGGGAACATAGTAAATGTTACTATACCTTCCATCGGTGTATTGCCGTTTGTATTTATTTTCATAATTCATTTAGAGTTTGACAAACTCTAGCCCATTGCATAAGGTATCTTGCAAGAAGGTAGTTCATAAGAGAACTTTTTATGTTCGATGTTATGAATAACACAAGGGCCATAATTTCATTATGAATGAGATGTATGTTATGAATATTGATAATAATACAATACCTCTGGATTTACTTTCATAATTCATTTTAGAGTTTCATACACTCTAGCCCATTGCACAATGTTTATTGCAAAAGAGTTGTTCATAAAAACAACAATTGTTGTTAAGTATTATGAATAACATGAAGGGCCATGCTTCCATCCAAGATGGGATGTATGTTATGAATATTGATGGTAATATGATACATCCATAACACTGACGCTAAATGTCGCAAGACTAAAAGAATACCACACAAGTGTGGCACAACATTTGGTCACGTTGGAGAAACCCGCATGGAAAATTCCATTATGATGGATTTTGAAGTCTTTTTGATTTTGAATCATCTCACACTTGCAACTTTCCTCCGAAAAGTGAAGTGACTAAAATACCGTTCACAGGCCATAAGGAACGGACAACAAACTTATTAGTGATCATACATTTGATGTGTGTAGTCCGATAAGTGTTGTTAGTGGTGGATTTATTTATCTTCAGAAATGACTCAAGTAGATATATGGATATTTACTTGATGAGACGTAAGTCTGTGTCAGGACCCCGACTCGATGTCACATCGATCTAGCCGATAACACCTCATATCACTTTGCGGCCTCACGCACGGTATCCCCACGGGTGTCGCCTTACCTTTGCCCGGGACCGTTTGCGCCTTTTGGCTCACGTATATGATAGTGGCGCTAGCATCCATATGATAAAGAGCCCGGGCTGACATGACTAGTCGTAAACCCAAAGTGGCACAGACTTACAGGGACACGCATCCATGACCCAGCTTCGAACGTGTCGGTCATCAGCAAGTGGGTCCGGGCTGTAGCACTGGGCTAGCAGGACTCCGGTAAACCGGGCTGTAGCGGGCTAACAGGACTCCGGTACTCAAAGCGTGACATTTCCCAGAAGGGACAGACACAGGAACGAAGAAGGACACATGCCGGCCAGCCTAGTGTTCCAGAGCAGTAGCAAGCTACCATGGCTCAGCGGTAACACTAGGAGACATTTCCCGGTAAGAGAGGCTACTAGAGATAAACAACTAGATAGTCAGATCCCACACATACCAAGCATTTCAATCATACACACAATATGCTCGATATGTGCAAATACAACGAAGCATCACAACATGACTCTATGACACAAGTACTTTATTTAAGGCTCAGTGAGCCATACATAACATACACAAAGGTACGGGTCTCACGACCCCACATACAAGTCATACAGTCATACAAACCAGCAGCGGAAGTAACTTGTCTGAGTACAGACAACTAGTAAAATAAAAGAGGCTTGGAAAGCCTAGCTATACTACGTGGTCCTTCACAAGCTCAGGGTCACCACCTGGGTCTTTAGCCTACTCGTTGATGTCAACGTCTACATAGAACCCATCAGAAGGGGTTGCAGCGTCTTCTGTAAAAATGTGGATTATAGCAACATGAGTACAAAGGTACTCAGCAAGACTTACATCAGATCCTACATACATGCATGTTATCAAGAAGGTTGGTGGAGTTATTGCAGCAAGCCAGCTTTGACTCTTGGCTAGGCTATCCTACGATACTCCAACTTGAAATGGTTTTGCGCACACGAGTCCACTACCCACCAATTCAATACACTACCGAGGATCCGCCTCCGTCTTCCTACGGAAGAGCCATCCTCGGCACTCACACTTATCTTGAGGCTTTTAGCAGTTTCCATTTACTTGTCTATGAACTGTATAGGCAACCAAGTAGTCCTTTACCGCGGACGCGGCTATTCGAATAGATTATGATAACCCTGCAGGGGTGTACTTCTTCATACATGTTTCCACCACTTAGCGTCTGCACACGACATGTGCTCGGCAGACTTCAAGCGAAAGCCGACGTGGGTGTAGACCACGACCTACCTAAACACTTAAGCCTCTAGTCCAGGTTTATCGCCTATTCAGGTTCCATCCGCAGGGAGTCTGGCCGAGGTTTCCCATACGGCCCCGAACGATGTGAACAGGGTTCCCGAGATACCTAACGGGTATTCGGTACACCCGGCCACGTACCTACCGCATCACAGCCCACCCCTACGGTCAGCGCTGTCCACGGCCTCCAGTAGGCTACAAACACCAGAAACTACTTGCAACTCCTGGACAGAGAGCTAGGGTGAATAAGAAGTCGAGCGGGGTCATATTTCAGGGCCCAATGCATGGTAGTAGCTGTATCTTAAATCACGCATACAGATCTCAGTGCTTAAGGTCGGCTTCAATGAAACAACCCACCATGTACTCCTACATGGCCTCTCATTGATACCTTTACCAAATCGTGTTCACCACACCACTCTCATTACCGACATAATCATTTCACTCTAGCCCATCACCCAGATGAACCAGACCTGACACGACTCTAGGCATAGCAGGCATAGCAAGGTAGGAACAACACATACATATGGCTCAATCAACTCCTACACATGCTAGTGAGTTTCATCTAGTTACTGTGGCAATGACAGGTCATGCAGAGGAAATGGGTTCAACTACCGTAGCACACAGCAGTTTGAATCGCGTTGTCTTAATGCAGTAAAAGAGAGCAGGAGCGAGAACATGGGATTGTATCGATATGATCAAATGGTTGGTTGCTTGCCTGATGGTTCGATGCACTGATACGGTTCTTCGCTAGGGTAATCAGGGTACTCTTCGGGGACAGAACCTGCCGCAGAGAGCACCGATACACAAACATTACCAAACAGTATGCAACAATATGATGCATGCATGAGACATGGCAAAATGAGTGTATTGGGCTAATGCAACTAAAACCAGAAGGGTTTGAACAAATTTGAATCAAGGATTCAAATTTCAAATTCAAATATGGCCTTTTAAAGTGCTTTTCCTTGTTCTGCTTAAAACATCAATTTAACTTGTTTGATCATGCATGAAAATAGTACAGATGGATAGATTGGATTTTTCTGATCATTTTTCATATATAATTTGTCCAATTTGGAGTTACAGAATAAAAGTTATAAATTTTTGAAGTTTAAATAATATTCTGGAATTTCCTGATTTAATTTAAATCCAGAAAATCAATTACTGCGTTAGCCTGACGTCAGTGTGACGTCAGCAGGTCAACGGAACTGGTCCAGGTCAAACCTGACAGTGGGTCCCGCATGTCAGGGTGATTATTTTAATTAAAACTTAATTAAAACTAATCCTGTTTAATTAACAGGGCTGGGCCCCACCTGTCATTGACTCAGGGGAGTCAACCAGGGCCCACCCGTGGTCAAACCCGGGTCAGCTGCACCGGCGTTTAGCCGCCGGCGAGCCCGACGCGGCGGCGGAAGTGGTTTTGGCCATTTCGGCCACCAAATGGGCCGCGGAGACCACCGGAGGGAAGCTGAGGACAAACCGCAGCTCTTGGCGGAGTCCGTTGAGGTCGGGATGGCCGGAGTTGGCGCCGGCGACGACTTTGGCGGCCACCGGGGTTCGGTCGGAGGTGAACTTGGCGCTAGAGGGTTCGGTGAGGCTCGTGGAGTAGCTAGCTAGGTGCTGCGGAACTTGGTGAGTAAGATGGACACCATCTTGTGGCCGGAGGATGACCGGGAGCACGTCGGCGAAGAGCTCCACGGCGGTGGGTGCGGTTGAGCTCCGGGAGGTTGCTACACGGCTCGGGAGCAAGAACGGAAGGGAGGGGAAGATGGCTAAGCTCACAGTGAGTGCGACGGAGTTCTTGGTGCGGCCGGAGATGGACCGGAGCGACGACGGCGTTGAAGGGGATCTCCGGCGACGGTGAGCTCGGGCGAGGTCGGTGCGGTGGTCTCGGGCGTTGCGAGCGCTCGGGGCTCGGCTGCTCGATGAAGTGGACAGCGGCGGAGCTCCTGGACACGGTGAGACGGCGTGGGGTGGTCGGAGGGCGTGGCTACGGCGAGGGGGTGGCGGCGATGGCGTCGGCCATGGCTGGGGCGTGCGAGGGGGAGGAGCTGGAGAGGAGAGGGGGTGTCTGGGGGGTTCGGGGGAGAGAGAGAGACCGATCCTCGACGTCACCTGGCGAGGGGAGCGGCGAGGCGGCGAGCAGGTGCGTGGCGCACGCCGCGGTCGCCGTCGGGCACCTGCCTGCCTGCCTGGCCGGCAAGCAGCTCGCTGGAGCGGTGCTGGGCTGGGCCGGTAGGTGGGCCGGGGCAGGCGCCAGGTAAGTTTTTTTTCATTTTCTTCTGTTTTCTGTTTTTCTAATACTTCTGCAACTTTGTTGAATTAAATAAAATACCTAGGCAATTTCAAAAATCACCAAATCACTCCTGGTCCATAGCTGGATTATTTCCAACATGAAACATTTTAGTTTGGAGGTATTTGAGCATTTAAATATTTTATATAATTTTAAATGCCCAAATTCAAATATTTATGAATTAATTCAAAAACCCTAAGATGGCCTAGGAAAATGTGCACCACTTTTGGCAGAGGTTCTGAACCAAGACAAAAATGATGGACATTTTAGAAGGGCATTTCAGGTTCATTGAAAATTATTTTAGTAAACCCTAGTTGGTTTCAGAGGGGACTGGGGGTTCTGTCATCCCCATTTCAAGTTTCTGATGAAAGAATAAACATGATGCAACACTCTAATGCATGACTAGCTAGGGTGTGACAACTCACCCCCACTCAAAAGAATCTCGTCCCGAGATTTGGGTTCCTCCGGGAAGAAGGCGGGGTACTCGAGTCGAAGACGATCCTCCCTTTCCCAAGTTTCTTCATCCTCAGAATGGTGCGACCATTGAACCTTGAGAAACTTGATGTTCTGGCGTCGAGTGGTACGCTCGGCCTGATCGAGGATACGAATGGGGTACTCTCGATATGTAAGATTATCCTGGAGATCAAGCGTTTCGTGGTCCACTTCACGGATAGGATCCGAGAAGCAACGCCTGAGTTGGGAAACGTGGAAGACATCGTGGACTCTGGAGAGATGCGGAGGTAGTTCCAACTGGTAGGCAACTTCTCCTCGTTTGGCGAGAATGCGAAAAGGTCCAATGTAACGAGGAGCCAATTTGCCTTTGATACCGAAACGATGGGTTCCCTTCAGAGGGGTGACCCGAAGATAAGCCTTCTCGTCAACCTCGAAAGTCATAGCCTTATGTTTTCGGTCATATTGACTCTTTTGACGAGATTGGGCTGTTTTCAACTTTTCACGAACGATGCGAACTTGTTCTTCTGCTTCCTGGATCATATCCGGGCCAAAGAATTGTCTTTCCCGGTCTCTGACCAGTTAAGGGGTGTTCGACACCGTCGTCCATAGAGAACTTCAAAGGGGGCTTTACCCAAGCTAGATTGATAGCTGTTGTTGTAAGCGAATTCGGCAAATGGAAGACACTTCTCCCAGTCCATTCCAAATGACATAACAGAGGCTCGAAGCATGTCTTCTAGAACTTGGTTGACGCGTTCCACTTGACCGCTTGACTGAGGGTGGAAAGCTGTGCTAAAGGAGAGACGGGTTCCCATAGCATTTTGGAAACTTTCCCAAAACCGAGAGGTGAAAAGACTTCCTCGATCCGAGTTAATTTCCAAAGGAACACCATGGAGGGACACTATTCGGGAGATGTATAAGTCTGCCAATTGACTGGCGGTTATACTCTCACGAACAGGTAAGAAATGGGCTACTTTGGAAAGACGATCGACCACGACGAAGATAGCATTATTCCCTCTCTTAGTCCTGGGAAAACCGGTAATGAAATCCATACCAATTTTATCCCATTTCCATTCAGGAATAGCTAAGGGTTGAAGGGTGCCAGCAGGCCGTTGGTGCTCTGCTTTTACACGACGACAGACGTCGCAATTTGCAATATACTGAGCAATTTCTCTCTTCATCCTAGTCCACCAGAACCTCTGGCGTAGGTCCTGATACATCTTAGTGCTACCGGGATGAATAGTGAGAGGAGATTCATGAGCCTCCTTAAGGATCAACTGCCGTAGATGCTGGTTCTTGGGAACCACTAGACGGTTCTCAAAGTACACAACACCATGATCATTTGTGGAGAAACAACTAGCACCTCCGCTAGCAATGTTCTCCTTGATCTTAGCTATTCCCTTATCTCGCTTCTGGGCAGCAATGATTTGATCCGTAAGAGTAGGTTTCGCCACCAAGGTGGAAAGAAATCCTTGAGGAACAATGTGAAGGTTAAGCTTCCGAAATTCCTCATGGAGAAGCGGTTGACTTTGTTGTAACACCAGATTGTTACAATAAGATTTACGACTTACCGCATCAGCCATGACGTTGGCTTTCCCTGGGGTGTAGGTTATTCCTAAGTCGAAGTCTGTGATCAATTCAACCCAACGTCTCTGCCTGAGATTCAAATCCGGTTGGGTGAAGATGTACTTCAGACTTTGGTGATCAGTGAATATTTCGCAACGATTACCGAGGAGGTAATGTCGCCAGGTCTTAAGTGCATAGACTACGGCTGCAAGCTCTAGATCATGAGTAGGATAATTCTCCTCATGTGGGTGCAATTGCCGTGAAGCGTAGGCAATTACGTGTCGATCTTGCATGAGAATGCAACCTAGTCCTTGTCGCGAGGCGTCGCAGTAGATAACAAAGTCCTTAGAGAAGTCTGGCGGTACCAGTACGGGAGCAGAAGTCAGGCGTCTTTTCAGTTCCTGAAAGCTGTGCTCACATTGTGGAGTCCACTCAAACTTCTTATCTTTCTTGAGGAGTTCGGTTAGAGGTTTAGCAACCTTGGAGAAGTTCTCGACAAAGCGACGACAATAGCTCGCTAAGCCCCGAAAGCTCCGAACTTGCTTGACCGATTTAGGTGGAGTCCAATTAAGGACGGCTTGAACTCGCTCAGGGTTAACAGCAATACCTTTACCAGATATTACATGACCCAGATAGGTCACTTCTGACAACCAGAATTCACATTTAGAAAATTTGGCATAAAGGCGATGCTCTCGAAGTTTCTGCAACACTAGCCTTAGATGTTCGGCATGTTCTTCCTA
Organism: Triticum dicoccoides; assembly: GCF_002162155.2. Lineage (NCBI taxonomy): Eukaryota > Viridiplantae > Streptophyta > Magnoliopsida > Poales > Poaceae > Triticum > Triticum dicoccoides. Next base: position 14,700,196 of record NC_041382.1, read on the forward strand.
GTTCTTGGAGTAGATGAGTATATCATCGAGGTAAACCACGACGAATTTATCCAAATACTCCATGAAGATTGAGTTCATTAACCGAGAAAAGGTGGCTGGAGCGTTGGTTAATCCGAAGGACATGACGGTGTACTCGTATTGGCCATAACGAGTAACAAAGGCCGTTTTAGGAATGTCCCCGTTTCTAATTTTGATTTGATGGTAGCCCAACCTCAAATCCATTTTGGAGAAGAGTGAGGATCCAGCGAGCTGATCATACAGGTCGTTGATCCTGGGAAGCGGATATTTGTTCTTGATTGTGACCAAGTTGACAGGTCGGTAATCTACAACCATCCGGTCCGTACCATCCTTCTTCTTGACGAATAGGACGGGGCAAGCCCACGGAGATGAGCTAGGTCGGATGAAACCCTTTTTCAAGGACTCATCGAGTTGTTTCTTAAGCTCGGCTAGTTCTAGGGGTGCCATCTTATAAGGTCTTCTAGCAATCGGAACTGTTCCTGGAATGAGGTCTATTACAAACTCAACATCCCCGTCAGGTGGAACACCTGGCAATTCCTCTGGAAAGACATCCGGGAAGTCACGGACTACCGGAATGTCCTCAAGGTCTGGCAAAGGGCTGGCGTTAAGAGAATATAATTGTCGCTTGGCTATTCGGGTCAAGACATTGACTATTTCTCCCGAAGGATGGGTGAGTTAAACAGTCCTAGAGAAGCAATCGATTTGGGCATGATGAGCCGACATCCAGTCCATACCCAGAATGATATTAATATCTGAAAATTTAAGGGCTATCAAAGACGCGAGGAAAACAAGTCTGTCGACTTGGATTTCATTTCCATAACTTACCCTAGAGGTCTGCCATCTAGAACCAGGGGTAGAGATTTCCATAGTGGATGGCATGTCACAGAATGCAACGTTATGCAAACGAGCATAACTTTCGGATATAAAAGAATGAGAGGCTCCTGTATCGAAAAGAACAGATGCCGGGTGGCAGTTAACAAGAAGCGTACCGAGAACGACGTTGGGATCCTCTTGAGCTTCTTCGGCAGAGATACAGTTGACATGGCCACGTGAAGCGGTGACCGGCTTGGCGTGGAATATTTTTCCTGTCGGCTTGCCACGGCCAACAGCTTTAGCAGATTGATTGGGGTTGGTCTGGGGACACTCACGCATATAGTGACCAGATTCCCCACACTTGAAACAAGTCACGGAACTGGTACGTGGAGGAGCATTGTTAATTGGACCCCCATAGGGCTTGGCTGGAGCAGACTGTTGAACGGGGCGAGGCGCCTGGAAAGATGGCCTCGGTGTGAACCTGGGTGGCAGGGCGGTGTTGGGTACCCACACGCGGCGCTTCTGAGGACCAGCACCGGATGAGGAACCCATGTCACGGCCATGCTTGCGTGTTGCGTCATAGTCAGTCTGACCAGTTTCAGCACTGATGGCTTTGTTGACAAGTTTCGAAAAAGATGTGCACTCATGCAGACGGAGGTCACGGCGAAGCTCAGGACTAAGGCCCTTACGGAACCTTGCTTGCTTCTTGGCGTCAGTAGACACTTCCTCGGTTGCATATCGTGCGAGATTACCAAACTCCCTGCTATAGGCATCCACAGAAAGTCGGCCTTGGGTGAAACTGCAAAATTCTTCACGTTTACGGTCCATGAGACCCTCCGGAATGTGATGTTCACGGAAAGCCTCGCTGAACTCAGCCCAAGTTGTGACATGGCCCGCTGGGCGCATAGCTCCATAATTCTCCCACCATAGACTGGCGGGGCCTTCAAGATGATATGCAGCAAAGGTGACCTTGTCAGCCTCCGCTACCAGCGCGGAACGCAGTTTATGAGAGATACTGCGAAGCCAGTCATCAGCGTCGAGAGGCTCGACGGAGTGGTGGAACGTGGGTGGATGCAATTTGATAAAATCACTGAGTGACACCACGTTAGCCCTCTGATGGTGTGCTGTATTCTGTTCAATACGCTCCAACAAACGGTTTGTCTCCCGCTTGTTTCTCTCAGCTTCCATCATAACCTCGGCTAGTGAAGGAGGATGAGGCAGATTTACATCCCTGGCTTCACTGCCTTCGGCCTGCTCTTGAGAAGCAGGGTTAGCGCGCGTGTTGACCATCCTAGGTAAACAAGACAATGATTTAGTCAGGATGGTAAAATTCCGACATAGGATTCATAATGTAAGAAATAACTCGGAATGCAAGATGATCATCCGTATGACATGGTAGATACAGAAACTGCTTCTTTTATTCCATCATCATACACACCATACAGGGTTTAGTACAAGACCAAACAAAGTACTATTACGGTGAAGAGAGGATTACATCTCATCGAAGGCATTCCAAGCTCCTATACATTATTTTTCTACACCTCCGGAAGGAGTACGAACTAGGTCATATCCCACGAGTCACGCGGGACGATAGACGACACAGCTAGTGCGAACTAGTGATACTACCACTAACTCAGACCGATCCGTAGTAGTCCTCGTAGAAGTCACCTCCATAGCCTGGGAGCTCAACATGATCATCTGGAAACAGACGGTCTCGCGGAGCTTGTGGACCATAGGGGCTAGGATGAGGCCTTGGACCAACAAACGGTGGCCTGCGGGGACCGCGAGGTGGGGTGATGCCTCCTACATCACGCCAAACCATCACGTCTGGCAGAGCAGATCTCACAGGATAGAGATCGCGCATATCTGAGAATCCAGCTTGCACCGCCGGTGCGAACCGAGTCAAAGTGGCCCAGTGGTCAGCACGGGTGTTGAAGAGCTCTAGCCTTAAGGCCCGATTTTCACGGTCCTTATCCTCGAGCATCTCAGCAGTGGTGCGAGTCCGTGAATCCTCCTGAGTGGGGTCAGCATAGATAGCCTGGAGATACCCTTGTGCTCCCGTAAGTGATCCTGGCATATACCGGAAATCAGAGTCCCGAAATATACCAGATCTGACTCGCATAATGGTCATCATAGAGTAGGCGGCGTCCTGCACAGCCATCTCAATAGTAACCCCGAGTCCATAAGAGCAGTGAAGAGGCTCGGTGGATCCAGGATAAGATGGAAATATCCTGACAGTGCAGAGATACTGGCTTTGATTAAAGTCTCGGAATTGCTCTTCGACCGTGTACTCAGGATACCAGCGGTATCCAGCCTCAGTCATTACCCTGACCAACTTGGCAGTATGGCCGGGTACATCTAGGCATCGAGTCAGGCGAACCACTTGATTGAGGTCGCGAGTGGCCATCTGAAAGCACAATCGTAATGCAAAGGCATTAGAATTTCTAGCGAAATTTTGGCAGCATAACAGCTGTAAATGCTCAAGAAGGATTTTGAGACATTTGACAAAGGATTTCATACACACTCAACATCATCATATCAAAGTTCTGAATCCATTCTAACAACATAATGTGGTAGTAGAACTGAACTAGGTTTGTATCCATCAAACTTATAAGGTACTACTGATTAGTAACACGTGATCCTGATAGAGAGAATAGATCCTAATTCCTTAACCCCCGGTAGAAGAATGGACTGACTCAGATCAGAATGTCATAAGATAAAGGAGTAAAAGAGCCTTACGTTCCATCCCACAAACAATTCCCCTACATATAACTAAAGAATTTCTAGACTCAACATCGACCAGTTTGGCTTGGAGAACCTACAGGCAGTCCGGCTCTGATGCCAACGCTGTCAGGACCCCGACTCGATGTCACATCGATCTAGCTGGTAACACCTCATATCACTTTGCGGCCTCACGCACGGTATCCCCACGGGTGTCGTCTTACCTTTTTCCCGGGACCGTTTGCGCCTTTTGGCTCACGTATATGATAGTGTCGCTAGCATCCACATGATAAAGAGCCCGGGCTGACATGACTAGTCGTAAACCCAAAGTGGCACAGACTTACAGGGACAGGCATCCATGACCCAGCTTCGAACGTGTCGGTCATCAGCAAGTGGGTCCGGGCTGTAGCACTGGGCTAGCAGGACTCCGGTAAACCGGGCTGTAGCGGGCTAACAGGACTCCGGTACTCAAAGCGTGACATTTCCCAGAAGGGACAGACACAGGAACGAAGAAGGACACATGCCGGCCAGCCTAAGTGTTCCAGAGCAGTAGCAAGCTACCATGGCTCAGCGGTAACACTAGGAGACATTTCCCGGTAAGAGAGGCTACTAGAGATAAACAACTAGATAGTCAGATCCCACACATACCAAGCATTTCAATCATACACACAATATGCTCGATATGTGCAAATACAACGAAGCATCACAACATGACTCTATGACACAAGTACTTTATTTAAGGCTCAGTGAGCCATACATAACATACACAAAGGTACGGGTCTCACGACCCCACATACAAGTCATACAGTCATACAAACCAGCAGCGGAAGTAACTTGTCTGAGTACAGACAACTAGTAAAATAAAAGAGGCTTGGAAAGCCTAGCTATACTACGTGGTCCATCACAAGCTCAGGGTCACCACCTGGGTCCTTAGCCTACTCGTTGATGTCAACGTCTACATAGAACCCATCAGAAGGGGTTGCAGCGTCTTCTGTAAAAAATGTAGATTATAGCAACATGAGTACAAAGGTACTCAGCAAGACTTACATCAGATCCTACATACATGCATAGTATCAAGAAGGGTTGGTGGAGTTATTGCAGCAAGCCAGCTTTGACTCTTGGCTAGGCTATCCTACGATACTCCAACTGAAATGGTTTTGCGCACACGAGTCCACTACTCACCACTTCAATACACTACCGAGGATCCACCTCCGTCTTCCTACGGAAGAGCCATCCTCGGCACTCACACTTATCTTGAGGCTTTTAACAGTTTCCATTTACTTGTCTATGAACTGTATAGGCAACCAAGTAGTCCTTTACCGCGGACGCGGCTATTCGAATAGATTATGATAACCCTGCAGGGGTGTACTTCTTCATACATGTTTCCACCACTTAGCGTCTGCACACGACATGTGCTCGGCAGACTTCAAGCGAAAGCCGACGTGGGTGTAGACCACGACCTACCTAAACAATTAAGCCTCTAGTCCAGGTTTATCGCCTATTCAGGTTCCATCCGCAGGGAGTCCGGCCGAGGTTTCCCATACGGCCCCGAACGATGTGAACAGGGTTCCCGAGATACCTAACGGGTATTCGGTACACCCGGCCACGTACCTACCGCATCACAGCCCACCCCTACGGTCAGCGCTGTCCACGGCCTCCAGTAGGCTACAAACACCAGAAACTACTTGCAACTCCTGGACAGAGAGCTAGGGTGAATAAGAAGTCGAGCGGGGTCATATTTCAGGGCCCAATGCATGGTAGTAGCTGTATCTTAAATCACGCATACAGATCTCAGTGCTTAAGGTCGGCTTCAATGAAACAACCCACCATGTACTCCTACATGGCCTCTCATTGATACCTTTACCAAATCGTGTTCACCACACCACTCTCATTACCGACATAATCATTTCACTCTAGCCCATCACCCAGATGAACCAGACCTGACACGACTCTAGGCATAGCAGGCATAGCAAGGTAGGAACAACACATACATATGGCTCAATCAACTCCTACACATGCTAGTGAGTTTCATCTAGTTACTGTGGCAATGACAGGTCATGCAGAGGAAATGGGTTCAACTACCGTAGCACACAGCAGTTTGAATCGCGTTGTCTTAATGCAGTAAAAGAGAGCAGGAGCGAGAACATGGGATTGTATCGATATGATCAAATGGTTGGTTGCTTGCCTGATGGTTCGATGCACTGATACGGTTCTTCGCTAGGGTAATCAGGGTACTCTTCGGGGACAGAACCTGCCGCAGAGAGCACCGATACACAAACATTACCAAACAGTATGCAACAATATGATGCATGCATGAGACATGGCAAAATGAGTGTATTGGGCTAATGCAACTAAAACCAGAAGGGTTTGAACAAATTTGAATCAAGGATTCAAATTTCAAATTCAAATATGGCCTTTTAAAGTGCTTTTCCTTGTTCTGCTTAAAACATCAATTTAACTTGTTTGATCATGCATGAAAATAGTACAGATGGATAGATTGGATTTTTCTGATCATTTTTCATATATAATTTGTCCAATTTGGAGTTACAGAATAAAAGTTATAAATTTTTGAAGTTTAAATAATATTCTGGAATTTCCTGATTTAATTTAAATCCAGAAAATCAATTACTGCGTCAGCCTGACGTCAGTGTGACGTCAGCAGGTCAACGGAACTGGTCCAGGTCAAACCTGACAGTGGGTCCCGCATGTCAGGGTGATTATTTTAATTAAAACTTAATTAAAACTAATCCTGTTTAATTAACAGGGCTGGGCCCCACCTGTCATTGACTCAGGGGAGTCAACCAGGGCCCACCTGTGGTCAAACCCGGGTCGGCTGCACCGGCGTTTAGCCGCCGGCGAGCCCGACGCGGCGGCGGAAGTGGTTTTGGCCATTTCGGCCACCAAATGGGCCGCGGAGACCACCGGAGGGAAGCTGAGGACAAACCGCAGCTCTTGGCGGAGTCCGTTGAGGTCGGGATGGCCGGAGTTGGCGCCGGCGACGACTTTGGCGGCCACCGGGGTTCGGTCGGAGGTGAACTTGGCGCTAGAGGGTTCGGTGAGGCTCGTGGAGTAGCTAGCTAGGTGCTGCGGAACTTGGTGAGTAAGATGGACACCATCTTGTGGCCGGAGGATGACCGGGAGCACGTCGGCGACGAGCTCCACGGCGGTGGGTGCGGTTGAGCTCCGGGAGGTTGCTACACGGCTCGGGAGCAAGAACGGAAGGGAGGGGAAGATGGCTAAGCTCACAGTGAGTGCGACGGAGTTCTTGGTGCGGCCGGAGATGGACCGGAGTGACGACGGCGTTGAAGGGGATCTCCGGCGACGGTGAGCTCGGGCGAGGTCGGTGCGGTGGTCTCGGGCGTTGCGAGCGCTCGGGGCTCGGCTGCTCGATGAAGTGGACAGCGGCGGAGCTCCTGGACACGGTGAGACGGCGTGGGGTGGTCGGAGGGCGTGGCTACGGCGAGGGGGTGGCGGCGATGGCGTCGGCCATGGCTGGGGCGTGCGAGGGGGAGGAGCTGGAGAGGAGAGGGGGTGTCTGGGGGGTTCGGGGGAGAGAGAGAGGCCGATCCTCGACGTCACCTGGCGAGGGGAGCGGCGAGGCGGCGAGCAGGTGCGTGGCGCACGCCGCGGTCGCCGTCGGGCACCTGCCTGCCTGCCTGGCCGGCAAGCAGCTCGCTGGAGCGGTGCTGGGCTGGGCCGGCAGGTGGGCCGGGGCAGGCGCCAGGTAAGTTTTTTTCATTTTCTTCTGTTTTCTGTTTTTCTAATACTTCTGCAACTTTGTTGAATTAAATAAAATACCTAGGCAACTTCAAAAATCACCAAATCACTCCTGGTCCATAGCTGGATTATTTCCAACATGAAACATTTTAGTTTGGAGGTATTTGAGCATTTAAATATTTTATATAATTTTAAATGCCCAAATTCAAATATTTATGAATTAATTCAAAAACCCTAGATGGCCTAGGAAAATGTGCACCACTTTTGGCAGAGGTTCTGAACCAAGACAAAAATGATGGACATTTTAGAAGGGCATTTCAGGTTCATTGAAAATTATTTTAGTAAACCCTAGTTGGTTTCAGAGGGGACTGGGGGTTCTGTCATCCCCATTTCAAGTTTCTGATGAAAGAATAAACATGATGCAACACTCTAATGCATGACTAGCTAGGGTGTGACAGTCTGGATCTTTTGAAATCATTCGAAAGGTTTTCAAAAATGAAGTAGAAGTTATTGTAACAAGAAAATTATGTTTCTGCAATTTGATTGCACAAAGGAATATTTGAGTTACATGTTTAGCGAATGTCTGATGAGTTGTGAAAGGGTTTTCATAACTTGCACCTCCCAGAACACCACTGCAAGTGAAAAGTCCGTGGAGACGTAATCTAACCATTTATGACATGGTAAGGTCAAAGAAGACATAAATAAATTTGCCATTATCCCTTTTAAAGTAATGCTTTAGAGACTGCGACATTTACACTGAAAAGAGCTACATCGGGTCTATTGAAATGAAGCCATGCATGGTATGGTACGCCCGACCATGTTATATCTTTTCTTAACATTTGGAATATGGGGCTTGTGTAAAAGGTTACAAACCTATTCCAAATCAGACAAGTGCTACTTTGTAGGTTATACCAAAATGTTGGGTATTCCTCCCTCACTATACCGAGGCAAATAGTTTTGCCGCGAAACGGCGTGCTTCTAAAGAGAACGGTTCTTTCAAAAAGGTGAGTGGGAGAATAGTGCAACTCGACGAGATAAACAGTATCTTCGTCATCAGATCAAAGGAAAGAGACCTTGGAAGTAATTCCAGAGTTTCCTACTGTGACTGATACGGAAGTTTCTACAATAAAATTTATGAACTTCGGTCAAACTTGCAGCTGAACCATGTAGGCAAGGCTCGTGCAAACCTCTCAGGTGCGCAAACAAGATATTGTTGTTAGACAACATTATACCTACGATACACAAGGAAATGTTGATGGGCCCTAACTCCGGAATTGGCTAAATGCCAATACAACCCGAGTTAGTTTCCATATAAGTGATTCAAGATTAAAACCTTGATACACCTTTCGGAAGACTTAGAGTCTAACAAATATTTATGGAACTTAAAACTGATACGGATAAAAATGTTTTATCCATAAAGCTCGACTTATTGAAATAACAAGTTCAAGAGTTGACTACGATGAGGTTGTTTTCATCGTAGCGATGCTTAAAGTTGGTTTGGGTTAAACTAGCAATTAATACATATTTCAATCATGAGATATGAAACATGGATGGCAAAAGAATTTCCATGAAATGGAAAAACAACCTAGGACTTGTATGTGATATAATCCAAAGTATTTTGTCGTCCCAAAGGATGCTAGTAAGTATGCTAGCTTCAGAGTTCCAGCAATGGACAGAAGAGAGCAAAATGGAGTTGGAATCTTCGTTTTTGATGGAATGGTCAAAGGGATTTGACTTCATCAATGGGTAACGAAGATGCTTGTGGTTTCAAGAAAGTAAGTGGGAGCATAATAATATTTCTGAATACCTTGTGTGCTTGACACATTGTTAATTGGAAATAAATTTCTTGACACGTATTAGGACTTCATTTGAAATTGTTTTTGGTGAAGTGCTTAGGCTAAATAGCCTCAATATTAGGCATGATGATCTATGGAGATAGATTTACCTAATATGGCTAAGCAATGAATACATATTGACAAGGTGCTAAAACCTTTTAGCATTTAAAACTGCCAAGGAGTGATTCTGGCCGGAGTCACATCGAAGAGTTTTTTGCAAGACTCGGTGTCCCAAAACACTGATGAGAAAAATACATGATGTAGATTCCACACACTTTTGTGTTTGGATAAATCATGTATTCCATGGTATGTAAAACAACCAGATATGTCCGATACTCCCAAGGTGTTGCGAGTATGGATACTAAAGTGATCAAAGTACTGATCGTTGGACAACAGTGAAAGATGTCATTGAGTACTAGAGTAAGTACTGATGATATGTTTTCTGGCAAGCGGAGATCATAAAGAGTTCGTTGTAAAATGTTACATCGAAATAGTCTTCATCTTTTCTCCATGCGATTTTTGATTTAAATTGAGGTTTTTGTGTAACACAATATGGTGGTGCAGTTAGTTGGAAATTGTTCCAAACAAGTTACTGTGGCGAATTCTATAACAGAGGTGGAGTATGTTGCTGCTTTAGAAGCGACAAAGACAAAGATGTTGAATCATATAGTTCATTCATGAACTTAGTATGGTTCCAAGAAGGCTTTGGTCAATGGGACACTATTGCAGATAGTTGCTCCATAACTCAGTCTGAGGAATCAGGTTTCGACCAATGATTCACATATATACAAGCCAAGTCCGCACAAAATATGAATTTTGTGAAAGCGTGAAAACGCGAGGATATGCAGAGATACACATGGAGCTGAAGTTGTCAGATCCGATGGACATCAGGCTATACCACATGCGAAGCATTTTTTACACCAGTATGCCATAGGTGTAAAGTGCATTAGCATTAACTAGATTATTGACTCTAGTACAAGTGGAAGTCTGTAGGAGATATGCCCTAGAGGCAATAATAAATGATATTATTATCTCCGAGTTCATAATTATGTTTATGTTCCATGCTATAACTGCTATTGTTCTCGAGTCTGCAATAACCACGAGGCTCGGAGGAAGACTCATATGCACGTGTGGAATAATAAACGGTAAAATGTATTCCTAGTCTGGCCTCTAAGACTAGCTCAAGTGTTGCATGATGGTTCTGTTTTCCTGATCATGGGCATGTCTATGCCAGCAACCTTGAGGGCACAATGTTAAGAGAACATTTGTGTTGAATCAACCCGGATTGATGTTATGCTAAGAGATTCATTCTCCACAAGTTAATGGTACATAACACAGAGATGGTTAACGTTTGCATGATTCCTTAGACCATGAGAGTATCGAGTTTCTTCATGCTTGCTTCATGAACTTTGGGGTTTGTTAAACGTCATCCGTAAATGGGTGGCTATTACGGCGGCTTACGGGTTCATGGAAAAGTGTGTCAAGTAACTTGATAGCTCAAGATTGGGATTTGCTCCTCCAATGATGGAGAGATATTCTCGGGCCCTCTCGGTATTATGGTATCCATCTTCATCTGGCCAGACACAGTGTGATTTGATCACTGGGATGCCGGAACACGGAAACGAGAAAAGAGAACAAAACCGGTAACGAGGTAAATTGCATGGTGGACAAATTGTTCGTCCATGGGGATGCAATAAATCTCACCTCAGGTGTTTGTGACATATCAAGAAGCAACAGGAATAGCTCACTGCAATTGGAGGTTCACTCGAATATTTATTCGTGTGGGTATAGGGGTCAATATGGGTGTCCACGGCTCCGATGTTGATCATTGATCGGAAGGGGTTCCGGGTCATGTCTATACTTCACTGAACCTATAGGGTCACACGCTTAAGGGTCATCTATCTGTTGAATACTAGACAGGGAGTCTGAAAGAAAATCACCGTAAAAGTTTCGGACATCGGAAAAGTTTCACAGAGAGAGGTCATCGGATGAGTTTCGGTGAAACCGAAAAGTTGTTTCGGGATATACTATTAAGTCAAATTGGGTTCGGCACATGCCTGATAATTCTTGCAGGGTGCTAGAGTAATTCTGGAAACTTTCTGGAATTTTCCGGGATAAAAGCTGAAATTGCTCCGAAGCTGCCGGAACCACTTCAGATGCTTTTCGCAGATGAAAATCACTAATCCGGAATTGTTTCGGAACGCGTTGATAATTATTTGAGTGGGTACTGGAAATGTTCTAAGCCCACATAAATATTTTTAGTTCGAATGGACGCTGAAAAATGTCGTTGTGAATAGTGAAAGTGCTTTTTGGGATTTTTATGGAAAGCCTCCTTTTGGGGCTTTGCCCAAAAGATCTAGGGATGACATGGATGCATTGGGAGACCCTCATGGGGGACCCCAAGGGGTGTGGCCGGCCACACTTGGGGCTCCACCTTGGAGCCCCTCTTGTTCCTTGGTTTCACTCTTATGCCCTTGAGGAAGGACTTTATTCATGTGCATTTTGGGTTTTTGTGTTAAACTACCCTACCCCTTGGGATTTCCTATAAATAGAGGTGGAGGGGCAGCCCTCCACACTCACTCTTTCTCACATACAAGTGCCATGCGATGATCTGGCTTCTCTCTCTCTCCCCGCGAAATAGTTTCATAGAGCCGAAAGGCTGTCTGGGTTCCGGCAGGAACTAGTTCTGGACGGGGAAGCCCTGCTGGATAGATGACACCGTATGTCGTGGATTTGTCATGGTAGATGTCCTTAGTGTCAGGACTTAGTCGCGAGGCCAACACATCTATGTGGTAGCTTGAGAGGGGTTGAGTGGGACGAGAGACGCGGGGCGGATCAACACACAAGACAAGGATTTAGACAGCTTCGGGCCCCGGGAAACATCATCCGGAATAGCCCTACATGCTGTTTGTGGCTAGGTCTCATTATCATCACGAGGGAGACGCCGTAAACCGGCTCTTTGTGTCTAGCCCTAGAGATTGTTTCTTGCTTGTCGCTTCTCTCTCTTTGGGGAGCCCTGCCCCTCCTTATATATGTTGAAGGGGCGGTTTACATGACTAGTCCTAGTTGGATTAGGATTACTCTATTACAAGTGGAGTCCTAGTCTTGCTTCCTTTGTAAGGGAATATTCCTTGTGCTTTCCTCATAAACCGGCCACCATTAAATGTGAACCGGCCTTCTGGGCCATGGGCCTCATCATCTATCTGACCCGCCCGCCGGGTTACTAATGAACCGCCAAGACCGGGCGGCTAGCCCGTGAACCGTCAAGCTCCGGGCGGGTTACCAGTGAGTCGTCCAGTCCGGCCGGGTTATACTTCCAGCCGGTTTACGCCACGGGGTATATCCCCGACACCGTATGTGTGCAACTCTGTAGACAGATCGTAGTTTCGGTCTTAGTTCATGAGTGCCTCCCGAAGGGCTGTCCGTGTGACCGTCCGAGTTTCGAAGGTCCTCCCGAAGGGTTGTCCGAGTGACTGTTCGAGTTTCGAAGGTCCTCCCAAAGGGCTGTCCGCGACACCGTCCGGGTGGGGCTGTTCGACCGCCTCCCGGAGGGCTGTCTGAGGAGCAGATGATGGTATACATCCTCACGGTTGGGAGGTTGTAAATCCTAGCTGCGGGGATCTGCACTGCCGATCGTCATCGACTCTACTTCCCACTGCGCTACGAGTCGGTAACGAAAAAGGTCAAACCATGTATGCAGTCTCCATAGTGGTCCTGGGCTGGTGCGTAGGTCGGAATTTTTTTGTTTTCTGCTACGTTACCCTACATGATGATCATCATTAATAGAGCATTGTCCCAAAAAAAGAGAAAGGCCAAAAAAAGAAGGGAAAGGCCAAAAATAAAAAAATAAAAAAAGAAGAAAGGCCAAATAAAAAAAGGAAGGCCCGAAAAAAATAAAAAATAAAAAGGGACAATGCTACTATCCTTTTTCCACACTTGTGCTTCAAAGTAGCACCATGATCTTCATGATAGAGAGTCTCTTGTTTTGTCACTTTCATATACTAGTGGGAATTTTTCATTATAGAACTTGGCTTGTATATTCCAACGATGGGCTTCCTCAAATGCCCTAGGTCTTCATGAGAAAGCAAGTTGGATGCACACCACTTAGTTTCTTTTGTTGAGCTTTCATATATTTATAGCTCTAGTGCATCCGTTGCATGGCAATCCCTACTCCTTGCATTGACATCAATTGATGGGCATCTCCCTAGCCCGTTGATTATCCGCGTCAATGTGAGACTTCCTCCTTTTTTGTCTTCTCCACATAACCCCCATTATTATACTCTATTCCACCCATAGTGCTATATCCATGGCTCACGCTCATGTATTGCGTGAAGGTCGAAAAAGTTTGCGATTACTAAAGTATGAAACAATTGCTTGGCTTGTCATCGGGGTTGTGCATGATGAGAGCATTCTTGTGTGACGAAAATGGAGCATGACTAAACTATATGATTTTGTAGGGATGAACTTTCTTTGGCCATGTTATTTTGAGAGGACATAATTGCTTAGTTAGTATGCTTGAATTATTATTATTTCTATGTCAATATTGAACTTTTATCTTGAATCTTTTGGATTTGAATATTCATACCACAATTAAGAAGAATTACATTGAAATTATGCCAAGTAGCATTCCACATCAAAAAAATCTATTTTTATCATTTACCTACTCGAGGACGAGTAGGAATTAAGCTTGGGGATGCTTGATACGTCTCCAACGTATCTATAATTTTTTATTGCTCCATGCTATATTATCATTTGTTTTGGACATTATTGGGCTTCATTATTCACTTTTATATTATTTTTGGGACTAACCTATTAATCGGAGGCCCAGCCCAGAATTGTTGTTTTTTGCCTATTTTAGAGTTTCGCAGAAAAAGAATATCAAATGGAGTCCAAACGGAATGAAACCTTCGGGAACGTGATTTTCGGAATGAACATGATCCAGAGGACTTCGACCCTACGTCAAGAAAGCTACCAGGAAGCCACGAGGTAGGGGGGCGCGCCCTCCAGCCTCGTGGCTCCCCTGACGTATTTCTTCCTCCTATATATACCCATATACCCTAAAACCTTCGGGGAACAGAATAGATTGGGAGTTCCGCCGCCGCAAGCCTCTGTAGCTACCAGAAACCAATCAGGACCCTGTTCCGGCACCCCGCCGGAGGGGGGAACCCTCACCGGTGGCCATATTCATCATCCCGGCGCTCTCCATGACGAGGAGGGAGTAGTTCACCCTCGGGGTTGAGGGTATGTACCAGTATCTATGTGTTTGATCTCTCTCTCTCTCTCTCGTGTTCTTGAGGTGATACGATCTTGATGTATCGCGAGCTTTGCTATTATAGTTGGATCTTATGATGTTTCTCTCCCTCTACTCTCTTGTAATGGATTGAGTTTTCCCTTTGAAGTTATCTTATCGGATTGAGTCTTTAAGGATTTGAGAACACTTGATGTATGTCTTGCGTGGGATATCCGTGGTGACAATGGGGTATTCTATTGATTCACTTGATGTATGTTTTGGTGATCAACTTGCGGGTTCCGCCCATGAACCTATGCATAGGGGTTGGCACACGTTTTTGTCTTGACTCTCCGGTAGAAACTTTGGGGCACTCTTTGAAGTACTTTGTGTTGGTTTGAATAGATGAATCTGAGATTGCGTGATGCATATCGTATAATCATACCCACGGATACTTGAGGTGACATTGGAGTATCTAGGTGACATTAGGGTTTTGATTGATATGTGTCTTAAGGTGTTATTCTAGTACGAACTCTTGAATAGATCGATCCGAACGAATAACTTTGAGGTGGTTTCGTACCCTACCATAATCTCTTCGTTTGTTCTCTGCTGTTAGTGACTTTGGAGTGACTCTTTGTTGCATGTTGAGGGATGGTTATTTGATCCAATTATGTTATTATTGTTGAGAGAACTTGCACTAGTGAAAGTATGAACCCTAGGCCTTGGTTCCTATCATTGCAATACCGTTTGTTCTCACTTTTATCATTAGTTACCTTGCTGTTTTTATATTTTTCAGATTACAAAAACCTATATCTACCATCCATATTACACTTGTATCACCATCTCTTCGCCGAACTAGTGCACCTATACAATTTACCATTGTATTGGGTGTGTTGGGGACACAAGAGACTCTTTGTTATTTGGTTGCTGGGTTGTTTGAGAGAGACCATCTTCATCCTACGCTTCCCATGGATTGATAAACCTTAGGTCATCCACTTGAGGGAAATTTGCTACTGTTCTACAAACCTCTGCACTTGGAGGACCAACAACGTCTAGAAGAAGAAGGTTGTGTAGTAGACATCAGGGGTTATCACCCGGGCAGGGGGAGTTCCAACTCCCCCATACCCATTCATTTGTGTTTCTCCCCGACACCTCTCTCTCTCTCCTTCTCAAGAACGGCGCCGGAGACCCTCACCGGATCTCCGTCTCTGGCCACTCTACTCGGATTCCGACTGGTGGGATAGTTCCCCAGCACTTCCTCTTGCCATGGAATAAGGTTTCTCCCCAAATCCCTCTCCTTTTGTTCATTCTTTTTGTCTCTAGGTTTTTGGGGAGATGCATGTGTTCTTGAGATTTTAGGCCAAATCTATGCAAGAGTAGGATGTAGGAGAGTAGTGTAGCGTGGAAATTATACTTGATATGATGTCCCGTGGTAGATTCGATCAACCGTAGTACCGCCGAGTTTTCGCGGTTGTTGTCAGATTGAAAGTTCGGATCTGACGCCGTGCGGTACTACCGCACCTATGGTGCTGTACTACCGCGTGTCCGGTACTATAGCCCGTCGAGTGCGGTACTACCGCACAAGCCGTAGTACTAAAGTTATACTACCGCTCCAAGCCTCGGTACTACCATACCTTCACACGGTACTACCGCGACTAGGAGCGGTACTAAAATTTTAGTACCGCGCAACTTGGCAGTACTACTGTTGTTGTCCCATCTTCCTCTTGGCAATTATCGCGTATGCTTTCTACTTGTTTCATGTGTCTTGCTGAGGTCTTTGCATTGATTCTTTTCGTTTTTCGTGTGTGTTTTGTGCTTTGTGTCTTAGGTGGTGGCTCCGGTGCTCCTGCTCGCCGTTCCAATCCCAGTCGTGACACTAGCTCCAAGCGTCTGCACAATCAAGATGAAGCTCCAGAGGGCTCCAGTGCCCCCAAGCGCAATGTCAAGTGCTCCGCTAGCAAGTACAAGGAACCCGCAAAGGGCATGGATGAGATCCCACTTTCTGAGTTCATCCCTCGAAGGAAAATCAACCCATATGTGAATGCTCGTGCTATCTTAAGAGGAAATGACTTGTTTTGGACCAAGCAACAGACTCTCATCTATCTGGATGTGATCAAGGCCAAGCAAAACACATATGTGGATGTTAAGTGGATTGACATGAATCACATGAGGCAGGACAAGCACCATGCTTACTTTGGAGAGGCTCTGGACTTGGTGGAGCAGTTTGGTATTGAACATGTGATCTCCTTCCACCTGGACTATGACCCTGAGCTTATTTGTCAGTTCTTTGCCTCAGTTCACTTTCACCCTGGGGAGGATCGAAGGATGACCTGGATGACCAATGGACGTCAGTTGACTGCTACCTGGAAGGATTTCATGGATCTGCTATAGGTTCCTGATGACGGGCTCACCACACCCGTAGGTGTTCGCCCTCATGCTAACCCTGAGTCCGCAAGCAAGAACAAGCTCCAGCAGTATTATGTTGAGAAGGTGCTTCCCAGTGACAAGTCGACGTGGGTGCTGAACCCATTTCTGGACATCATGTATCGCATCTTCCGCAACTCTCTCTCTTTCCTCGCATTGGCAACAAGGACAAGGTGCATGCCTATCTGGTGGATATGATGCTCCTGTGCGAGGAGGCGCATGTGTCTCAGACTCAACCACTTGATGTCTCACATATCATGTGGTGTGAGCTTCGGTTCGCGGTGTTCAACCGCAAGGTACCTATCTACGGACCGTACCTATTTCTGTTAATCTCCAAGACTTGGGAGAAGCTGTTCCCTGGTGATGAGTTCCTTGCTCCAGACTGGATTCCGCATGAGTCCATCAGTCTCCGTGTCAAGCCCAAGTGGGCCAACACTACTACTTGTGCTGACGTCGGCTGCTAAGAGGGCTGTTGATGAGGAGGAGGCTGAGGCAGAGGATGTTGCTGAGGACTGTGCTGCTGGGTATACCCATCATTCCTCTGAGCCCTTGTGGGCCAAGAAGCTGAAGGACAAGATGAAAACTCTGTTCTGCATGCAGGCAAAGGGGCACTACAAGACTCACGTTGCTTCCAAGGAGAGTCGCCGCCGCGACAAGAGGATCATGAAGGTTTTTGGTGAGGCAGAATCCAGCGGGTCAGAGAGGCACATCACCCCGGAGGCAGAATGGATGGCGAAGCAAGCAAGGCTACAAGTGGACTGATTCTAAGGAAGACATCGAGGAGACCGTCCCCGCTGCCGAGTCTGACGGGGAGCGTTGGAGCGATTACTCTGCCTGAGCCACCCCTTGTGTGTAGGTGTCATCTCTGCCTTTTTGGTGTCTCGATGCCAAAGGGGGAGAGAGTGTAGGGATTTGCGTGCTTGTGAGTCGTGTGTCGTGCTTGGTGTGTTTGCTTTATCATTTGAACCTCGTTTTCTTTGGTTTGGTTTGCGCTTATGAGACTTATCCTTCATATGGTGTAAGACATATGCACTTTATCTTATCCTAGTGAGCTTATGATATATTGTGCAACTTATGTTACGCTCTTGTTTGCTATCTTGCTTAGTGTTATCATTACTATTACAAGATATGCCTTGTCTCTAAAATATAGGGGGAGTGTTGATCCTAGTATGTGTGCCGTGCAGTCCAAAGCACCTACCTAGATTGCACACATCTAGGGGGAGCCCGTCTATATTTTAGAGAGGACGGGTTTGCGTATGCTCTATATTACTTCCCGTTGTGCAAATCCTGTATTGTCATCAATCCACCAAAAAGGGGGAGATTGTAAGGGCATTTTTATCCCTTAGGTGTTTTGGTGATTGATGACAATGTGATTGCGGACTAATCGTGTGCATTGAGTTTCTCAGACTTTTCATCGCTAGGCACAAGATGGTTTGGTGCCCCTCGAAGACTAATGAAGACGGCGTTTTTCTACGTTTCTTTTCGGTGGACTTGAGTCGTAGGAAAGCCATACTATTAAGAGGGGGTCCGCTTCGGAAAGGTTCGGGTGGAATCATCACATACACGTTTTCTTCCTTTGCACCACCTTTTCCCTTGCGCTTTGGAGCATCCTCCATTTTCCTCCTCTCTATGCAAAGAGTAGGATTCCTAAGTGTGGTTGTTCTAGGGCTTGCGGTAGTACTGCTCTATGGACCAGTAGTACCGCAGGCCACTGCGGTAGTACCGCAAGCCCTTGCGGTAGTACCGTAGGTGCCCGCGGTAGTACCGCTCCTATGGAGCTGTACTACTGTGGCCTCAGACCGGACTCGGCTGCTCGTGCGGATGTAGGGGCGGGTGTAATTTTTTACGTCCGCGCCCTACGCAGTAGTACTGCCCCATGTGCGCAGTAGTACCGTGAGTCCTGGTCTCGCACAGTCTACACGAGCGGAAGTAGGGGCGGACTAGTTCTGCTCCCTGCGCGGTAGTACCGCACGCCATATGCGGTAATACCGTGTCGGATTTTTGCATCGAGTGTTTTTCAGCGGAAGTTGGCACGGATGTATTTTTATTCATCCGCGCCCTTCTCAAGCCAGTCCTGACCTACCTTGCGGTAGTACCGCATGGGGGAGCGGTAGTACCGCGCCAGCGGCAGTACCGCCCTTCGCCTATGCACGTCAGGCTTGTCCTCGCTTCTGCCGTGGCGGCGGTAGTACCGTGAGGCCTTGCGGTAGTACCGCTTGCCTGGTGCGGTAGTACCGCAAGTCACGGGCTGGTTAGGTGGATAACGGTTGGATTTAGTTCTCGACTATATAAGGGGTGTCTTCTTCCTCTAGTTGACCACCTCTTCCAACCCTAAGCTCCATTGTTGCTCCAAGCTCCATTTTCGCCCGATCTCACTTCCTAGCCGATCAAACTTGTTGATTTGCTCGGGAGTGGTTGAGAAGGCCCTGATCTACACTTCTACCAAGAGAAATTTGATTCCCCCACTAATCCCTTGCGGATCTTGTTACTCTTGGGTGTTTGAGCACCCTAGACGGTTGAGGTCACCGTGGAGCCATAGTCCATTGTGGTGAAGCTTCGTGGTGTCGTTGGGAGCCTCCAATTAAGTTGTGGAGATTGTCCCAACCTTGTTTGTAAAGTTTCGGTCGCCGCCTCCAAGGGCACCAATAGTGGAATCACGGCATCTCGCATTGTGTGAGGGCGTGAGGAGAGTACGGTGGCCCTAGTGGCTTCTTGGGGAGCATTGTGCCTCCACACCGCTCCAACAGAGACGTACTTCCGCTCAAAGGGAAGGAACTTCGGTAACACATCCTTGTCTTCACCGGCTCCACTCTTGGTTATCTCGTGCCTTTACTTGTGCAAGCTTATTCGTGATATATCTCTTGCTTGCTTGTGTGCTTGTTGTTGTTGCATCATATAGGTTGCCCACTTAGTTGCATATCTAGACAACCTACTTTGATGCAAAGTTTAAATTGGTAAAGAAAAGCTAAAAATTGTTAGTTGCCTATTCACCCCCCCCCCCTCTAGTCAACTATATCGATCCTTTCACTCACCTTGATGCCGGAGCCCTCCTTCCCCAAGTTTGTGGCATACTTGCGGTTGGAGGAGCGCCGGATGAAGGGGGTCAAGAAGCATGTGTAGCACCACGCCCTCGTCGCCGGCACTTCCCACGGCGACCCGCCGCCAGCCGGCCCGTCCACGCCGCGGCAACAGCCGCCGCCCCCCTTCCCGCCAGGATTCTTCCCCCTCCCACCTGCGCCCCCGCCCCTCCTGCTGCCCCCAGCAGCAGCTGCAGGGTGGCGGGTGGCACGGCAACCGCCGCGGGGCGGCCGCA
>NC_041382.1:14720460-14723760 GCF_002162155.2 Triticum dicoccoides
CATGGACGAGTGTCGTTCACGCATACTTGATGCCGGTCCCTTGGGCTCCCGCCCCGGGCATTCTTGGGCCCTATCCGCCGAGCCACCAAGCGTACTTTGCCGGGCCCAGCGCCGCCCCTTACCTGGCATCACCAGCCACGGGCGGCTATGGCGCCGCCCCCGCGCCTGCCTATGGCGGGTTCTACCCGCCCCAGGTGCCGCCGCCGTGGGATCCAGCCCTCCTCGCCGCCCTGCATTCGGCTCCGCATCGAGTAACTATGGTGGCGGCGGTGACTGGTACATGGACTAGAGTGCCACTGCTCACATGATTGCTCATCCCGGTAACCTCTCGTCTTCCACTCCCATTCATACTCCCACTCGCATCACCATTGATAACGGTTCCTCTCTACCTATTACACATGTCGGTCATATGTCGTTTCCTTCCACCTCTACTCCTATTAACATGTCTAATGTTCTCATCTCTCCTGACTTAATTACCAACCTTGTCTCTGTTCGTCGCCTTGCTCATGAGAACCCTATTACTGTTGAATTTGACGATGTTGGCTTTTCTGTGAAGGACGCCCGTACACGGATGGTACTCCACCGATGTGATAGCCTGGACGAGCTCTACCCGGTGCATCCTTCCGCTGCCACCACCACCCATCCAGCCGCCCTCGCCGCTAGTGTCGATCTTTGGCACGCCCGCCTCGGTCATCCCAACTCTATAGTTTTGCGTCAGATTCTTCAGAGTTTTTCATTCTCATGTAATAAGGTTGACGACCACACCTGTGAGGTCTGCGTCTCGGCAAGCACGTTCATCTTCCCTTTAGCGAGTCTACAAACATTTCCATTTTTCCGTTTCAGTTATTGCATAGTGATGTTTGGACGTCCCCGGTTGCGAGCAACACGGGTTATCTATACTATTTGGTGATATTGGATGTTTTTCCCATTATGTGTGGGCATTTCCTCTCCGTCGCAAGTCCGATGCTCTTGCCACACTCACTGCTTTTTACTCATGTGTCACCACACAGTTTGGTTGTCCTATTCTTGCCTTGCAAACTGACAACGGAAAAGAGTTTGACAACGTTGCCGCCCGCAATCTCCTTGCATCACAACAGAATGGTCGCGCCGAGCGCATCATCCGCACTCTTAATGACTATGTCCGCATGTTTCTCTTCCACTCCAACGTGCCTCCTTGGTTCTGGCCGGACGCTCTTGCGACCGCCAGCCTTCTCATTAACATCCGCCCGTGTCGTCATCGCAGAAACTATGCTCCTCACCATCTCCTCTTCGGTGCGGCTCCATCTTATGATGGTCTTTGCATTTTCGGGTGTCTCTGTTATCCTAGCACCGCGTCCACCACCCCGCACAAACTCGCTCCCCGGTCGGTTCCTTGCATCTTTGTCGGTTATCCTCCCAACACCAAAGGTTACCGGTGCTACGATCCAGTGTCCCACCGCGTCTTTACTTCACGGCACATGTACTTTGATGAGCTGGTGTTCCTGTTTCAGCAGGTACCGTCCTCCTCGGCATCTCCTGCGGTGCGGATCGCCCCTGCCACCACCTACGGCGAGTTGCCCCCCACACCGCACTGAGCACTGAGCCTGGCCCTGCCCGCGCTTTTGGAGTCCTCAGAGACCGGCTCGACCTCCTCCTCGCCAGTCCCCCTCTCGGCTCCGCCGGCTGCAGCCGCACCTCTCACCGGTGTGGTTACTCGGGCTCGGACTGGGACGTTTCGTCCTAGCACGCGCTACATCTCCGTCGAGTACGCGTGTGTCGCGTCTACCTCGGCCCCGTCTCCCCTCCCCACCTCCGCCCGCGCAGCCCTTCAGGATCCGAACTGGCTTGCTGCGATGCGTGAGGAGTTTGATGCCCTGCAGTGCAATCGTATGTGGCAGCTTGTCCCGCGGCATCCCCGTGCCAATGTTATCACTGGAAAGTGGGTTTTCCGCCACAAGACTCGCCCGAATGGTTCTCTTGAGCGCTACAAGGCACGTTGGGTGGTGCGCGGTTTCCGCCAGCGCGCCGATGTGGACTTCACCGACACCTTCACCCCGGTTGTCAAACCGGGGATGATTCGCGCTGTTCTCCAGCTTGCCATCTCTCGCGCCTGGCCAGTTCACCAGCTCGAGGTGTCCAATGCTTTCTTGCATGGCCATCTCGACGAGCAGGTGTTTTGTCAGTAGCCCACTGGTTTCGTTGACACCGACTATCCGGACCACGTGTGCTTGTGAAGGAAATATGCCCTAGAGGCAATAATAAAGTTATTGTTTATTTCCTTATATCATGATAAATGTTTATTATTCATGCTAGAATTGTATTAACCGGAAACATAATACATGTGTGAATACATAGATAAACAGAGTGTCACTAGTATGCCTCTACTTGACTAGCTCGTTAATCAAAGATGGTTATGTTTCCTAACCATGGACAAAGAGTTGTTATTTGATTAACGGGATCACATCATTAGGTGAATGATCTGATTGACATGACCCATTCCATTAGCTTAGCACCCAATCGTTTAGTATGTTGCTATTGCTTTCTTCATGACTTATACATGTTCCTATGACTATGAGATTATGCAACTCCTGTTTGCCGGAGGAACACTTTGTGTGCTACCAAACGTCACAACGTAACTGGGTGATTATAAAGGTGCTCTACAGGTGTCCCCAAAGGTACATGTTGGGTTGGCGTATTTTGAGATTAGGATTTGTCACTCCGATTGTCGGAGAGGTATCTCTGGGCCCTCTCGGTAATGCACATCACATAAGCCTTGCAAGCATTGCAACTAATGAGTTAGTTGTGAGATGATGTATTACGGAACGAGTAAAGAGACTTGCCGGTAACGAGATTGAACTAGGTATTGAGATACCGACGATCGAATCTCGGGCAAGTAACATACCGATGACAAAGGGAACAACGTATGTTGTTATGCGGTCTGACCGATAAAAGATCTTCGTAGAATATGTAGGAGCCAATATGAGCATCCAAGTTCCGCTATTGCTTATTGACTGGAGACATGTCTCGGTCATGTCTACATTGTTCTCGAACCCGTAGGGTCCGCACGCTTAAGGTTTCGATGACAGTTATATTATGAGTTTATGCATTTTGATGTACCGAAGTTTGTTCGGAGTCCCGGATGTGATCACGGACATGACGAGGAGTCTCTAAATGGTCGAGACATAAAGATTGATATATTGGAAGCCTATGTTTGGATATCGGAAGTGTTCCGGGTGAAATCGGGATTTTACCGGAGTACCGGGAGGTTACCGGAACCCCCCGGGAGGTATATGGGCCTTAGTGGGCTTTAGTGGAAGAGAG
>NC_041382.1:14723975-14732494 GCF_002162155.2 Triticum dicoccoides
AATCCTATTCCAACTAGGAAAGGGGGGGAATCCTACTCCCAGAGGGAGTAGGACTCCTCCTGGCGCGCCCTCTCCTGGCCGGCCGCACCCCCCCCCCTTTGATCCTTTATATACGGAGGCAGGGGGCACCCCTAGACACACAAGTTGATCCACGTGATCATATTCTTAGCCGTGTGCGGTGCCCCCTTCCACCATAGTCCTCGATAATATTGTAGCGGTGCTTAGGCGAAGCCCTGCGACGGTAGTACATCAAGATCGTCACCGAGCCGTCGTGCTGACGGAACTCTTCCCCGACACTTTGCTAGATCGGAGTCCGGGGATCGTCATCGAGCTGAACGTGTGCTAGAACTCGGAGGTGCCGTAGTTTTGGTGCTTGATCGGTCGAGCCGTGAAGACGTACGACTACATGAACCACGTTGTGCTAACGCTTCCGTTGTCGATCTACAAGGGTACGTAGATCCCACTCTCCCATCTCGTTGCTATGCATCACCATGATCTTGCATGTGCGTAGGAAAATTTTGAAATTACTACGTTCCCCAACATTGGCATCCGAGCCTAGGTTTTATATGTTGATGTTATATGCATGAGTAGAACACAAGTGAGTTGTGGGCGATACAAGTCATACTGCTTACCAGCATGTCATACTTTGGTTCGGTGGTATTGTTGGACGAAGCGGCCCGGACCGACATTATGCGTACGCTTACGCGAGACCGGTTCTCCCGACGTGCTTTGCACAAAGGTGGCTACCGGGTGACAGTTTCTCCAACTTTAGTTGAAACGAGTGTGGCTACGCCCGGTCCTTGCGAAGGTTAAAACAGCACCAACTTGACAAACTATCGTTGTGGTTTTGATGCGTAGGTAAGATTGGTTCTTGCTTAAGCCCGTAGTAGCCACGTAAAACTTGTAACAACAAAGTAGAGGACGTCTAACTTGTTTTTGCAGGGCATGTTGTGATGTGATATGGTCAAGACATGATGCTAAATTTTATTGTATGAGATGATCATGTTTTGTAACCGAGTTATCGGCAACTGGCAGGAGCCATATGGTTGTCGCTTTATTGTATGCAATGCAATCGCGCTGTAATGCTTTACTTTATCACTAAGCGGTAGCGATAGTCGGGGAAGCATAAGATTGGCGAGACGACAATGATGCTACGATGGAGATCAAGGTGTCGCGCTGGTGACGATGGTGATCACGACGGTGCTTCAAAGATGGAGATCACAAGCACAAGATGATGATGGCCATATCATATCACTTATATTGATTGCATGTGATGTTTATATTTTATGCATCTTATCTTGCTTTGATTGACGGTAGCATTATAAGATGATCTCTCACTAATTATCAAGAAGTGTTCTCCCTGAGTATGCACCATTGCGAAAGTTCTTCGTGCTGAGACACCACGTGATGATCGGGTGTGATAGGCTCTACGTTCAAATACAACGGGTGGAAAACAGTTGCACATGCGGAATACTCAGGTTATACTTGACGAGCCAAGCATATACAGATATGGCCTCGGAACACGGAGACCGAAAGGTCGAGCGTGAATCATATAGTAGATATGATCAACATAGTGATCTTCACCAATGAAACTACTCCATCTCACGTGATGATCGGACATGGTTTAGTTGATTTGGATCGCGTAATCACTTAGAGGATTAGAGGGATGTCTATCTAAGTGGGAGTTCTTTAAGTAATATGATTAATTGAACCTAAATTTATCATGAACTTAGTACCTTATAGTGTCTTGCTTATCTATGTTTGATTGTAGATAGATGGCCCGTGCTATTGTTCCGTTGAATTTTAATGCGTTCCTTGAGAAAGCAGAGTTGAAAGATGATGGTAGCAATTACACGGACTAGGTCCGTAACTTGAGGATTATCCTCATTGCTGCATAGAAGAATTACGTCCTGGAAGCACCGCTGGGTGCCAGGCCTGCTGCTGGAGCAACACGAGATGTTATGAACATCTGGCAGAGCAAAGCTGATGACTACTCGATGGTTCAGTGTGCCATGCTTTACGGCTTAGAATCGGGACTTTAACGACATTTTGAACGTCATGGAGCATATGAGATGTTCCAGGAGTTGAAGTTAATATTTCAAGCAAATGCCCGGATTGAGAGATATGAAGTCTCCAATAAGTTCTATAGCTGCAAGATGGAGGAGAACAGTTCTGTCAGTGAGCATATACTCAAAATGTCTGGGTATAATAATCACTTGATTCAATTGGGAGTTAATCTTCCAGATGATTGCGTCATTGACAGAATTCTCCAATCACTGCCACCAAGCTACAAGAGCTTCGTGATGAACTATAATATGCAAGGGATGAATAAGACTATTTCCGAGCTCTTCGCAATGCTGAAAGTTGCGGAGGTAGAAATCAAGAAGGAGCATCAAGTGTTGATGGTCAACAAGACCACTAGTTTCAAGAAAAAGGGCAAAGGGAAGAAGAAGGGGAACTTCAAAAAGAATAGCAAGCAAGTTGCTACTCAAGAGAAGAAACCCAAACCTGGACCTAAGCCTGAAACTGAGTGCTTCTACTGCAAGCAGACTGGTCACTAGAAGCGGAACTGCCCCAAGTATTTGGCGCATAAGAAGGATGGCATGGTGAACAAAGGTATATGTGATATACATGTTATTGATGTGTACCTTACTAATGCTCGCAGTAGCACCTGGGTATTTGATACTGGTTCTGTTGCTAATATTTGCAACTCGAAATAGGGACTACGGATTAAGCGAAGATTGGCTAAGAATGAGGTGACGATGCATGTGGGAAATGGTTCCAAAGTCGATGTGATCGCAGTCGGCACGCTACCTCTACATCTACCTTCGAGATTAGTATTAGACCTAAATAATTGTTATTTGGTGCCAGCGTTAAGCATGAACATTATATCTGGATCTTGTTTGATGCGAGACGGTTATTCATTTAAATCAGAGAATAATGGTTGTTCTATTTACATGAGTAATATCTTTTATGGTCATGCACCCTTAAGGAGTGGTCTATTCTTATTAAATCTCGATAGTAGTGACACACATATTCATAGTGTTGAAGCCAAAAGATGCAGAGTTGATAATGATAGTGCAACTTATTTGTGGCACTGCCGTTTGGGTCATACCGGTATAGAGCGCATAAACTCCATACTGATGGGCTTTTGGAACCACTTGATTATGAATCACTTGGTACTTGCAAACCGTGCCTTATGGGTAATATGACAAAAACACCGTTCTCTGGTACTATGGAGAGAGCAACAGATTTGTTAGAAATCATACATACAGATGTATGTGGTCCGATGAATGTTGAGGCTCGTGGTGGATATCGTTATTTTCTCACCTTCACAGATGACTTAAGCAGATATGGGTATATCTACTTAATGAAACACAAGTCTGAAACGTTTGAAAAGTTCAAAGAATTTCAGAGTGAAGTTGAAAATCATCGTAACAAGAAAATAAAATTCCTACGATCTGATCGTGGAGGAGAATATTTGAGTTACGAGTTTGGTATACATTTAAAACAATGTGGAATAGTTTCGCAACTCACGCCACCCGGAACACCACAGCGTAGTGGTGTGTCCGAACGTCGTAATCGTACTTTACTAGATATGGTGCGATCTATGATGTCTCTTACTGATTTACCGCTATCGTTTTGGGGATACGCTCTAGAGACGGCCGCATTCACGTTAAATAGGGCACCATCAAAATCCGTTGAGACGACGCCTTATGAACTGTGGTTTGGCAAGAAACCAAAGTTGTCGTTTCTGAAAGTTTGGGGCTGTGATGCTTATGTGAAAAAGCTTCAACCTAATAAGATCGAACCCAAATCGGAGAATGTGTCTTCATAGGATATCCAAAGGAAACTATTGGATACACCTTCTATCACAGATCCGAAGGCAAGACTTTTGTTGCTAAATTCAGAAACTTTCTGGAGAAGGAGTTTCTCTCGAAAGAAGTGAGTGGGAGGAAAGTAGAACTTGACGAGGTAACTGTACCTACTCCCTTATTGGAAAGTAATACATCACAGAAACCTGTTTCTATGACACCTACACCAATTAGTGAGGAAGCTAATGATAATGATCATGAAACTTCAGAACAAGATACTACTAAACCTCGTAGATCAACCAGAGTGAGATCCGCGCCAGAGTGGTACGGTAATCCTATTCTGGAAGTCATGCTACTAGATCATGATGAACCTACGAACTATGAAGAAGTGATGGTGAGCCCAGATTCCGCAAAATGGCTTGAAGCCATGAAATCTGAGATGGGATCCATGTATGAGAACAAAGTATGGACTTTGGTTGACTTGCCCAATGATCAGCAAGCAATTGAGAATAAATGGATCTTCAAGAAGAAGACTGACGCTGACGGTAATATTACTGTCTACAAAGCTAGACTTGTCGCAAAAGGTTTTCGGCAAGTTCAAGGGATTGACTACGATGAGACCTTCTCACCCGTAGCGATGCTTAAGTCTGTCCGAATCATGTTAGCAATTGCCGCATTTTATGATTATGAAATTTGGCAGATGGATGTCAAAACTGCATTCCTGAATGGATTTCTGGAAGAAGAGTTGTATACGATGCAACCAGAAGGTTTTGTCGATCCAAAGGGAGCTAACAAAGTGTGCAAGCTCCAGCGATCCATTTATGGACTGGTGCAAGCCTCTCGGAGTTGGAATAAACGCTTTGATCGTGTGATCAAAGCATTTGGATTTATACAGACTTTTGGAGAAGCCTGTATTTACAAGAAAGTGAGTGGGAGCTCTGTAGCATTTCTGATATTATATGTGGATGACATACTACTAATTGGAAATGATATAGAGTTTCTGGATAGCATAAAGGGATACTTGAATAAGAGTTTTTCAATGAAAGACCTCGGTGAAGCTGCTTACATATTAGGCATTAAGATCTATAGAGATAGATCAAGACGCTTAATTGGACTTTCACAAAGCACATACCTTAACAAAGTTTTGAAGAAGTTCAAAATGGATCAAGCAAAGAAAGGGTTCTTGCCTGTGTTACAAGGTGTGAAGTTGAGTCAGACTCAATGCCCGACCACTGCAGAAGATAGAGAGAAAATGAAAGATGTTCCCTATGCTTCAGCCATAGGCTCTATCATGTATGCAATGCTGTGTACCAGACCTGATGTGTGCATTGCTATAAGTCTAGCAGGGAGGTACCAAAGTAATCCAGGAGTGGATCACTGGACAGCGGTCAAGAACATCTTGAAATACCTGAAAAGGACTAAGGATATGTTTCTCGTTTATGGAGGTGACAAAGAGCTCATCGTAAATGGTTACGTTGATGCAAGCTTTGACACTGATCCGGACGATTCTAAATCGCAAACCGGATACGTGTTTACATTAAACGGTGGAGCTGTCAGTTGGTGCAGTTCTAAACAAAGCGTCGTGGCGGGATCTACGTGTGAAGCGAAATACATAGCCGCTTCGGAAGCAGCAAATGAAGGAGTCTGGATGAATGAGTTCATATCTGATCTAGGTGTCATACCTAGTGCATCGGGTCCAATGAAAATCTTTTGTGACAATACTGGTGCAATTGCCTTGGCAAAGGAATCCAGATTTCACAAGAGAACCAAGCACATCAAGAGACGCTTCAATTCCATCCGGGATCTAGTCCAGGTGGGAGACATAGAGATTTGCAAGATACATATGGATCTGAATGTAGCAGACCCGTTGACTAAGCCTCTTCCACGAGCAAAACATGATCAGCACCAAGGCTCCATGGGTATTAGAATCATTACTGTGTAATCTAGATTATTGACTCTAGTGCAAGTGGGAGACTGAAGGAAATATGCCCTAGAGGCAATAATAAAGTTATTATTTATTTCCTTATATCATGATAAATGTTTATTATTCATTTTAGAATTGTATTAACCGGAAACATAATACATGTGTGAATACATAGACAAACAGAGTGTCACTAGTATGCCTCTACTTGACTAGCTCGTTAATCAAAGATGGTTATGTTTCCTAACCATGGACAAAGAGTTGTTATTTGATTAACGGGATCACATCATTAGGTGAATGATCTGATTGACATGACCCATTCCATTAGCTTAGCACCCGATCGTTTAGTATGTTGCTATTGCTTTCTTCATGACTTATACATGTTCCTATGACTATGAGATTATGCAACTCCCGTTTGCCGGAGGAACACTTTGTGTGCTACCAAACGTCACAACGTAACTGGGTGATTACAAAGGTGCTCTACAGGTGTCTCCAAAGGTACATGTTAGGTTGGCGTATTTCGAGATTAGGATTTTTCACTCCGATTGTCGGAGAGGTATCTCTGGGCCCTCTCGGTAATGCACATCACATAAGCCTTGCAAGCATTGCAACTAATGAGTTAGTTGTGAGATGATGTATTACGGAACGAGTAAAGAGACTTGCCGGTAACGAGATTGAACTAGGTATTGAGATACCGACGATCGAATCTCGGGCAAGTAACATACCGATGACAAAGGGAACAACGTATGTTGTTATGCGGTCTGACCGATAAAATATCTTCATAGAATATGTAGGAGCCAATATGAGCATCCAGGTTTCGCTATTGGTTATTGACCGGAGACGTGTCTCGGTCATGTCTACATTGTTCTCGAACCCGTAGGGTCCGCACGCTTAAGGTTTCGATGACAGTTATATTATGAGTTTATGCATTTTGATGTACCGAAGTTTGTTCGGAGTCCCGGATGTGATCACGGACATGACGAGGAGTCTCTAAATGGTCGAGACATAAAGATTGATATATTGGAAGCCTATCTTTGGATATCGGAAGTGTTCCGGGTGAAATCGGGATTTTACCGGAGTACCGGGAGGTTACCGGACCCCCCCGGGAGGTATATGGGCCTTAGTGGGCTTTAGTGGAAGAGAGGAGAAGTGGCCAGGGCTGGGCCGCGCGCCCCTCCCCCCTAGTCCGAATAGGACAAGGAGAGGGGGCCGGCGCCCCCCTTCCTTCTCTCTCTCCTCTTTTCCCCCTCCCGAATCCTATTCCAACTAGGAAAGGGGGGAATCCTACTCCCAGAGGGAGTAGGACTCCTCCTGGCGCGCCCTCTCCTGGCCGGCCACACCCCCCCCCCTTTGATCCTTTATATACGGAGGCAGGGGGCACCCCTAGACACACAAGTTGATCCACGTGATCATATTCTTAGCCGTGTGTGGTCATTCCACCATAGTCCTCGATAATATTGTAGCGGTGCTTAGGCAAAGCCCTGCGATGGTAGTACATCAAGATCGTCACCACGCCGCCGTGCTGACGGAACTCTTCCCCGACACTTTGCTAGATCGGAGTCCGGGGATCGTCATCGAGCTGAACGTGTGCTAGAACTCGGAGGTGCCGTAGTTTCGGTGCTTGATCGGTCGGGCCGTGAAGACGTACGACTACATGAACCACGTTGTGCTAACGCTTCTGTTGTCGATCTACAAGGGTACGTAGATCACACTCTCCCCTCTCGTTGCTATGCATCACCATGATCTTGCGTGTGCGTAGGAAAATTTTGAAATTACTACGTTCCCCAACAGCTTGCTCTCTCGTTCTCTTTACGGGTTGAAGCAGGCGCCTCGGGCCTGGTACCAGCGGATCACGGCCTTCCTTCAGCAGCAGGGGTTCTAGTCCACACGGTCTGATGCCTCCCTATTTGTTTATCACCAGGGTGCCGCCACCGCGTACCTTCTCCTGTACGTCGACGACATCATCCTGACTGTGTCCTCGCCAGCGCTACTTCAGCAGATCACAGCTCGCCTCAGCACCGAGTTCGCCCTCAAGGACTTGGGGGCTCTCCACTACTTCCTCGGCATCGAGGTTGTCCGCCGTGCCACTGGCTTCTTCCTGCATCAGCAGAAGTATGCCTACGAGCTTCTGGAGCGAGTCGGCATGCTTAACTGTAAATCTGCTTTCACGCCTGTCGACACGAAGGCTAAGGTGTCCGTCGTCGATGGCTCTCCGGCGTCCGACGCTCCCTTCTACCGCTCCATCGTCGGTGCTCTTCAGTACCTCACACTGACGCGTCCAGATATCCAGTATGATGTCCACTAGGTGCCTCCACATGCATTCTCCTCGTGACACTCATTGGGCTCTGGTGAAACGTATTCTCTAGTATATACGTGGCACCACAGCTATGGGTCTCACCCCGACGGCATCAACCGACACCAGCCTCGTCGCCTACTCCGACGCCGACTGGGCTGGGTGTCCCGACACTCGGTGCTCCACTTCCAACTATTGCGTCTACCTCGGACCCTCTCTGATTTCGTGGTTGTCTAAACGACAACCCACGGTCTCACGATCGAGCGCCGAGGCCGAGTACAGAGCAGTGGCCAATGCCGTCGCGGAGTGCTCCTGGCTACGACAGCTTCTTCAGGAGTTGCTATGTGAGGTTCCCAGGGCCACGCTTGTCTACTGCGACAACGTCTCGGCGGTCTACCTCGCTGACAATTTTGTCCATCATCATCGGACGAAGCATATTGAGTTCGACATTCACTTCGTTCGGGAGCATGTCGCACTTGGTCGTGCTCGA
>NC_041382.1:14732719-14736682 GCF_002162155.2 Triticum dicoccoides
ATACGTGCCCGCGGGCGTATACGTGGCAGGATTTGCTAAGTCCGGCCCTAGATGCTATTAGTGGTTGTTTGGATATCAAGTTTATAGAGAATTAGTTTTAGTTAACCTTGATTTCTGGCGTAACAATCTAAAAACTTGTTTGAATTGTGTAACCGAATCGTAGATATAGAAAACTGAGTTCTGTAAAACCCAAAATTCCCAGCTTATAGAAAAACGACCATTTGACTTCTTTTGTATAAATCAGTTTTCTAAGTACGGCGGCGGCGAAGTAATTGAACGCGACACACCACAAGCACCGGGACGTCCTATGCGCGCACGGGTGAGGCGATGCCTAAAGTTGCCGCGATGAGCTCGCCGCTCGGGGCCCGGACGTGGCCGTCGTTGCGAGCAGCCCCTCACCGTCTGGCATGGCGAGGCAGGAGCAACCACGGAGCGCAGGTTGCATTGGCAGACGTGCTCCTCTTCCTGCGGACGACGGCTACAATCTGACCTTCCCAGCCGCTACGCTCCACGAGCGAGCAGGGGCCTGGCCCCCCCTATCGATCGAGTAATTTCCGTAACAGCTGCCAGTAATTAACAGTGACATCACGTGTTGCAATGCGTGACAATAATGCCAAGGCCGTTGCAGCGAGGAGGCCATGATCGCTCGGCGGACAAAAATCCGGCGAGACGCCTCACGATCGGGGCACGAATGCTACACATCCAGATCGACTGAAAGGGAATTCTGAGGAAGCTGTTGTGTCATGCCGTGTCTGTTCTTTCTTATTTTTCCCATCGAATTCCATATACTTATTTCTTTATCTAATATTAATTAAAGGGAAAAAGCTTTCATAGTTCTTTATATGTCATTCTTTTATATCCGTTGATTTTATGTTAGTCATAAAGATTGATCGCTTAGATTTAAGAGAGTTGTAGTCACGTTTGAAAAAAAAAAGAAAAAAAAGCCAGCACGAGAGCGACGGACAATGGCGTGTTAGACTCAAACTGGCAACATACGTACATAATTCTTACTTTTATAGCCAGCTAAGCTAGCTGGCCTACGTGTATAAATACAAGTTGTGCTCTACTTATACATCATGCCACTCCCTAGAAAAGCATCTGCCCCGTCGAGGCTAACGCTAACCCTCCCGCTCTGCCGACTAGCCGCTGCGTCGCAATACTAGCAGTCGCCGGCAAGTGTGAGATCGCAGCGCCGCGCCGGCAGCACGGACAAAGTGTTGCGTCGCAGCACCGGCAGCCTACGACGAGCACTGTCGCAACGCCGGCAGCACCGACGCATGGAGCTTGGGGTCGACGCGTGCAGCGCGTCCATGGGCCATGGCGGATGTGCCTCTCTACATCGACGTGAGTGCTGGATTGCAGTGTCAGCAGCACCGATGAGACAATGAGCGCCTGCAGTGGTGGACAAGAGTTGCGGCAGGCGCACGAGGTGGTCGATGCGCAACATCACCAGAGTTGTAGTGGCCCTGTCGGCCCCCCATCACGGTTGTCGCCACAGCTGTGGGAGAAACTTCAACGCAGCACCCGTCGCTTGGCCATCCTTGTATTGGTGTGGCGACGCCCATCCCAGCACGGTGACGCCTCTCCATAACGGACGGTCCCATATTGTAGTGTAACCCGGCATTGCAATGGCACATCGACGCAGCAGCGGTGGCGCTTCAGCGGGGCTCCGGCGACGACGTCAGCAGCTTACAACAGCGCGTACACCCATGCTTGCGACAGCGTCCACGGCGCCACTGGAGCACCAGTGGCTGAACCCTTGCTGGAGTTCGTGCTCGGGTTTGCAGCAGCCGAGCCCCGGCCTTGCAGCGCCGGTGGCCGGGATGGGCAGCAGCCCTGCTCCGTCCCTCGTAGCATCGGTGGCCTGCTATGTCCTCCCACTGGCGTACGTCACCAACTCGGAACAGATTTTTTGTTGTTGTGTCCGACCATGGGTGCCTGGCTCATGCCCTTCTTTTCCAAAAAAAAGCTCCGGCACGCGACTGAATCCCTGATTCAATACAAATTCGAAATTGCCATGTCCTTCGAATCTCGCCGGAACGGCGTCGCCGAGGGAGTGCCTTGGGCTGAAGCCCAGTACCATACTATCATCTAATACGCCATGGATTTCAATTTGTGGGAGGGGCGATCTTGGGCATGCAGCGTCGCCGACAAGAACAAGAAGCTTCAAGACCTCTCACGGGGCGGCGCTGGGATACGTCCATTGGGTGTGCAGGTGACAGGGGAGAGAAAATGGTGCATCACTGCAGTTTCCAGCATTGCATGGTCCGTCCCTTGGCCTAAATTGACACATGAGGCACTAGGACGTGACTGGTAGATATGCGAGCGATGGGAGAGAAGTTGGTGCAACGATGTACGATAGCGGCGCAGGGCAGTGTTGCAGCAATACGCGAGCGACGGCGGTGGAGGGAGAAGGACGGTGGTGCAGGTGTGTAGCAGTCCGTTTGGACGGCGAGATGTGTGCCAATGTTGGAGTCAGTTCGGTGCAGAGGCCGACGTTGCAGGGTGCTGCTGTGGAGAGAGTAATAGGGAACAGTAGCATTAAAACGGAAATTAGATAAACTGAGGCTGCTGCTCTGTGCATTCATTGATGTTGCTGCGTGTTCTCTCGGGAGAGAAGAAAGAGAGGTAGAGAGAAAGTGAGTGGGTGTGCTTCTAAGGGCATCTCCACCCGTTGGCCCCCTATGGGGCGCCTAAAATCGCCGTCTGGGGGTGAGCCGGCGCAAAAATTGGGCCTGGGGGCGAGTTGGTCCCCAGCCGCCGGCTCCAGAGCAGCCCCCAGGCGCGTTTTAAAATAAAAAAAGTTCGGCACAGTTCGGCGAAGTTCGGCTTAAACACGATGAATTTCGGCCAAACACGGTATATTTCGGCACATTTCGGCGAAGTTCGCGGATTTTCATTACATAGCACATATTTATAAACTAATCTAAAGAAAAAACTGGCTGAAGTCGCCGCCGTCGCCGCCATCGTCGTCGTCGGCCTTCTCCTCCTTGACGCGGGCGTCCCTGCTGGACCCCTGCCCGGCGTCACCATGGCGGACTGGTGGCGGCGCATCGTCGTTGGGGGAAGCGTTGGCCGCCGCCTCGTCTCCGGGGAAGCGTTCTGCCATGGCGACGGGCTCGGGGGAGGTAGAGAGATAGAGGGAGGGGCTGGGCGGCGGCGCTCGGGAGAGGTAGGGAGAGGGAGGGGCTGGACGGCGGCGAGGGGCGGGGCTGGTGTGGGCACAGGCGAGTGGAGGCCACCGGCTATATAGCCGCGCCGCGCCCATGTGTACGCGTGCGAGGGAGGGGAGGCGTCGGCGCGCCGTCCCGTGACGCGCCGCCCGTGAATCAATGGCAAGGCTGACCGGCGGCAGCCTTGGCATTGATTCCCCGCGGGAACCGAGGCTGTTGGGGAAGACGAGGCGCTGTGTCGCTGATGCGGCTGGCCCGCGGCTTTTTCGCGCCAAAACAGCTCGCCCCGACGCCCCCGGACGCCCCCCAGCGCGCCGGGTTCGGCCTGGGTCCACCGGCGCTGTTTTCGGCCCAGGCCGGCGAAAATCGGGCTCCTGGGCCATTTTTTCGGCGCCGGCGCAAAAAAATCGCCTGGGGAGGCCTTCCTGGGGGCGCGGCTGGAGATGCCTTAAGTATATTTTGGTTGTCGTAACAGTTTATAATGTATGCATGGTTGATTGCTTGATGCTACTGTTGATTATTGATTGTTAGATTATATAATGTTAAAATATAGGGGTTGAGATTTAGGAGTGCTACTGGTGTTTTTTTTCTCCTGTTGTAACGCACGACATATGTCCTATTATTAAAACAGGATTATGGGCATTCAACGTTGCATATTGGAAGCTTAACTATGTCAATAAAATCATGTAATCAATTGTCATTCTGGTACCCATTTTTTTCTTTTTGCTAAAATATTGTGGTGTTTACTCAATAGCGAAGCACGGCCCGCAGGTCAAACAATGCATACATA
>NC_041382.1:14736894-14807443 GCF_002162155.2 Triticum dicoccoides
GAATAATGCATCTATTTGTTAGAATTTTTGCAAAGATGGTCATCTTGAAAGATTTCTTCTTCATGTTAGGGGTACTTTACTATACTTATTGTTTCCTTAGAGAAACTTCAATAATTTGATTAGGAGTGTTGAAGTGCGATGAACTTTTATCCGGTTGCAATGCACGCAATTAATTAGCCTTTATTACTTCAGATGATATTTATTCCGCCATGATGGTTGATAAATAGATGAAAGTTTTTCCATTAAAATTTTTTGTCAATCAGATCAATTTACTCGTAATCATACCCCATGTCCGAAACTTTACGTCATGATCCTCAAATGATACTTTTTTGTCATCAGTGATCTTTGCCTTGAGACATAGTTCAGCCAACCGTGGTTCATAAGAACTGGAATTTTCTCCCGTCGCAACGCACAGGCATTTTTGCTAGTTAACAGAAAAAGTAACAAAAACTGGTTTTGCTAAAAATCCTCTAAAAGCTGGTTTTCCAAAATCTCACGTCTATTTGTTGTCATCCAAACAACACCTGAATCTTCCATCCACCCCACACATACCTACTTTTAACTAGTTTGGCTAAATCATGGGCAGCACAATTAGTCTCTCAGCATGCCAAAAAATGATATGCGGGAAATCACATGCAAGGTGATATATGTCATAAAAAATTGCCGCTGATAGACCGAAAGAGCAACTTCCATTCTTCATTGTCTCTATCATCTCGATGTTGTTGGAGTTCACCTCTATGCGGTTACACCCGACTGGAGTTGCCAAATTGAGAGCCATAAGCGCATCTCCGCACCAATCGATTTCCCCATTTTCTGCCACGACGAATCTGCCATTCGAATCTCTGATGACAACGTCATACGAGCCCTTAGTAAGTCTGGTTCAAAAGCCTCATCCACGTTTAGTCTCACATAGTTTCTCCTTGGTCTTTCCTAGTCATGTCGGTTGATCGTTGTCTTCGCATCGCTCCTCATAATATAGTTAGCAACCAAAGCTGTGATTGCCATTGCTATGAACTCAGGTTCCTGGACCTTTTCATTATGCACTAACTTTCTCCTCTCCCACTATAAATACCAGGAACCAATAGCAATTGCTTCTGTTGAATTTTCAGATCGAGGACCACACATTCTTCAGCTGGTTGTAGCAATAAATATTCTAGCACAACTTCTCCCACATGATCCACAACGCATGCTTTATCAATAGCAAAGTCCAAACCTTGTAACCGCCATATAGTACCTCTTTAGCTTTTGCACAAGTGAATAACATGTGTTTGGTATCCTTTGCTCCTATACCGCATGTAGGACATTACCCAGTCACTTTTATATGTCTGTTAGCCAAAGTCACCCGACATGGTAGCGATCCTAACAAAGTTCGCCAGAGAAATTTTTAAACCTTGGCAGGACAGCTTAATCTCCAGATCGTCCCCCATATTGATGAATTCCATGAGGGCCCGACTGTATTTTCAGGCAACGGAATCGCAAGGATTCGCGCCACATCAACTTGCCAGCATGTTTGGGAAACCAACACTTCATCCCAACGGCTTATAACAGGGTCAATAAAATCACTTACTTTTGATAGTAAATTGCATAATGAATATTTTTAAATAATACTGAACATTTTCTATTGGCATGTTAAATATTTTTGAAATAGATGACGAATATTTATAAAAATGCATGAACACATTTAAAAAAGAATATTGACTAATGCTTACATTTTTTAGAAACAAAATACGAAAATGAAAAAGGAAACTGGACAAAACGACAGAAAAAAATGTTAAGAAAATTGTAGGAACGGCAGCTCATATAACTGGCGGGTGCATCGCACAGATTTTTTTGTTTGTTTTTGAGACAAACCACACAGCTGGTAGTATACTCGAACAATACTCTTTTTTTTAGGGCTACTCGAACAATACTCGAAAAGGAGCAGCAGCACCGAACAAAAAAACTGCCCAAAACATCTGGCCCAACACAACTCGAAAAGGCACAAAGCAAAGACAAAAAAAGGGGCCAGCCCAAAAAGCCAGAAGAGACAATGGCGGGGACATGGGCTGGACCTAAACGAAAAAAAATGACGCAAGCCGACTGAGACGTACTGACCTAGGCAGACTCTGGCCACTGCCCTTGCTGGTGGTGGCCTGTGTTCACACCGCACCATACGCGCGTTCACACTGCTGCATACCCTTCTCCCTCCCACCCCAGGCAGCAAGACATCCATCGATGGATCCGCCGATGCCGAGGTCCCTTGTGTTTCCGTCGATCGATCGGCCGGTGCCGGCGGCCGTCCTCTCCATGGATCTCCCGTTGGAGGTGGCTTTCCGGGCCATGGCGCGCGCCGTGGAGCAGTTCAACTCCTTCGGTGAGAAGCAGGCCAAGCGTCTCATGGTCGCCGGCGCCGGGGGCGGCAAGCTGCGGGAGGTGGCGACCCAGCTGGAGCAGATCCGCGAACTGCTCTGGGGCGTCGACGACGGGAGGAGCTCTCCGGCGGCGGCGGAGTCCTTCTACGGCATCGACGATCTGATCGATGAGATGGAGTACCACAGGCTCGCCTTCCACCTCGAAGCCTCCCCAAATACAAATCCAAAGGTCAGCAATCCCCTCACTTCTGCCCTCAGGCTGGGCAGGCGATTCCTTAGCAGCAGCAGCAGCAGCAGCAGCGATGGGGCGTCCCGCTCCCGGTGGTTCCTCAAGGATCTGGATTCCGTCGCAACCACTCTGGCCACTCTGGCCACTCTGCTCAACCAATTCCAAGGATCCAGTCTGCCGCTTGCCGTCTCGGATGCGGCGCCTCAGGACAACAAGGTGTTTGGCCGCAGCAGGGAGCTCAATGACATCGTGCAAATGCTGACAGAGCCGATGCCATCCCACACCACTGGCTGCAAGATAATCTCCATTGTTGGCTTCGGCGGTTTGGGCAAGACCACGCTCGCCCAGTCGGTCTACGACCACATCGGGGTTAAGGGCCACTTTGATCTTACAGCATGGGCACATGTCTCCGCCAAGCCTGACAGACTGGAACTAGCAAATCAGATACTGCGTTCGGCCAGCCCAGCCTACCGTGGATCCATTGACAAAGATGCCACCTTCGGAGCTCTTCAGTCGCAACTCACTCAACTTCTGGCATCCAAGAGAGTCCTGCTTGTTCTCGATGATGTGTGGGATGTGGCCCAAGATACATGGCAAGAACTCCTCATTCCTCTTAAATCTGCCCAAAGTGGGAGCAGAATTATTGTGACCACCCGAACACCAAAGGTTGCTGACATGCTCGGTGCATCTCACACCTACCACCTGAATCCACTGGGCATCGAAGATTGTTGGTCCTTGTTCCACCGATATGCTTTTGGGGGCTGGAGCACACATGATTCCAGTGATGAACTGGAGCAGATTGGGAGGGTGATTGTTGCTAAAGTCCACGGATTGCCTTTGGCTGTCAAGGTGCTGGCAGGACTGCTTGGAGCTACAAAGAGCACTAAGTACTGGCGTATTATCTCGGAAAAACAATTTTCCGGAGATGCCACTCTCTCCTCGCTGCGTTTGAGCTACAGTTACCTGCCAGGACGACTTAAGCAATGCTTTGCATTCTGCAGCATATTTCCCAGGAACTGGAAGTTTGACCAAAGAACCATGATCCGCCTTTGGATGGCCAATGGTTTTATACAGTCCCAAACCGACACTGGTAAAAGGATGGAGGATCTGGGCACAGATTATTTCAATGCTCTCCTATCTCGGTCATTCTTCCAAACTCTTAGGCAGGGCCCTCGCACACACTGTATCATGCATGACCTGATCCATGATCTTGCAGTGTCAGTTTCAACCAATGATTGCTTTCATATTGAGCCTGGCATGACCCGTTCTATCCCCTCAACGGTGCGCCATATCTCGGTCACTACGGATGGCGTACAAGACATCAATGCTGCCATCAACATGCTACCGAAAAAGCTGCGCACCTTGTTAGTTCTGAGAACTCGTTCTTTCTCCTCATATTGTCTTCAAGGAGACTTCTTAGCAAAGCTCAAGACTTTGCGGGTGCTTGATATTAGCCACTCTGACTACACTGAATTGCCAAGATCCATTTCCTGCTTAATCCATCTCCGTTACCTGTCCTTGTGTCGGACCATTCGGAGTCTTCCAGAGTCGACAAGCAAGCTGCTCCAGCTACAAACGTTGCACTTTACAGACAGGTGTTCCCTTGATAAGCTTCCAGCAGGAATAAGTAGGCTTGTAAAGTTGCGGCACCTTGGAATCGACATGAAGTACATTGCACAGGTGCCAGGCATTGGTCGGCTTATTAATCTGCAGGGATCTGTTGAGTTCTGTGTTAAAAAGGGGGGAGGGCATGCCTTGCAGGAGCTGAATGGCATAAACGGTCTCCATGGCCAACTAAAAATTAAAGGCCTTGACAATGTTTTGAGCAAGGATGAAGCCACCAAGACCGACATGAAAAGAAAAGAGAATCTCAGGGCGCTGAGACTGGAATGGAGTTCAGCTAGTAGAATTCTCACCCCTGTGACTGACTATGAAGTACTAGAAAACCTACAGCCACATCAAAACTTGAAGGAACTTCACATTGTGAGGTATCTTGGCGCAACAGCTCCAAGTTGGTTACAGTATGCTGCGCTGAGGGAGCTGCAATCCTTGCACCTTGTTAATTGCAGGAGCTTGGGCGTTCTACCTCCACTGGGGCTCCTGCCGTCACTCCAACAATTACACATGAAGGAGCTGTGCACAGTTAAACGAATTGGACATGAGTTCTATGGTACAGTTGACTTGTCATTTCCATCCCTGAAGGTTCTTGTGTTTGATGACTTTCCCAGCTTGGTTGAGTGGTCTGAAGTGAGGGCCGATCCATTTCCTTGTCTGCAGAAGCTAGAGATTGTAGACTGCCCAAAGTTGATTCAAGTTCCTGCATTTCCCCCATCTGTCTCTGAACTTACAGTGGAGCGAACATTGTTGATATCCAATATGAGGCTTGCTCCATATTCTTCGTCAAGATTAGAGATACTCACACTGAATGTTTCCACAACTAGTGTACTTTGCAGGGGACTATTCCATCAAAGCCATCTAGAATCTATTGTGGTTTTAAACATAAACGCTGGCTGCAAGCAGCTTGTTTCTGCTGAGGGACTGCACACCTTTACGTCTCTCCAAAAGCTTCAGCTGTGCCACTCTGACATATCAGATCAGAATTTGGGAAGTCTTCTTCAGGTGCTGCCCTCTTTGTACTCGGTTGAGATGATAGATCTGCCCAACATGACATCTCTTCTGGTGCCAACAAAAAATAATTTGTGTACTACCGTCACGGAGTTGCAAATATCAAACTGTCCACAGCTCTCTTCTATAGTCTCCTTGGGTACTTTTGTTTCACTGAAACGTTTGGTGATTGAGAAATGCCCCAAACTGACGGCAGCATCCTTCCCAGTAAGTTTTTGGAGACTCACAGCCCTCAAGGTTCTGAGTATATCATACTGCACAGAGTTCCAGTCCTTACCTAGTTGTGGTCTGCCAACCTCAATAGAAGCACTTCATCTCGTTGGGTGTCACCCAAAGCTGCATGAAAATTCAAGCAACAGAACTGTCAATTCCTGAGAGAAGATTTCTACTCTACACAAAACATTGCTGGCAAAATTCATGTTTTATGTTAGCACTCCTGTTTCTTTCGTTCTTACTACTTCCATTAGGTATTTTTTCAGTTTATTTTGTAATTGTGCCGCTATGTGTTAGCTGTAAATACCGATCTGTGACTTTAATTCTGATAATTGTTTACCTGTACTTCTATCATGGTTCAGATTACAGCCCACCCTTATTGTTTTGTCAAGATGTGGAAATCACAGTATGTTTTCCTTCTTCCTTGAGTTTCTTTATGGACAACAATTCTTATCGCTTTTTGAAAGTGCAACCAATCCCCGGATGGTTTTGATAATTAACAAACATATACATCATTGATCTAATATTCATTGCAAATAGATTTCAGATAAAAAACAACGATTGGCATGACAAAGACTAATGGATGTGGACCTCTCAAAATGTTAAGGACAAGAATTGGCTACTCCAAGACACTACATTTTTGGTTTAGTGATCCAAAATCGCATTGAGTCACTTAGAAAAGCCAATACTATTAAAAGGGGATGAAGTATTGTTGATGAGATTGTTGCTCAAGTGCTTAGTGATATTGCTTCAAAAATCCTCAGTCATTTTCTCAAAACACATCTGTCCAAAACCCTAATTCCCTATCATGGTCCCACCGAAATCTTCCATCCGGACCCATCGAGATGACCACTACCATTGCCACTGCCAAACCCTAGCAATTCGGTTAGACCAAAAAGGATCTCGGTCTCACCGAGATGGCATTGCCAAGTTTTCGTGAGACTGAGTTCTGTCCTAGCCATTGCGTTGCAGTCCCAACGAGTTGTTCCACTTCGGTCCCACTGAAAAGCCCAACGTTCATATCGTTTACACTAATCAATCTCACCGAGTTTTACATTCGATCTCACCGATTTGGGTCAAAAGTGTGTAACGGTTGGATTTTGGGTGAAGACTATTTATACCCCTCCACCCACCTACTCTCAAAGAGAGCCATCAGAACGGAACACAACATCCACCATTCATTTTCTGAGAGAGAACCACCTACTCATATGTTGAGATCAAGAGATTCCATTCCTACCATTTGAATCTTGATTTCTAGCCTCTTCAAGTTGCTTTTCACTCCAATCCTTCTCCTACCCAAGCCAAATATGTGAGAGAGATTGAGTGTTGAGGAGACTATCATTTGAAGCACAAGAGCAAGGAGTTCATCACCAAGACAACATCTATTACCTGTTGGAGAGTGGTGTCTCATAGATTGGTTAGGTGTCACTTGGGAGCCTTCAAGATCATGTGGAGTTGAACCAAGGAGTTTGTAAGGGCAAGGAGATCGTCTACTTTGTGAAGATCTACCCGAGTGAGGCTAGTCCTTCGTGGATGCAAGCCATGGTGGAATAGACAAGGTTGCTTCTCTATGGGTGGATCCCACCGTGCACTCGCACAACCGTTACCCTCCGTGGGTTAAAGTCTCCATCAACGTGCACGTACGATATCATCACCTATCGGAACCACGCCAAAATCATCGTGTCTTCATTGCCTTTGAAATCTCTAATCCCTCATTTACGTTCATATGCAAAGTCTTTACTTTTCACTGCACAACTCTTAGACTTGCATGTGTAGGGTGTATTTGACTTGGTAGAATTGCTAAAACTTGCTCACAATTAAAATTGAGGAAATGATAAGTTCTTATTTGGTCAAGTAGTCTAATCACCCCCCTCTAGATATACTTTCAATCCTACACTTCTGATTGTACACATCACCATGCTGGCACTCTGGACAAGGAGAAGAGCACTATTCAAGAATTGTTGCATTTGTACCATGATTTCTTTCAACCAATTCATGTATCTCCAGCATGCATGCTCATATAGTGATACAAGTTATTCTTTTTACTTTTTTGAGACCGAGGCAAAAGGCTTCCCTCATTCACCTCATTCATTAATAAAGGAGGAGTTTAGAGTACATGCTAGCGGAACAACAGCTTAGCCGATCAAAGGGAATTATAAAATGGATTACACTCGTGGCATGATATTTCTCAAGTGCGTAGCTCCGCATCATCAATTTTTTCCTGAAAACTCTAGCATTCCTCTCATTCCAAATGATACATGCCAGCCCACAGAAGTCATTGGAAGAATTGTTGCTTATGAGATGTCACTCAAGGACAAGGAGGAGCTCCACAACAATCAAGTGACGCATACAAAGCTTCAAGTGATACTCCTACAACATCAAGTGACAAACTAGTATCCAATGAGAAATTAAGCCTAATGGTGAAGAACTTCAACAAATTCTACAAGGATAGAAACAAAGAGAGAAGCTCCAACTCAAGGCAATATGAGCAAAGATCATCAAGTCATGACCGTAATTGCTACAATTGTGGAAGACCAGGACACTACTCCAATGAGTGTACGATACCTCACAAGAAAAGAGAAGACTCACCTAGAAGGAAGAGTAGAAGAGATGAATCACCTCATAGAGAGAGGAGGAGTAGATATGATCGTTATGAACGAAGACCTTCTCGAAGAAACAAGGAATCCGAAGGGAAATACAAGTCAACCAAGAGCTACTCTAGAAGAAGACACCAAGCACATGTTGGTGAATGAGTTTCCGGTTCTGACTCTCACAACAACTCCGAGGGAAGTTGTCACTCCGACTTCGACTATAGTCAAGATGAAGTTGTTGCTGGACTTGCTCTAGTATCCTCCAACTCCCATGACATATTTGATTCACCAAATGAAGGAATTGGAAGATGCTTCATGGCTAAAGGCTCCAAGGTATCACACCCCGAGTACC
Source organism: Triticum dicoccoides (assembly GCF_002162155.2). NCBI lineage: Eukaryota > Viridiplantae > Streptophyta > Magnoliopsida > Poales > Poaceae > Triticum > Triticum dicoccoides. The sequence goes on from NC_041382.1 coordinate 14,745,256, forward strand.
TTGATTCCAATAGTGATGAGGATGATTTTCTTGTTGATAAAACTAGTGATGTGAGCTATATATAACAAACTTGCTAGTAATCATGATAGTCAAGATGAAATGAGTGACAATGCTAAGAAAGAGATTGAGCGTCTAACTAAAGAACTAAACACTCTTAAGTTAGCTCATGAAACAACTCAAGAAGGGCATAGAGAGCTTCTAAGAACTCATGAGAAGCTACGCTTCGAGAAGCTAAATTTAGAGCAAGAGCATGAGCTTCTTAAAGCAATCCATGATGATCTTCAAAAGAAGAGTTCTTCTTACATTTCCAAACGTCTTCTCTTGTCTACTTTTATGCCACAAGTTAAATCTACTCAAGCTAGTAACAAGAGTAAGAAAGGTTCTACCTTTAGTAGTAACAATAACAATGCTAAATCCAATATTGTTGCTTCTAGTAGTTATATTAATTGATTCAACTAATGATTCTCTTAGCCAAGTTACACTTGAGCAAGAAAATAATTTATTGAAAGGAATCATAGAAAAAGGTGTCTACAAGAGCCTTGTCGGAAGTAAGCAATTTGAGGAAATTATGCATAAGCAAGGAAGGCACCGGAAGAACCAAGGTACTGGTTTTGAACGAAAGTTCAATGCCAAAGAATTTGAGTGGGAAGAAGATCAATACCCCAAGACGAAGTTTGCTCCTCAAGAAGAGAAGTATGACCCCACTTCTTTTGAGGGAACACAAGCTCAAGATGATCTTCCACCATAAGACCACAAGCTAAAAGGCAAAGACCAGCTTCAAGAAGAGATTGACTCATTTGAAGAACCACCTCAGGATTTGGTCAAGTGGGTTCCAAAGGCCTCATCAAGTTATACTTCATCAAATGGTACAACTCCAAGAATTCCCACCAAATTGATGCGGGTCCCAAAGAAGACGAACTGGAGATTTCCTGAGGGTGACTCCACCAAGAACAAACTTCACTCATATTCATTCATGGCAAGGACTTGTGCAACCAACTTCAACATCTTGCACTAGTTCATGGAGTCCCAAACCTTCTTGTTGGTAAGACAAGGGACAAGGTATTCAATACATTCATGTACATCATCATGTGTGCACTTCACTCTATGTCTATCCTCTTGTTGGGCGTCCAGAAGCATGCCGATTTCTTCTGTCAAAGGAGTCTTGGAGCTCGGCAGCTCTCCCTTACCCTGCAAAGTTCTTGAGCTTTGAGAGAGAAGAAGGAATGGAGACAAAATGGACGGACGACTGCCTGTTGCCCTCCTCTTATTTATCATGGGGGGTTAATTTTGGCCGCTTTTCCTCCTCATATTTACCACTGGCGATTAAATTTAGCCGCTTCCCCCTCCTTCTCTCTAAATTACAAAAAACAAATGCAGCCCAAGCAACGACAAAAAAAAGTCCTACCCAACCCACAAAGCAATGCTCGAACACGACAAAAGCCCCAACGAGAAAAAATAAAGGAACTAAAAAAGGACAAACACACCCAGCGAGAATCTTGAAGCGAACAAAACATCCAAAGGTTGACTCATCAACTGAGACTTCACAAATTCTTAGTCGACTGAGATTTAGCAGCTTCGGTTCACAAAATATCCTACTTTTGGATCATATGTTTGGTGAAGATAAATGAGCGATGTCTATAGTGGTCAGTGGACACATACATGCTACTGTTAACAAACCGGTACTCCCCCCTCCCAAAAAAATTTATAGATGTCTTTTGCATGGTGGGGGGGGGGGGTGGTTGTACCCTAGTTAACATATGATACCTGTTGTAGTATAACTAGAGTGTTGAAAAACTTGATACATGTCAATATGTCACTAGATTTGTGTCAAAGAAACATCAACGTGAGAAACATCTTTCTCGAGAAGCTCGTCTCGCCCAGCCCACTTCCGCGAGCGTGGGGGGGAGAGATCTCGTGCTGCCGCCGCCTCCAACCCTCTGTCGCCCCCTTTTCCTTCACTCGCTGCAGTCGGCGTTGGTGGCGGCGGGGCCCCCTTTCCTCTCCTCACAATGTGGGCTGACGCGGGACAGCTACATCGGGTGGAGGCGCGTGGCTATGCACGGTGGAGCGGCCGGCTACGGCCGGGTGGTGGCTCCCTATTGCGGAGGCACGGACGGCTGTACGTCGGGGTGTGGGGAGCGGGCCTGTGCAGGGAGGCAGTCGTGGGATGATCGATCCATATCTGGATCGGGGGTTCCTCCGGCAGGATGCTTGCTGGCCACATAGGCTGAGACAGCGTGGGCCAGCCACCATCGATGGCCGCGGCTGCTAGCAAAGGTTGGCATGGGGGCACGCCATGGTGGGCTGGTCCGGTGGTGTTTGCAGCTAGAGTGGCCCGTCCGGGGGCGCGGGTGGTGCGGCTCGGGGTTTCTCGGGCGGTAGTGGGGCGGGGCTACTGCCTTGGTTGGCAGCGGTCGATCCGGGGCTGCGGCGGTATTCTAGCATGTAGCATGGATCTGGAGAGTGGTGGAGGATGGCGGTCGGCAGCGCGAAGGCAGAGGGCCGGCCTAGTACACGGTGGTGCTTGCCGTCGTGTTGCGCCACTCTGTCTTGCTGCTTTGTTGTGTCGTCTGTCTGAGTTGGCGCCCGTGTTGTTGCTGTGCCGTTGGTCGGAGTGACGCTGGTGGCCTTGGGTGTGGCGGCGTTAGAGCCCGTCTTAACCAAGGTCGAGGAGTAGTGCCGGGGCTGACTCGGCGGTGGCCGTCAGCGGCTACTACTTGGCGGTGTCCCCCCGGTCCACACGGACTGGTTAGGGATGTAGGCATGTGTAACAGCCCCAAAATTGGGTTATCAATTTTTGTGCTGTCATTCTCTCCTGGCACTCATTTTTAAAATTTTCTCCTGAGTTTGTTGGATGACTCTGAGAAAATTTGTCATTTCCAACCTTTCAAAACCTTGCTCATGTCTTTTTCAGTGGGCAAGACCTCAATTGCATCAGCTCAAATCCTCACCATCGTCGCCATAGCCGCCGTCGATACCCTCGACCATTCCTGCCCGTGGCCCTTTCCCCGAGCCCCGTGCTCATCATGGATGGATGCGCCATATCCCTGCAACCCTCCCTAGCTCGCCGCCCCTCTGTTTCCCCCACCAGAACCCCATGTCCACCAGTGGCTGAAGCTCGCCTCAGCCGCGGGCCCTGCCGGCCCTTCGCTGGTACTCCTCGCCGGCAATGGAGACCACCTCGAGATGCGCCTCGTCCTCCTAAGCTCGTGGGTAGGTCGGCCGTCGCGAGAGGTGGCCGGACGCGCCGGCACTCCCCGTCGGGGTGATCCCCTGCCTCGGCTCGTCGCGCCCCGAGCAGGAGGAAGAAGAAGGCGTTAACCTAGCCAGGCGGGCCCCGCGCCTTTTCCCCAACCCCACATGGCAGTACCCAGGCGCCCGGCCCCGCTGCTGCCGTGTTGACCCGGTCCTGCCAGCGTGGATAAGTGGCGGCGCCCCCGCCGGTACGCCGCTTTCCCCGCGCGGAAGCGCATTTTTGGTTGATCCGTTTTCAGTCTTAGAAAGCGCATTTTTCCTCTCCTTCGGCCGGGATACATTTCCCCCTCTGGAAAACATATTTTCAGAAAAGACACGTTCTGTTTAAACTACCAGGGACCTGTTTGTAGTAGTATTTTTACAAACTAGTCCCTGAGCTTTAAACGTCCGTATCTTTTTACCCGTAACTCCGAATCAGGTGATTCCAACGCTCACGTTCTGTTTTCGTCGAGCCCGTTCCGTTGATATCAGTTCCATAATATTTTCACACTGTGAAAATGACCATTTTTCCCTTGCACGTAAACAGCCCCTCCGAGAGAGAACTGTTTCCGGCAAATCTTTCCGCGATCATTTCGCACTTCTTCCTGGAGTATTTGTCGACCCCCAGGCAAGCCAACCTCTTATCATGAGCCCCGAACTTGCATGTTGACTTTGCTTGCACCTCGTGTGTCTGTAGCTGAAGTTGTTTCATATCTTTTTCGTCTGCAGTTATTCCGTTATGCTGTCATGCATGCTTGTGTTTTCATGATATCTTTTGCCATGCTAATTAAAATGTTATTATTAATAATGCCATGTCACTACTCTACTTTATTTTCCTGTCATAGCTATAAGATATTATGATGATTGAAATGCACCGTGATATGCTAGTACTTGATATTGTCATGCTCTGTATTCGATAGTTGTGCACTTGAGAAGTTCGATATTTTGTTCATGCATTTGTATGCTGCATGCTCATTATTGCATTCATGTTCATGATGATGGAGAAGAAATTAAAGTGACTTAATAATAGTAAACCTCCTCCGTCATCGATGGGATCGAGTCATAGTGCCGCCAAATCAAACTTTTTCAGTGCAGCCACATTTGCCTTATGGGGAGGCCTTAATGTGAGCTATTGTCGTTGAAGGAAATATGCCCTAGAGGCAATAATAAAGTTATTATTTATTTCCTTATATCATGATAAATGTATATTATTCATGCTAGAATTGTATTAACCGGAAACATAATACATGTGTGAATACATAAACAAACAGAGTGTCACTAGTATGCCTCTACTTGACTAGCTCGTTGATCAAAGATGGTTAAGTTTCCTAGCCATAGACATGAGTTTTCATTTGATTAATGGGATCACATCATTAGGAGAATGATGTGATTGACATGACCCATTCCGTTAGCTTAGCACCCGATCATTTAGTATATGTTGCTATTGCTTTCTTCATGACTTATACATGTTCCTATGACTATGAGATTATGCAACTCCCGTTTACCGGAGGAACACTTTGTGTGCTACCAAACGTCCCAACGTAACTGGGTGATTATAAAGGTGCTCTACAGGTGTCTCCGAAGATACTTGTTGGGTTGGCGTATTTCGAGATTAGGATTTGTCACTCCGAATGTCGGAGAGGTATCTCTCGGCCCTCTTGGTAATGCACATCACCTAAGCCTTGCAAGCATTGCAACTAATGAGTTAGTTGCGGGATGATGTATTACGGAACGAGTAAAGAGACTTGCCGGTAACGAGATTGAACTAGGTATTGAGATACCGACGATCGAATCTCGGGCGAGTAACATACCGATGACAAAGGGAACAACGTATGTTGTTCTGCGGTCTGACCGATAAAGATCTTCGTAGAATATGTAGGAGCCAATATGAGCATCCAGGTTCCGCTATTGGTTATTGACCAGAGACGTGTCTCGGTCATGTCTACATTGTTCTCGAACCCGTAGGGTCCGCACGCTTAAGGTTTCGATGACATTTATATTATGAGTTTATAAGTTTTGATGTACCGAAGGTTGTTCAGAGTATCGGATGTGATCACGGACATGACGAGGAGTCTCGAAATGGTCGAGACATAAAGATCGATATATTGGACGGCTATATTCGGACACCGTAAGTGTTCCGGGTGATTTCGGAGAAAACCGGAGTGCCGGAGGGTTACTGGAACCCCCCGGGGAAGTATTGGGCCTTAGTGGGCCTGAGGGAAGAGAGAGGGCAGCAGCCCAGGAGGTGGCGCGCCCCCTCCCATGGGGAGTCCGAACTGGACTAGGGGAGGGGGGGCGCGGCCCCTCTTTCCCTCTCCCTCTCCCTCTCTTTCCTTCCCCCTTCTCTCTTCCTAGTTGGACTAGGAAAGGGGAGTCCTACTCCTACTAGGAGGAGGACTCCCCCTCCTTGGCGCGCCCCAAGGGCCGGCCGGCCTCCCCCCCTTGCTCCTTTATATACGGGGGCAGGGGGGCACCTCTAGACACACAAGTTGATCTTCGTGATCGTTCTCTTAACCGTGTGCGGTGCCCCCTCCACCATAATCCTCGATAATATTGTAGCAGTTCTTAGGTGAAGCCCTGCGACAGTAGAACATCAAGATCGTCACCACGCCGTCGTGCTGACGAAAATCATCCCCGACACTTTGCTGGATCGGAGTCCGAGGATCGTCATCGAGCTGAACGTGTGCTAAAACTCGAAGGTGCCGTAGTTCCGGTGCTTGATCGGTCGGGCCGTGAATACGTACGACTACATCAACCGTGTTGTCATAACACTTCCGCTGTCAGTCTACGAGGGTACATAGACAACACTCTCCCCTCTCGTTGCTATGCATCACCATGATCTTGTGTGTGCGTAGGAATTTTTTTGAAATTACTACGTTCCCCTACAGTGGCATCCGAGCCTAGGTTTTATGCGTTGATGTTATATGCATGAGTAGAACACAAGTGAGTTGTGGGCGATATAAGTCATACTTCTTACCAGCATGTCATACTTTGGTTCGGCGGTATTGTTGGATGAAGCGGCCCGGACCGACATTACGTGTACGCTTACGCGAGACTGGTTCTACCGACGTGCTTTACAAACGGGTGGCTGGCAGGTGTCAGTTTCTCCAACTTTAGTTGAACCGAGTGTGGCTACGCCCGGTCCTTGCGAAGGTTAAAACAGCACCAACTTGACAAACTATCGTTGTGGTTTTGATGCGTAGGTAAGAACGGTTCTTGCTAAGCCCGTAGCAGCCACGTAAAACTTGCAACAACAAAGTAGAGGATGTCTAACTTGTTTTTGCAGGGCATGTTGTGATGTGATATGGTCAAGACGTGATGCTATATTTTATTGTATGAGATGATCATGTTTTGTAACCGAGTTATCAGCAACTGGCAGGAGCCATATGGTTGTCGCTTTATTGTATGCAATGCAATCGCCCTGTAATGCTTTATTTTATCACTAAGCGGTTGCGATGGTCGTAGAGCATAAGATTGGCGAGACGACAACGATACTACGATGGAGATCAAGGTGTCGCGTCGGTAACGATGGCAATCATGGAAGTGCTTCGGAGATGGAGATCACAAGCACAAGATGATGATGGCCATATCATATCACTTATATTGATTGCATGTGATCTTTATCTTTTATGCATCTTATCTTGCTTTGATTGACGGTAGCATTATAAGATGATCTCTCACTAAATTTCAAGATAAAAGTGTTCTCCCTGAGTATGCACCGTTGCCAAAGTTCGTCGTGCCCAGACACCACGTGATGATCGGGTGTGATAAGCTCTACGTCCATCTACAACGGGTGCAAGCCAGTTTTGCACACGCAGAATACTCAGGTTAAACTTGACGAGCCTAGCATATGCTGATATGGCCTCGGAACACTGAGACCGAAAGGTCGAGCGTGAATCATATAGTAGATATGATCAAAATAAAGATGTTCACCATTGAAAGCTACTCCATTTCACGTGATGATCAGTTATGGTTTAGTTGATTTGGATCACATGATCACTTAGAGGATTAGAGGGATGTCTATCTAAGTGGGAGTTCTTAAGTAATATGATTAATTGAACTTAAATTTATCATGAACTTAGTACCTGATAGTATCTTGCTTGTCTATGTTGATTGTAGATAGATGGCCCGTGCTGTTGTTCCATTGAATTTTAATGCGTTCCTTGAGAAAGCAAAGTTGAAAGATGATGGTAGCAATTACACGGACTGGGTCCGTAACTTGAGGATTATCCTCATTGCTGCAAAGAAGAATTACGTCCTGGAAGCACCGCTGGGTGCCAGGCCTGCTGCTGATGCAACTAACGACGTTAAGAACGTCTGGCAGAGCAAAGCTGATGACTACTCGATAGTTCAATGTGCCATGCTTTACGGCTTAGAACCGGGACTTCAACGACATTTTGAACGTCATGGGGCATAGGAGATGTTCCAGGAGTTGAAGTTAATATTCCAGAAGAATGCCCGGATTGAGAGATATGAAGTCTCCAATAAGTTCTATAGCTGCAAGATGGAGGAGAATAGTTCTGTTAGTGAGCATATACTCAAGATGTCTGGGTATTGTAATCACTTGATTCAACTGGGAGTTAATCTTCCGGATGATAGCGTCATTGACAGAATTCTCCAATCACTTCCACCTAGCTACAAGAGCTTTGTGATGAACTATAATATGCAAGGGATGGATAAGACAATTCCTGAGCTCTTCGCAATGCTAAAGGCTGCGGAGGTGGAAATCAAGAAGGACCATCAAGTGTTGATGGTCAACAAGACCACTAGTTTCAAGAAAAAGGGCAAAGGGAAGAAGAAGCGGAACTTCAAGAAGAACAACAAGCAAGTTGCTGCTCAGGAGAAGAAACCCAAGTCTGGTCCTAAGCCTGAAACTGAGTGCGTCTACTGCAAGCAGACTGGTCACTGGAAGCGGAACTGCCCCAAGTATTTGGCGGATAAGAAGGATGGCAAGGTGAACAAAGGTATATGTGATATACATGTTATTGATGTGTACCTTACTAGAGCTCGCAGTAGCACCTGGGTATTTGATACTGGTTCTGTTGCTAATATTTGCAACTCGAAACAGGGACTACAGATTAAGCGAACATTGGCAAAGGACGAGGTGACGATGCGCGTGGGAAATGGTTCCAAAGTCGATGTGATCGCGGTCCGCACGCTACCTCTACATCTACCTTCAGGATTAGTATTAGACCTAAATAATTGTTATTTGGTGCCAGCGTTGAGCATGAACATTATATCTGGATCTTGTTTGATGCGAGACGGTTATTCATTTAAATCGGATAATAATGGTTGTTCTATTTATATGAATAATATCTTTTATGGTCATGCACCCTTGAAGAGTGGTCTATTTTTGATGAATCTCGATAGTAGTGATACACATATTCATACTGTTGAAACCAAAAGATGCAGAGTTGATAATGATAGTGCAACTTATTTGTGGCACTGACGTTTAGGTCATATCGGTGTAAAGCGCATGAAGAAAATCCATACTGATGGACTTTTGGAACCACTTGATTATGAATCACTTGGTACTTGCGAACCGTGCCTCATGGGCAAGATGACTAAAACGCCGTTCTCCGGTACTATGGAGAGAGCAACAGATTTGTTGGAAATCATACATACAGATGTATGTGGTCCAATGAATATTGAGGCTCGTGGCGGATATTGTTATTTTCTCACCTTCACAGATGATTTAAGCAGATATGGGTATATCTACTTAATGAAGCATAAGTCTGAAATGTTTGAAAAGTTCAAAGAATTTCAGAGTGAAGTTGAAAATCATCGTAACAAGAAAATAAAGTTTCTACGATCTGATCATGGAGGAGAATATTTGAGTTACGAGTTTGGTCTACATTTGAAACAATGCAGAATAGTTTCGCAACTCACGCCACCCGGAACACCACAGCGTAATGGTGTGTCCGAATGTCGTAATCGTACTTTACTTGATATGGTGCGATCTATGATGTCTCTTACAGATTTACCGTTATCGTTTTGGGGTTATGCTTTAGAGACGGCCGCATTCACGTTAAATAGGGCACCATCAAAATCCGTTGAGACGAAACCTTATGAACTGTGGTTTGGCAAGAAACCAAAGTTGTCGTTTCTTAAAGTTTGGGGCTGTGATGCTTATGTGAAATAGCTTCAACCTGATAAGCTCGAACCCAAATCGGAGAAATGTGTCTTCATAGGATACCCAAAGGAGACTGTTGGGTACACCTTCTATCATAGATCCGAAGGCAAGACATTCGTTGCTAAGAATGGATCCTTTCTAGAGAAGGAGTTTCTCTCGAAAGAAGTGAGTGGGAGGAAAATAGAACTTGATGAGGTAACTATACCTGCTCCCATATTGGAAAGTAGTACATCACAGAAACCGGTTTCTGTGACACCAAAACCAATTAGTGAGGAAGTTAATGATGATGATCATAGAACTTCATATCAAGTTGCTACTGAACCTCGTAGATCAAACAGAGTAAGATCCGCACCAGAGTGGTACGGTAATCCTATTCTGGAAGTCATGCTACTAGATCATGATGAACCTACGAACTATGAAGAAGCGATGGTGAGCCCAGATTCTGCAAAGTGGCTTGAAGCCATGAAATCTGAGATGGGATCCATGTATGAGAACAAAGTGTGGACTTTGATTGACTTGCCCGATGATCGGCAAGCAATTGAGAATAAATGGATCTTCAAGAAGAAGACTGACGCTGACGGTAATGTTACTGTCTACAAAGGTCGACTTGTTGCAAAAGGTTTTCGACAAGTTCAAGGGATTGACTACGATGAGACCTTCTCACCCGTAGTGATGCTTAAGTCCGTCCGAATCATGTTAGCAATTGCCGCATTTTATGATTATGAAATTTGGCAAATGGATGTCAAAACTGCATTCCTGAATGGATTTCTAGAAGAAGAGTTGTATATGATGCAACCAGAAGGTTTTGTCAATCCAAAGGGAGCTAACAAAGTGTGCAAGCTCCAGCGATCCATTTATGGACTGGTGCAAGCCTCTTGGAGTTGGAATAAACGCTTTGATAGTGTGATCAAAGCATTTGGTTTTATACAGACTTTTGGAGAAGCTTGTATTTACAAGAAAGTGAGTGGGAGCTCTGTAGCATTTCTGATATTATATGTGGATGACATATTACTGATTGGAAATGATATAGAATTTCTGGATAGCATAAAGGGATACTTGAATAAGAGTTTTTCAACGAAAGACCTCGGTGAAGCTGCTTACATATTGGGCATTAAGATCTATAGAGATAGATCAAGACGCTTAATTGGACTTTCACAAAGCACATACCTTGACAAAGTTTTGAAGAATTTCAAAATGGATCAAGCAAAGAAAGGGTTCTTGCCTGTGTTACAAGGTGTGAAGTTGAGTAAGACTCAATGCCCGACCACTGCAGAAGATAGAGAGAAAATGAAAGATGTTCCCTATGCTTCAGCCATAGGCTCTATCATGTATGCAATGCTGTGTACCAGACCTGATGTGTGCCTTGCTATAAGTCTAGCAGGGAGGTACCAAAGTAATCCAGGAGTGGATCACTGGACAGCGGTCAAGAACATCCTGAAGTACCTGAAAAGGACTAAGGATATGTTTCTCGTTTATGGAGATGACAAAGAGCTCATCGTAAATGGTTACTTGATGCAAGCTTTGACACTGATCCGGACGATTCTAAATCGCAAACCGGATACGTGTTTACATTAAACGGTGGAGCTGTCAGTTGGTGCAATTCTAAACAAAGCGTCGTGGCGGGATCTACATGTGAAGCGGAGTACATAGCTGCTTCGGAAGCAGCAAATGAAGGAGTCTGGATGAAGGAGTTCATATCCGATCTAGGTGTCATACCTAGTGCATCGGGTCCAATGAAAATCTTTTGTGATAATACTGGAGCAATTGCCTTAGCGAAGGAATCCATATTTCACAAGAGAACCAAGCACATCAAGATACGCTTCAATTGCATCCGGGATCTAGTCTAGGTGGGAGACATAGAAATTTGCAAGATACATACGGATCTGAATGTTGCAGACCCATTGACTAAGCCTCTTCCACGAGCAAAACATGATCAGCACCAAGGCTCCATGGGTGTTAGAAATATGCCCTAGAGGCAATAATAAAGTTATTATTTATTTCCTAATATCATGATAAATGTTTATTATTCATGCTAGAATTGTATTAACCGGAAACATAATACATGTGTGAATACATAGACAAACAGAGTGTCACTAGTATGCCTCTACTTGACTAGCTCGTTGATCAAAGATAGTTAAGTTTCCTAGCCATAGACATGAGTTGTCATTTGATTAATGGGATCACATCATTAGGAGAATGATGTGATTGACATGACCCATTCCGTTAGCTTAGCACCCGATCATTTAGTATGTTCCTATTGCTTTCTTCATGACTTATACATGTTCCTATGACTATGAGATTATGCAACTCCTGTTTACCGGAGGAACACTTTGTGTGCTACCAAACGTCACAACGTAACTGGGTGATTATAAAGGTGCTCTACAGGTGTCTCCGAAGGTACTTGTTGGGTTGGCGTATTTTGAGATTAGGATTTGTCACTCCGAATGTCGGAGAGGTATCTCTCGGCCCTCTCGGTAATGCACATCACCTAAGCCTTGCAAGCATTGCAACTAATGAGTTAGTTGCGGCATGATGTATTACGGAACGAGTAAAGAGACTTGCCGGTAACGAGATTGAACTAGGTATTGAGATACCGACGATCGAATCTCGGGCAAGTAACATACCGATGACAAAGGGAACAACGTATGTTGTTGTGCGGTCTGACTGATAAAGATCTTCGTAGAATATGTAGGAGCCAATATGAGCATCCAGGTTCCGCTATTGGTTATTGACCGGATATGTGTCTCGGTCATGTCTACATTGTTCTCGAACCCGTAGGGTCCGCACGCTTAAGGTTTCGATGACATTTATATTATGAGTTTATAAGTTTTGATGTACCGAAGGTTGTTCGGAGTCCCGGATGTGATCACGGACATGACGAGGAGTCTAGAAATGGTCGAGACATAAAGATCAATATATTGGACGGCTATATTCGGACACCGGAAGTGTTTCGGGTGATTTCAGAGAAAACCGGAGTGCCGGAGGGTTACCGGAACCCCCCGGGGAAGTATTGGGCCTTAGTGGGCCTGAGGGAAGAGAGAGGGCAGCAGCCCAGGAGGTGGCGCGCCCCCTCCCATGGGGAGTCTGAATTGGACTAGGGGAGGGGGAGCGGCCCCTCTTTCCCTCTCCCTCTCCCTCTCTTTCCTTCCCCCTTCTCTGTTCCTAGTTGGACTAGGAAAGGGGAGTCCTACTCCTACTAGGAGGAGGACTCCCCCCTCCTTGGCGCGCTCCAAGGGCCGGCCGGCCTCCCCCCTTGATCCTTTATATACGGGGGCAGGGGGGCACCTCTAGACACACAAGTTGATCTTCGTGATCGTTCTCTTAGCCGTGTGCGGTGCCCCCCTCCACCATAATCCTCGATAATATTCTAGCGGTGCTTAGGCGAAGCCCTGCGACAGTAGAACATCAAGATCGTCACCACGCCGTCGTGCTAACGGAACTCATCCCCGACACTTTGCTGGATCGGAGTCCGAGGATCGTCATCGAGCTGAACGTGTGCTAAAACTCGGAGGTGACGTAGTTTCGGTGCTTGATCGGTCGGGCCGTGAAGACATACGACTACATCAACCACGTTGTCATAACGCTTCCGCTGTCGGTCTACAAGGGTACGTAGACAACACTCTCCCCTCTCGTTGCTATGCATCACCATGATCTTGCGTGTGCGTAGGAAATTTTTTGAAATTACTACATTCCCCTACAGTCGTGCCTCTCGGAGGTGCCTCCAACTAGGGAAGGTTATGGGCATGCTTACCCTGATCAGGTAGGCAGACATAACCTTGTGTGCCCACTGTTAGGATTTTTGGTACCGGTCCCCGTGAGGGACGTTTTGGCCACGACGGTTGTCGGTGTGTCTTTGGTAGTCACGGGGCCACCCAGGACTAGCCCAGTTGGGAGTGGGTCGGAGTCGCCGGGAGAGTGGCATGGCAGTAGGTCGGTTTTGTCGGAATGCCGTTGGTCCACCCGAATGGGATGACGAGGCCATTGGTTCCGTGGTGTAGGTACAGTGTGCTACCTCTGCAGAGTGTATATAAAGTCTATCGATAGAAACAGTTCGTAGTAGGTCCCACTATCAGGTCTTGGTTGAAAGGGAGGATAAACCTGAAATAATTAAGTTTGTAAATAAATATGTGATAACGAGAATATGATGACTTGAACTATGAGATAGTCATGAGAAGTCATGGCGATGGTTTGATATGATCACGAGACAAGGTCTTGGTGAGTGTTGGAGACCAAGTGTTGGTCGTGGTTGTGATCGCCGGAAAGATCACCGTTCGGTTTGCGAGGCAACCTGTTGGTAAGACAGTTCGAGGGACTCGGTGCACAAGTTTGGTTGCATTGCATGAGTACTATATCATATGTTGCATTTAAAGAACCATGATAGCACAGAAGATGATTGCATAAAGTTAACATGCCATGTCTGCATTGGATATTATTGGTAGCGTATTTTCAGCATAGTTTCATAATGCCATGCCATGCTTTGATTGACATGTTGATTTATGCCATGATTGAGATGATATGCCATGTTTTGCCCTTGCCATGTTAGAAGCATGATCTGATATGCCATGGCATTGCCATGTTAGAAGCATGATCTGATATGCCATGGCATTGCCATGTTAGTAGATGTTATGATTTTTTTCATGCTTAGTTGAATTTTTATCATGCCATGTTTAGTAATTGATATGAGATAGGCTGTTGCATGCGCTTGGTTCTCGCTTTGTCTTCTGCTTGGTTGGATGCTATGTATTTGGTTGTCTTGCAAGTACATTCAATGTACTGACTTGGCGTGTCATGCCAGTTTTGTAGGTCATACTCGAATTGTTCGCTTGATCCGTCGTGCTAGGCCGTAACCTTGCCAGTCCTGTGAGTTGTGGAGCCTAGCCAGAGTTGTTATGCTGCCAAACCAAGACTTCCGCCGCCATTCAATCAGACTTCCGCTGTCATTTAATAGCCTTAGGGCTATGCCAGAGAATTGTATTCATCTATGATGTAATCTCATATACATGTATTTGATGAATATTCTTGTACCTGGAATGTTGTATTACGGACCTGTCGTGCGTCAGGTGTTATCCTGGGCTGACGTGCGAAGGCCCCCTGCTCCATGCGGATCGGGGTGCCACAGCATGGACGCTTCCTACGATGGAGGCGATCACCCAGGCCCGGTGGCTGATGCCGGGCTAGGAGCAAAAGGATGTTTCTTCTGCTCTTCCCACCGTGGTCTATGCGTTGCGATGGTGATGGTTGGCGGTGACTCGGGACATGGGTGCCGGGGCGGCGGCCCGGGAAGGTGGTTCGTATGGTGGCTTCCCGGCAGGCTCCATAGCGGCAGTCACTACTAGGAGAAAGCCTACTAGCAGCGCTAGAAATGCCTATAGTAGTAGCGCTAGGACCAGCGTACTGCTAACGCGCTGTATCTAAGTTATAGCAGTAGCGCTGCTCGAACCAGCGCGACTGGTAACTATGGTTAGCAGTAGCGCTGCTCTGGTCAGCGCTACTGCTAATTATCTGTAGCACTGCAGCAAAGCAAACGCTGCTGCTAAACCAGTGCTGCCGCTAGACGCCAACCAACACTACTGCTAATATTGTTGCTTTCATATTTTTATTTCGCCTCTATGTATTTGTGATGTATTTATGCATGCTCTATAGAGTAGTTTCATCATACCATAACAAAGATACATTATTCTCATCATATCATACACATACAGTAGTCTCGTCATACCATCATCATCATCCAACACAAATATCATCACATCTCGAAAGTAGCAATACATAAGTCATGCCATGTCTCAAAGAAATGCAAATGCATGGTCATGGCACACACGGGTTTCATCATCTGTATCTAAACCATGATGTAGAAGAGAAGAGCGATCGACATGAGCAAGAGCGCGACTAGGTAGTACTTCTTGAGGCACCAGTTTTGCTCCCTCTCATGCCGGAGCGTCCACCTCAAGTAGCTATTTTTCGCGTCGGCTCTGCTGGCGAACCCTTTGTGGTTAGCGCCCGGGTACCTGTCCACCTGGCCTGAGCGTCTGGCCAGTGGTCGTATATGGCGTAGCAGTCCTTCGCCATCTCTGATCTATGTACCTGCATCGTCAGTTCATGAATTCAATGATAATATGCAACATAATGTACTTAAGAAACACAAAGATGCATAATTAGCAAAATACAAGCAACATATAGTAAACATAAATAACGAAGTTCCTCATACCCAAACTAATTAATAGAGCGATCTACGCCAGTTAAGTAGGACAGGTTAATTACATCACAGAGTTTCACCGTGCATAAATTCAAAGTTTTGCCATAGAAAGACAGTAGTGACACATTGTCATCGACAATCAGTCCTCCATGTCGGCGGTCCAATCTTCATAGTCAGGGAGGAAGCACCCGAGCTTGTTGAAAGGCTTCAGGTCTAGACTCTGAGCGAGTAGCAGCGCTCGGACATCATCCCGCGTGATTGGCCCATGGTAGAACATCCCCGTTAGATTGAGGACCTCCTTCATGATCACTTGGGCAAGTTCACACTATACGTGATAAAACTCAGCTCAGATTCGATGATTCAGTGTATTTCCTATGCTTGTGGCCTAGTTGACAATCTCGGCATCGTTGGAAGTAGCTGACATGCGAAGGCTTTGATTATCCCTTCTGTACTCGATCAGGTGATCACTACAAGAAATATGTCAACTTATGACCTTCTGTCAGTGACCCTCGAAGAATTGGTCATAAATCTATGACCATTTTAGACCAATTGGTCAAAAGCTGTTCAGGGGGCTCCAAACCCTGAACCATTGCGACCATTTTGGTCAGAAAGGTCGTAATTTCCTTACACGAAATGGTCACAAAGCAAACAGTGCTAGTCCGCTACCTTATTTCTAGCTGATCATGACCAATATAGATGGTCATAGCCTTGTAGATTGTGGTGGGTTGTGATGACTAGGCGCCATCTCATCAGTTTTGCCTATGTGTCATGTCCATGTGGCAGTTTTTGAAGGAAATATGCCCTAGAGGCAATAATAAAGTTATTATTTATTTCCTTATTTCATGATAAATGTTTATTATTCATGCTAGAATTGTATTAACCGGAAACATAATACATGTGTGAATACATAGACAAACAGAGTGTCACTAGTATGCCTCTACTTGACTAGCTCGTTAATCAAAGATGGTTATGTTTCCTAACCATAGACAAAGAGTTGTTATTTGATTAACAAGGTCACATCATTAGTTGAATGATCTGATTGACATGACCCATTCCATTAGCTTAGCACCCGATCGTTTAGTATGTTGCTATTGCTTTCTTCATGACTTATATATGTTCCTATGACTATGAGATTATGCAACTCCCGTTTGTCGGAGGAACACTTTGGGTGCTACCAAACGTCACAACGTAACTGGGTGATTATAAAGGAGCATTACAGGTGTCTCCAAAGGTAGATGTTGGGTTGGCGTATTTCGAGATTAGGATTTGTCACTCCGATTGTCGGAGAGGTATCTCTGGGCCCTCTCGGTAATGCACATCACATAAGCCTTGCAAGCATTGCAACTAATGAGTTAGTTGCAAGATGATGTATTATGGAACAAGTAAAGAGACTTGCCGGTAACGAGATTGAACTAGGTATTGGATACCGACGATCGAATCTCGGGCAAGTAACATACGGATGACAAAGGGAACAACGTATGTTGTTATGCGGTCTGACCGATAAAGATCTTCGTAGAATATGTAGGAGCCAATATGGGCATCCAGGTCCCGCTATTGGTTATTGACCGGAGACGTGTCTCGGTCATGTATACATTGTTCTCGAACCATAGGGTCCGCACGCTTAAGGTTTCGATGACAGTTATATTATGAGTTTATGAGTTTTGATGTACCGAAGGAGTTCGGAGTCCCAGATGAGATCGGGGACATGACGAGGAGTCTCGAAATGGTCGAGACGTAAAGGTCGATATATTGGACGACTATATTCGGACTTCGGAAAGGTTCCGAGTGATTCGGGTATTTTTCGGAGTACCGGAGATTTACGGGAATTCGCTGGGAGAAGTATTGGGCCTTGATGGGCTTTAGTAGGAAGAGGAGAAAAGGCCTGCTGCGCCCCCCCTCCCCTCTAGTCCGAATTGGACTAGGGAAAAGGGGGCCGGCCACCTTTCCTACTCCTCCACTTCCTTCTCCCTTCCTCCCCTCTTGATGGACTCCTACTAGGACTTGGAGTCCTAGTAGGACTCCCATCCTGGCCGCACCAATGGCCTTGGCCGGCCTCCTCCTCCTCCATCCTTTATATACTGAGGCAAGGGGCACCCCATAGACACACAAGTTGATCCTTGAGATCGTTCCTTAGCCGTGTGCGGTGCCCCCTGCCACCATATTCCACCTCGATCATATCGTTGTAGTGCTTAGGCGAAGCCCTGCGTCAGTAGAACATCAAGATCGTCACCACGCCGTCGTGCTGACGGAACTCCTCCCCGAAGCTTTGCTGGATCGGAGCCCGGGGATCGTCATCGAGCTGTACGTGTGCTAAGAACTCGGAGGTGCCGGAGTAACGGTGCTTGGATCGGTCGGATCGGGAAGAAGACGTACGACTACTTCCTCTACGTTGTGTCAACGCTTCCGTTGCGATCTACAAGGGTATGTAGATCAGACTCTCCCCCTCGTTGCTATGCATCACCATGATCTTGCGTGTGCGTAGTTAATTTTTTGAAATTACTACGTTCCCCAACAGTGGTATCAGAGCCTAGGTTTTTATGGTTTGATGTTATTTGCACGAGTAGAACACAAGTGAGTTGTGGGCGATATAAGTCATACTGCCTACCAGCATGTCATACTTTGGTTCGGCGGTATTGTTGGATGAAGCGGCCCGGACCGACATTACGCGTACGCTTACGCGAGACCGGTTTTCCCGACGTGCTTTGCACAAAGGTGGCTAGTGGGTGACAGTTTCTCCAACTTTAGTTGAACCGAGTGTGGCTACGCCTGGTCCTTGCGAAGGTTAAAACAGACTCTATTTGACAAACTATCGTTGTGGTTTTGATGCGTAGGTAAGATTGGTTCTTGCTTAAGCCCGTAGCAGCCACGTAAAACATGCAACAACAAAGTAGAGGACGTCTAACTTGTTTTTGCAGGGCATGTTGTGATGTGATATGGTCAAAACGTGATGAGATATAAGTTGTTGTATGAGATGATCATGTTTTGTTATCAGCAACTGGCAAAAGCCTTATGGTTGTCTCTATATTGCATAAGATGCAAGAACCAAATAATTGCTTTACTTTATCGCTATGCGATAGCAATAGTTGCAAGAGCAATAGTTGGCGAGACGACCGTGTGACGACACATTGATATAGATCAAGATGATGGAGATCATGGGGTCATGCCGGTGACGATAGAGATCATGACAGTACTTTGAAGATGGAGATCAAAGGCGCAAGATGATGATGGCCATATCATGTCACATATTTTGATTGCATATGATGTTTATCTTTTATACATCTTATTTTGCTTAGTTTGACGGTAGCATTTTAAGATGATCTCTCACTAATTATCAAGAAGTGTTCTCCCTGAGTATGCACCGTTGCCAAAGTTCGTCGTGCCCAGACACCACGTGATGATCGGGTGTGATAAGCTCTACGTCCATCTACAACGGGTGCAAGCCAGTTTTGCACATGCGGAATACTCAGGTTAAACTTGACGAGCCTAGCATATGCAGATATGGCCTCGGAACACGGAGACCGAAAGGTCGAGCGTGAATCATATAGTAGATATGATCAACATAACAATGTTCACCATTGAAAACTACTCCATCTCACGTGATGATCGGTTATGGTTTAGTTGATTTGGATCACGTGATCACTTAGAGGATTAGAGGGATGTCTATCTAAGTGGGAGTTCTTAAGTAATATGATTAATTGAACTTAAATTTATCATGAACTTAGTCCTGGTAGTATTTTGCAAATTATGTTGTAGATCAATAGCTTGCGTTGTTGCTTTCATATGTTTATTTTGATATGTTCCTAGAGAAAAATTGTGTTGAAAGATGTTAGTAGCAATGATGCGGATTGGATCCGTGATCTGAGGTTTATCCTCATTGCTGCAAAGAAGAATTATGTCCTTGATGCACCGCTAGGTGACAGACCTATTGCAGGAGTAGATGCAGACGTTATGAACGTTTGGCTAGCTCAATATGATGACTACTTGATAGTTTAGTGCACCATGCTTAACGGCTTAGAATCGGGACTTCAAAGACGTTTTGAACGTCATGGACCATATGAGATGTTCCAGGAATTGAAGTTAATATTTCAAGCAAATACCCGAGTTGAGAGATATGAAGTCTCCAACAAGTTCTATAGCTAAAAGATGGAGGAGAATCGCTCAACTAGTGAGCATGTGCCCAGATTGTCTGAGTACTACAATCGCTTGAATCAAGTGGGAGTTAATCTTCCAGATAAGATAGTGATTGACAGAATTCTCTAGTCATCATCACCAAGTTAGTAGAACTTTGTGATGAACTATGATATGCAAGGGATAACGGAGACGATTCCCAAGCTCTTCGTAATGCGGAAATTGACGAAGGTAGAAATCGAGAAAAAACATCAAGTGTTGATGGTAGACAAGACCACTAGTTTCAAGAAAAGGGCAGAGGGAAGAAGGGGAACTTCAAGAAGAACAGCAAGCAAGTTGCTGCTCAAGTGAAGAAGCCCAAGTCTGGTCCTAAGCCTGAGACTAAGTGTTTCTACTGCAAAGAGACTGGTCACTGGAAGCGGAACTACCCCAAGTGATTGGCAGATAAGAAGGATGGCAAAGTGAACATAAGTATATTTGATATACATGTTATTGATGTGTACTTTACTAGTGTTTATAGCAACCCCTCAGTATTTGATACTAGTTCAGTTGCTAAGATTAGTAACTCGAAACGGGAGTTGCAGAATAAACAGAGACTAGTTAAGGGTGAAGTGACGATGTGTGTTGGAAGTGGTTCCAAGATTGATATGATCATCATCGCACACTCCCTATACTTTCGGGATTAGTGTTGAACCTGAATAAGTGTTATTTGGTGTTTGCGTTGAGCATGAATATGATTTGATCATGTTTATTGTAATATGGTTATTCATTTAAGTAAAAGAATAAATTGATGTTCTGTTTACATGAATAAAACCTTATATGGTTACACACCCAATGAAAATAGTTCGTTGGATCTCGATCGTAGTGATACACATAATCATAATATTGAAACCAAAAGATGCAAAGTTAATAATGATAGTGCAACTTATTTGTAGCACTGCCGTTTAGGTCATATTGGTGTAAAGCGCATGAAGAAACTCCATGCTGATGGGATTTTGGAATCACTTGATTATGAATCACTTGATGCTTGCGAACCATGCCTTTTGGGCAATATGACTAAAACGCCATTCTCTGGAACAATGAAGCAAGCAACAGATTTGTTGGAGATCATACATACTGATGTATGTGGTCCGGTGAATATTAAGGCTTGCAACAGGTATCATTATTTTCTGGCCTTCACAGATGATTTGAGCAGATATGGGGATATCTACTTGATGAAACATAAGTCTGAAACATTTGAACAGTTCAAAGAATTTCAGAGTGAAGTGGAAAATCATCATGACAAGAAAATAAAAGTTTCTACGATATGATCGCAGAGGTAAAATATTTGAGTTACGAGTTTGGTCTTTAATTAAAACAATGTGGAATAGTTTCACAAACTCATGCCACATGGAACACCACAGCATAATGGTGTGTCCGAACGTCATAATCGTACTTTATTGGATATAGTGCAATCTATGATGTCTCTTACCGATCTACCACTATCGTTTTGGGGTTATGCATTAGAGACAGCTGCATTCACGTTAAATAGGGCACCATCTAAATCCGTTGAGACGACACCATGTGAACTATGGTTTGGCAAGAAACCTAAGCTGTCGTTTCTTAAAGTTTGGGGTTGCGATGCTTATATGAAAAAGTTTCATCCTGATAAGCTCAAACTCAAATTGGCGAAGTGCGTCTTCATAGGATATCCAAAGGAAACTATTGGATACACCTTCTATCACAGATCCGAAGGCAAGACTTTTGTTGCTAAAATTCGGAAACTTTCTGGAGAAGGAGTTTCTCTCGAAAGAAGTGAGTGGGAGGAAAGTAGAACTTGACGAGGTAACTGTACCTGCTCCCTTATTGGAAAGTAGTACATCACAGAAAACTGTTTCTGTGACACCTACACCAGTTAGTGAGGAAGCTAATGATGATGATCATGAAACTTCAGAACAAGATACTACTGAACCTCGTAGATCAACCAGAGTAAGATCCGCGCCAGAGTGGTACGGTAATCCTTTTCTGGAAGTCATGCTACTAGATCATGATGAACCTACGAACTATGAGGAAGCGATGATGAGCCCAGATTCCGCGAAATGGTTTGAGGCCATGAAATCTGAGATATGATCCATGTATGAGAACAAAGTATGGACTTTGATGGATTTGCCCGATGATCGGCAAGCCATAGAAAATAAATGGATCTTCAAGAGGAAGACGGACGCTGATAGTAGTGTTACTATCAACAAAGCTAGAATTGTCGCAAAAGGTTTTCGACAAGTTCAAGGTGTTGACTACGATGAGTTTTTCTCACTCGTATCTATGCTTAAGTTTGTCCGAATCATGTTAGCAATTGCCACATTTTATGAAATCTGGCAAATGGATAAACAAAACTGCATTCCTTAATGGATTTACTAAAGAAGAGTTGTATACGATGCAACTAGAAGGTTTTGTCGATCCTAAAGGTGTTAACTAAATATGCAAGCTCCAGCGATCCATCTATGGACTGGTGCAAGAATCTCGGAGTTGGAATATACGCTTTGATAAGTTGATCAAAGCATATAGTTTTATACAGACTTGCGGTGAAGCCTGTATTTACAAGAAAGTGAGTGGGAGCACTACAACATTTCTGATAAGTATATGTGAATGACATATTGTTGATCGGAAATAATCTAGAATTATTCTGCAAAGCATAAAGGAGTGTTTGAAAGGAGTTTTTCAAAGAAAGACTTCGGTGAAGCTGCTTACATATTGAGTATCAAGATCTATAGAGATAGATCAATATACTTGATAAGTTTTTTCAATGAGTACATACCTTGACAATATTTTGAAGTAGTTCAAAATGGAACAGTCAAAGAAAAGGTTTCTTGCCCGTGTTACAAGGTGTGAAGTTGAGTAAGACTCAAAGCCCGACCACGGCAGAAGATAGAAAGAGAATGAAAGTCATTCCCTATGCCTCAGCCATAGGTTCTATAAAGTATGCCATGTTGTGTACCAGATCTATTGTATACCCTACACTGTGTTAAGCAAGGGAATACAATAGTGATCTAAGAGTAGATCACTGGACAGCGGTCAAAATTATCCTTAGTGGAATAAGGATATGTTTCTCGATTATGGAAGTGAAAAAAAAGGTTCGTCGTAAAGGGTTACGCCGATGCAAGTTTTGGCACTAATCTAGATGACTCTAAGTCTCGGTCTAGATACATATTGAAAGTGGGAGCAATTAGCTAGAGTAGCTCCATGCAGAGCATTGTTGACATAGAAATTTGCAAAATACATGCGGATCTGAATGTGGCAGACCCGTTGACTAAGATTCTCTCACAAGCAAAACATGATCACACCTAGTACTCCTTGGGTGTTAATCACATAGCGATGTGAACTAGATTACTGAATCTAGTAAACCCTTTGGGTGTTGGTCACATGGCGATGTGAACTATGGGTGTTAATCACATGATGATGTGAACTATCGATGTTAATCACATGGTGATGTGATCTAGATTATTGACTCTAGTGCAAGTGGGAGACTGAAGGAAATATGCCCTAGAGGCAATAATAAAGTTATTATTTATTTCCTTATTTCATGATAAATGTTTATTATTCATGCTAGAATTGTATTAACCGGAAACATAATACATGTGTGAATACATAGACAAACAGAGTGTCACTAGTATGCCTCTACTTGACTAGCTCGTTAATCAAAGATGGTTATGTTTCCTAACCATAGACAAAGAGTTGTTATTTGATTAACAAGGTCACATCATTAGTTGAATGATCTGATTGACATGACCCATTCCATTAGCTTAGCACCCGATCGTTTAGTATGTTGCTATTGCTTTCTTCATGACTTATACATGTTCCTATGACTATGAGATTATGCAACTCCTGTTTGCCGGAGGAACACTTTGGGTGCTACCAAACGTCACAACGTAACTGGGTGATTATAAAGGAGCATTACAGGTGTCTCCAAAGGTAGATGTTGGGTTGGCGTATTTCGAGATTAGGATTTGTCACTCCGATTGTCGGAGAGGTATCTCTGGGCCCTCTCGGTAATGCACATCACATAAGCCTTGCAAGCATTGCAACTAATGAGTTAGTTGCAAGATGATGTATTATGGAACGAGTAAAGAGACTTGCCGGTAACGAGATTGAACTAGGTATTGGATACCGACGATCGAATCTCGGGCAAGTAACATACCGATGACAAAGGGAACAACGTATGTTGTTATGCGGTCTGACCGATAAAGATCTTCGTAGAATATGTAGGAGCCAATATGGGCATCCAGGTCCCGCTATTGGTTATTGACCGGAGACGTGTCTCGGTCATGTCTACATTGTTCTCGAACCGTAGGGTCCGCACGCTTAAGGTTTCGATGACAGTTATATTATGAGTTGAGTTTTGATGTACCGAAGGAGTTCAGAGTCCCAGATGAGATCGGGGACATGACGAGGAATCTCGAAATGGTCGAGACGTAAAGATCGATATATTGGACGACTATATTCGGACTTCGGAAAGGTTCCGAGTGATTCGGGTATTTTTCGGAGTACCGGAGAGTTACGGGAATTCGCTGGGAGAAGTATTGGGCCTTGATGGGCTTTAGTGGGAAGAGGAGAAAAGGCGTGCTGCGCCCCCCCTCCCCTCTAGTCCGAATTGGACTAGGGAAAAGGGGGCCGGCCACCTTTCCTACTCCTCCACTTCCTTCTCCCTTCCTCCCCTCTTGATGGACTCCTACTAGGACTTGGAGTCCTAGTAGGACTCCCATCCTGGCCGCACCAATGGCCTTGGCCGGCCTCCTCCTCCTCCATCCTTTATATACTGAGGCAAGGGGCACCCCATAGACACACAAGTTGATCCTTGAGATCGTTCCTTAGCCGTGTGCGGTGCCGCCTGCCACCATATTCCACCTCGATCATATCGTTGTAGTGCTTAGGCGAAGCCCTGCGTCGGGAGAACATCAAGATCGTCACCATGCCGTCGTGCTGACGGAACTCCTCCCCGAAGCTTTGCTGGATCGGAGCCCGGGGATCGTCATCGAGCTGTACGTGTGCTAAGAACTCGGAGGTGCCGGAGTAACGGTGCTTGGATCGGTCAGATCGGGAAGAAGACGTACGACTACTTCCTCTACGTTGTGTCAACGCTTCCGTTGTGATCTACAAGGGTATGTAGATCAGACTCTCCCCCTCGTTGCTATGCATCACCATGATCTTGCGTGTGCGTAGGAAATTTTTTGAAATTACTACGTTCCCCAACAGTTTTTGCCCTAGGTTGTGAAGCAACCTATATTTCTATCATTCCCAAAATTCCCAAAAAAATCTCATAAATTCTTTGGGTCATATATTCATCAAATATGTAAAAATCCCTCCTTGCCTAGTTCAAAACTAATTCAACAATATTCATTTTCCTATTATGTTCACAACAACACTTTATGAAGGAAGTGCTATTTATATATTCTTGATTGCCCTAGGAATTTTTGGGCACTCTTTCATATCCAAATAATTACCACATGACAAAATTCAGCTCCATTTGCCTATCAAATCTTCCTCGGCAAATTTCCAAAGTTTTTGTCCACCTAGAAGCATTGTGAAGGAAGTACCTTTTTTATATCTCTAAATGACATGAAATTTATACAGTTCCTTCATATGCCCAAACTATCACCCTCCTCCAAATTGCAGCTCAGTCAAAGCATCTATGTGAGCCCAGGTTCAATTTATATTTTATGGCCAAATTGGCACGTTGCAAAGCAAGTGTTATATAGACCCCTCCTATTACCCTCAAACTTTTCGGGCACTCTTCCATACCCAAATCATTGCCACATGATAATATTCAGCTCAATTTTCCTAGTAAATCTTTCTCGGGAAATTTCCAAAGTTTCTACCTCGAGAGAAGCTTTGTGAAGTAAGTACGAGCTAGGCTTACCCAAATGATCTGAAAACTTACCAGCGCATGACCATACCTAAGTAACTTACCTATACCAATTTTGAGCTCATTTCATTCATCCAATCTCTCTCACTAGTTTTCCCAAGTTTCTGTCCATAGAAGAGCATTGTGAAGGAAGTACCACTTTGGCATGTCCAAATGGTATCAATTTTCTACAATGCTTTCCTATGCCCAAAAAACCATCCTCCACAAAATTTCAGCTCAATCCATTCATTATTTTGAGCCCAGCTTCAACATTCATATTTTTGTCCAGCGTGGTACTTTGCAAAGCAAGTACCACCTAGGTTCCTCCTTTTGATCTAAAAATTTGTGAAGACATTCTCCTTAGTAGATGATCATCCTCAGCCAAAACTCACGCCCATTGGCAATGTGCATTTTCCGTACCGCTAATCAAACACTTGGCTACTAATTCATGTTTGAGCATCGATCGGTCTCCTCGTGAGAATCTTACGTTGTAATTTTCTTCCTAGCACCAACCTGGGGAGTACAACCCACTAGACATGCCTAGGCCGCCCAGAACACATGGCAACATTACGGTCACGCGGTGACCATGCGACGGGCATGCGAGTTTACGCGCTCTAGAGTTGAGGCCCTCGGCCACCACCCAAACCTCGACGTATCGCCACCAAACCATGTATTTATGATTAAATAGGTCCTTATGTAACTAGAAATGATTTTTGGAAAAAATAAATAGCAAACTATGAGGCACCTGCAGTTCAAATTTGACCCGCTTCCAACTGAATCGTCAAAAATTTGTCTTTTTCACGAGAGGTGGATCAAATTTTTTTACACCCAACCATTTTGTCAATTATGCATTAAATATGGCCTAGTATTTTATAAAAATGATTTGGTCCAATTTTGCAACAATTATTTGGTAGTTCCTTCACAAAAAAACCTCCTTTCGGGCACTCGAAAAATGGAAAATGGTTTTTTCGTCCAACGAAAATGAAAACTTCCTTAGGCAACATTGTTTGCCATTCCAATATGCACCCTTGTGCACAATATGAG
Organism: Triticum dicoccoides; assembly: GCF_002162155.2. Lineage (NCBI taxonomy): Eukaryota > Viridiplantae > Streptophyta > Magnoliopsida > Poales > Poaceae > Triticum > Triticum dicoccoides. Next base: position 14,771,866 of record NC_041382.1, read on the forward strand.
ATCATTTGAACAAACTATGCCATGAATGTGGCCATAAGATTGATCATTTGGCTTGAAAGCCATGATTCTTCACACATGATAGCTCATTTCTGAGAACACTTTTTTAAAATAATTATCATTTTACAATTTTATTATTTTTCCCAGAAACTTGGTCATATATAATGACACAATGCGAAGGTTTTCCAATTTTTTGATTTTTTTGAATTTTTTATGCCCGTTTCAAAATGTAGTCAAAACGGCGGGCTTGACCGTTCCTAGCAAGCGGTTGAATGTTGGAATTTTTTGGTGTTTCTCTGATTAAATAGATACTTATGTACCTAGAAATGATTTTTGTAAAAAATGAAGAGCAAACTACGAGGTAGCTACAGTTCAAATTTGACCCGCTTCCAGCTGAATCGTCGAGAAATTTATCTTTTTCACCAGAGGTGGATCAAAACTTTTCACACCCAACCATTTGGTCAATTATGCATTAAACATGGCCTAGTATTTTATAAAATTGATTTGGTCCAATTTTGCAACAAATATATGGTAGGTCCTTCACAAAAAAGAACTCATTTCGGGCACTCGAAAAATGGAAAATGAATTTTCCGTGCAAAGAAAATGAAAACTCCCTTAGGCAACATAAAATAATTGCCGTATTACAAGTTTGTTATTTTTCCTAGGAACTTGGCCACATATAATGACACAATGCGAAGGTTTCCCAATTTTTTGATTTTTTTTGATTTTTTTATGCTCGTTTCAAAATGCGGTCAAAACGGTGGGAATGACCGTTCCTAGCTAGTGGTTGAATCTTGGAATTTTTTTGGTGTTTTTATGATTAAATAGATACTTATATACCTAGAAATGATTTTTTGAAAAAATAAAAAGCAAACTACAAGGCAGCTACAGTTCAGATTTGACCCGCTTCCAACTGAATCAACGGAAATTTGTCTTTTTCATGAGAGGTGGATCAAAACTTTTTACACCCAACCATTTGGTCAATTGTGCATTAAATATGGCCTAGTATTTTAGAAAAATGATTTGGTCCAATTTTGCAACAATTATTTGGTAGGTCCTTCACAAAAAAACCTCCTTTCGGGCACTCGAAAAATGGAAAATGGTTTTTTCGTCCATGAAAATGAAAACTTCCTTAGGCAACATTATTTGCCATTCCAATATGCACCCTTGTGCACAATATGAGATCATTTGAACAAACTATGCCATGAATGTGGCCATAAGATTGATCATCTGGCTTGAAAGCCATTGATCTCCACACGTGATAGCTCGTTTCTGAGAACACTTTTTTATAATAATTGTCGTATTACAAGTTTGTTATTTTTCCTGGAAACTTGGCCACATATTATGATACAATGCGAAGGTTTCCCAATTTTTTGATTTTTTTGATTTTTTTATGGCCGTTTCAAAATGCGGTCAAAACTGCGGGAATGACCGTTCCTAGCTAGTGGTTGAATATTGGAATTTTTTTCGTGTTTATCTGATAAAATAGATACTTATGTACCTAGAAATGATTTTTAGAAAAAATAAATAGTAAACTATGAGGCAGCTACAGTTCAAAATTGACCCGCTTCCAGCTGAATCAGCGAAAATTTATCTTTTTCACAAGAGGTGGATCAAAACTTTTTATACCCAATCATTTGGTCAATTGTGCATTAAATATGGTCTAGTATTTTAGAAAATTGATTTGGTACAATTTTACAACAAATATTTGGGAGGTCCTTCACAAAAAAACTCCTTTTAGGCACTCGAAAAATGAAAAAAATAATTTAAAAGAACTCATTTCTCGTAACTCTTTAAAAAAAATATTTGTCTTATTTCAATTTATGATTATTCTGGAAAACTATAGTCAAATTTGCTGACACAATAAGAAGTTTTTTTTTCAAATCTTCAGGTCATAATAAAATAGCTAACATGATTTAGCATCTTACTTTTAGTCAATTACGACCAATTTAAATGGTCAAAATATCAATACATGTATACTGCGTTCTGATTGGTCCATGGGCCTCTCACACGGATCATGGATAAATCACCGTCGGATCCTCCTGGATCCAACGACCCTCGTCTCACGGTCTCACCCACCCACCACGAGCTACCCCTCAAAAAAAACCCCACCGCACACCACTCCTCTTTCTCCCCGCGCAGCAAACCCTAGCGCTCTCACCCTCTTCCTCCCTCTGGATCCACCGCCGCCGCACACAACTCCTCCTTCTGGATCCACCGCCGCCGCCCCCAACCCCACTCCCTCCCTCTGGATCTCGACGCGCCGCCGCCCCCTCACACTCTCACCGCCGTGGGCTGGAGGTGCCGCACTGGATCCGGACCAGGGCACCACCACTAGCTGGCGTCGTGGGCGGGGTGCGGCGCCTGACCAAGTGTGCCCCCTGCTCCCCGTGCCCGACCGCTCGCTCCGCCTCAACCTCGTCGTCTCCAAGGACCTGCGCAGCCGCCTCCAGGATCACGTCTTCGCGCTCAAGGAGGACTCCACGCTGCCGCCTGTCGCATCGACCTCATCAGGGTCAGTCCCTCCCAATTCCCCGTCCATTCCGCTGTGGTACGCCCTGACGGATCGAAATGGCCCCTGACTCACAGATCTCTCCCGTCCCTTCCTCCCCTCGCAGCGGCCGCCCTGCTCGCGTTGTTCCAGCAGTGGGGTCTCCGGGGCGGCCCGACGGTGAACCCGAGGCACCTGTGCGGGGCGCGGGACTGGATCGAGTCCTTCATGCAGAATGCGTCCGTCGGCTGCAGTTGCGACCGCTGGCCCGTGTGCCGCATCACGCACCTGTTCGTTCCCTCTCTTCCCCACTCGCCCGAGGCCTCTGGCTTTTCGGTTTTCCCGGTGCCTTTGCTTGTGGATTGATGGCTGGGCTCTGGATCATGCAGGAACATCACTGGATTCTGGAATCTGACCGAGATCCCGCCGGAGCTCTTCAACTCGATGGAGCTGGTCTCTCTGTGAGTCATGGCATTGGTGTCTGTTGCTGTGCAAACTGCTTACACTAGGCAATGCGAGAATTAACCAGCCTACTAGAAGTAGGAACATGAGGTTGGATCACTGTGCAAACTGCTTACACTAGGCATACCTCCCTTTTGAAGCCGGTGTGCAAACTGCTTACACTAGGCATTGGTGTCAATTTGCTCTAGTCATGTTCCGTCTAGCTGTTCTGATATGTCAATTTGCTCTAGTCCTGTTTGATTCGTATGGATCTAAAAACAATTCCTTAGGGCTGAAATTATAAATGTATACGGCAACGAATTCTTGTGGTTCTAGATTTGCTGAAATGCAAATGTGTCTGAGAACAAATTATTAATAGAATTCTTGGGGTTGCTGAAATTAGAATATTAATAGACTGCGTTGACGACTCTGCTTCATTTTACTGTGATGCCAAATAAATCATATGTTATGGTTCAAGGTACAAGGGGAATTCGCTGGCCCAGATGAGGAGCCAAAGCAACACCAAGTCACACACGCCGCTTCTAAGGGGAGATATGCAAGGTAATAAACTCCTAACATCTTCAGTTTGTTTTTCTGGCTTGCTCTTTGTTCAACACCACTGTGCATGGTCATTTTGCATTCTGAAATGTGATTTCCAGATCTATAGCTCAAATACTATGGTTCCCAGTGTTAACTTATCCGTTGTTGTTTATATTCCAAACTGTTTTTCCCTGAAAAATGGGTATCATTAATTCTTTTGTTCCCATGTGGTTAGCCTGATTTTGTTCTTAAAAAGTAAACATTCTACACTGCAGGGTGCATTAGTGATTGGCTAAGAATAGTACTGAAAAAAGAGCAGTCTATTCATTCCAAAAACATTCTCTGATTCTAAAATTTACTGAAATTAGAATAAAATATACACAATGTGTTGATAACTCTGTTCCCTTCACTATATTCTATTTAACACATGTGTTCTGGTTCAGGTTTAAAGAGAATTTGAATGCCAAGCCACTGGAGACGAAGCAAAACCACCATCAAGTTGATGTCTCATGCGCCACTTCAAAAGGGAGGTATGCAAGTTGAACACTCCTAACCTCTTACTTATTTCTTTTTGGATTGCTCATTGGTGTCTGCTGTGCAAACTGCTTACACTAGGCATTGGTGTCTGTTTTTGTGTAAACTGCTTACACTAGGCATTGGTGTCCCTCCACTCCTCACAGCGCCCCCTCTCTTCCTCCCTCCCGCCATTTCGAGTTTGGATCCGTGATTGCAGCTCCTCTTTTCTGTAATTGCAGCAATGTCGCTTGATGAGTTGATGTCGTTCATGATGTGATGTTCTTTATGCAGATCAAGGTGCCTACAGCATGGAGACAAACATAGGTCTGAATCGTCAGGTAATCTGTTTCTCTTTTCTAGTATGTATAATAGTTTGTTTTCTCAATCTCCTCTTGTTGATTCTGTCTTGCTATAATAGTTCATCGGTACACTAGAGCCTGAATATGCACATCGTACTGTTTCTTTTTTGCTTCCCTGGAGTGGTCAAGGTCTGCAGGCGTATTTCCTCGTATCTCCCCCTGATAGAATCATGGGTTTGAGATGACGAGGATGTGGACCTCTTTAGGCAGGTAATATATGTTGTTAATTTGTTTTCTCTTTTCCAGTATGTATATATGGTTAATCACTTAATCTGTTTTCTTAATCTCATGTTGTTGATTCCGCCCTAGTATACAGTAGTTCATCGGTATGCTAGGGCCTGAATACTTACTCTTTCGGTTTGCTTGACAGGGTCTGAGAGAGTCTTAAGATGTACTCAAGTTCAAAAACCACGACACTTATTCTGGAGTGGAGGGAGTAGTGTCTTGTTTAGCTTCCAGGTTCCGCTAAGGGGATTAAAGGGTGAGGAGAATGTAGACAACCAAGATAATTATGAGGAGGAATGCATGGGCCATGATCCTACGGTTACCTAGCTATAGTCGAGGAAAGACGAGTAGCAAGTTAAGGATGCAAGAGCATGGCTGATGGATCCAAGGATCTGTATGTTAAGTACCTGTTGCTAGCCTTTTGTCTGTTTGTGGCGGGATGTCCCAAAAACTTGTAATGGAAGTTAGTTCACAAGCAGCAAGATTTACTGTGTTCCTAATGATTGTCATGTATGAATGTGTTGCAGGCATCTTGCATACCATATTCTCATGGGTGGGTGCAGCAAGGGGCTGGGCAAGCGCGGTGCACAGTGGATGGAGGTCATCTCGTGGGAGCCCAGGGCATTTGTCTACCACAACTTCCTGGTAATCACTGCTGCTGCTGCCCACTCCGCCTTCCCTTTAACACCCATAATCACTGCTGCTGCCGCCATGGTTCATTCGGTCCTGCACCTGCTCACGCATGCACACTGTCTTGTGTTTGTGGGAAGCTGGTTTTGTTAGGTAGTCCATCGATGATGTATGGGTTTCTGTTTGTAATCTGCGCTGATGCCCACTCTGAAAGTTTGGTGACAAAATAATGCATCTTGAATCCTGGGAAGACTACTAATAATCTGTCATTGGAAGATATGCTACAGCAATGCAGCAATTTGAATTGATATTCACATTGAATTAATGACTTGTCTTGTTGTATGCAATTGAAACATACCCATATAAAAGAAGTCTGTTCCATGCAACATTTTTACTGTTTTACTCAACTTGTTTTTGTAGTTACTTGATACATATTACCTCCGTCCCATAATAAACCATCAAATGTACTCCTGAGAGGGATAAACATCTTTTTTAGAACATGGGTTGAAGCAGACTGTACTTGCCTACTGAGAATATGAAAACAAGATATTCTGTTTGCTATTATGAAGATAGCATTGTGTTTAATCTAGTACTGATGATTGTTTTCATTCTCATATAAATTTGTTAATGATGGTGATTTTGTACTAGCATATAAACTTGTTTTTGTTGTCACTTGATACATACTTAGCTTGCACTTGAAGTTGTGGGCTAATGCTTGTAATTTTGTTCTACTTGTATGCATTGGTACCCCTATCATCGAGCGCGCACGGATGCAATAGTGGCAAGAAGATCATGGTCGTGTGCATCATCAAGCACACCATGGCGAGCATCGACCTCCTCACAGTGGCAAGAAGAGCATGTGCCTAGTTTGTAATCGCTGTCGAAGGAGCTCCATGCTGAAGAACATAACACTTGTAGAGCTTGTAAAGTACCATGTTATTGAACTTGTGGAGCATGTAACTGTGACTTCCACTATTGTATGTTAGAGTTATTTGTACATCAGCAACTCTGTATTGATTGGTAATATTCGTACAGCAGCAACACTGGCTGGTAATATTTGAAGTATTTTGTGTGTTTTCTGTGCCAATTTAAATATTGTGTATTTATTTACATTAAATTGGAAAATTAAGAATGTGACCCTGACAAAAAAGAAAAAAAATGAAACTGTTGAGACAGAAAGGCCATGGGCCAAAGAATAAAAAGGTTGCAATGAAGGCCATGGGCAAAAAATAAAAAGGCTGCAATGTTGGGCTTGGTCCATGAAGCTGATAAAAAATTCACAGAAAAAAATATAAATGGGCTGAATTAATGGGCTCGGCCCATATAAACACCGAATTGGACCGGGCTGAATCTTGTGCCACGTCAGATTGCCACGCTGGATGCCTACGTGGCCTGGGGAGGTTGCTAGTGACCAAAACGCCATAGTAGACGTATTTTGGTCATAAACGTCTACGACCATTCCAGAAGAAAGGTCGCTATAGTCAGTTTATGACGGCCAGCTTTTGACCTTCTGTTTTTGGTCACAAAAAGGTCACAAATGAAAATTTGTGACCATTCAGTGACCAATAGTGGTGGTCACAAGTTGACATATTTCTTGTAGTGGATGCATGAGGTAGAATCCATCAGCCTTACTGGTGTACGGTTGCTGGATGCAGCAGAAGTCGGTCTTATGGCTGAAACCCAACCCATTCTTCTTGTACTTTTTCACCTTGATATATCCACCAGACAGGCTGAAGGTTAACACAGCACTATCGAGAACACGCTTTATGTGCGTGTAATCCTTTTTCTTGATGTTCTTCGATGAGTCCAAGTACATGGCATGGGAGTATTCTGGGTACAGACATATGAGGACGCCCCCCCTGCTGCGCAAAATAAGTACACCTCAAATTAGCCTCCATGCATGCTTGCAAAGGAATGATTAAAACTTATGAAAGGATATCTACGGATGACTTGCGTGGGATGATAAGGTAGGAGAGTCGCTTCCTTGTCCTTATTAGCGATCATGAACTCGCCGATATACATGCTCGCATAGTGATGGTGCTCTTTGCAGACTGCCAAGAAGCTCTCGCGCATATAGTAGGGGTCTGATACGTCCATTTTGCATCATGCTTTTATATTGATATTTATTGCATTATGGGATGTTATTACATATATCACAATACTTATGCCTTTTCTCTCATATTTCACAAGGTTTACATGAAGGGAGAATGCCGGCGGCTGGAATTCTGGACTGGAAAAGGAGCAAATATGAGAGACCTATTCTGCACAACTCCAAAAGTCCTAAAAATTTACGGAGAATAATTTTGGAATATATAAAAATATTGGGCGAAGAAAGCACTAGAGGGGACCCACCAGGCATCCACAAGGTTGGGGGCGCGCCCCTGCCTTGTGGGCCACCTGGCAGGCCCCCGGTGCCCATCTTCTGCTATATGGTGTGTTTTGACCTGGAAAAAATCAAGAGTAAGCTTTCGAGACAAAGTGCCGCCGTCTCGAGGTGGAAGTTGGCAGAACCAATCTAGGGCTCCTGCGGAGCTGTTCTGCCGGGGAAACTTCCCTTCGGGAGGGGGAAATCAAAGCCATCGTCATCACCAACGATCCTCTCATCGAGAGGGGGTCAATCTCCATCAACGTCTACACCAGCACCATCTCCTCTCAAACCCTAGTTCATCTCTTGTATCCCATATTTGTCTCAAAACCTCAGAGTAGTACATGTGGGTTTCTAGTAGTGTTGATTACTCCTTGTAGTTGATGCTAGTTGGTTTATTCGGTGGAAGATCAAATGTTCAGATCCTTAATGATAATTAATACTCCTCTGATTATGAACATGAGTATGCTTTGTGAGTAGTTACGTTTGTTCCTGAGGACATGGGAGAAGTCTTGTTATAAGTAATCATGTGAATTTGGTATCCGTTCGATATTTTGATGAGATGTATGTTGTCTTTCCTCTAGTGGTGTTATGTGAACGTCGACTACATGACACTTCACCATGATGGGTTGCTAGAGTGACATAAGCTTAGACCCTAGTTTATGCGTTGCTTCGTAAGGGGCTGATTTGGATCCATATGTTTCATTCTATGGTTAGATTTATCTTAATTCTTCTTTCGTAGTTGCAGATGCTTGCGAGAGGGGTTAATCATAAGTGGGAGGCTTGTCCAAGTAAGCAAACCACCCAAGCACTGGTCCACCCACATATCAAATTATCAAAGTAACGAACGAGAATCATATGAGCATGATGAAAACTAGCTTGACAGTAATTCCCATGTGTCCTCGGGAGCGCTTTGCATTATATAAGAGTTCGTCCAGGCTTGTCCTTTGCTACAAAAAGGATTGGGCCACCTTGTTGCACCTTAGTTACTTTTGTTACTTGCTACCCGTTACGAATTATCTTATCACACAACTATCTGTTACTGATAATTTCAGTGCTTGCAGAGAATACCTTGCCGAAAACCGCTTGTCATTTCCTTCTTCTCCTCATTGGGTTCGACACTCTTACTTATAGAAAGGACTACGATAGACCCCCTATACTTGTGGGTCATTAAGACTCTTTTCTGGCGCCGTTGCCGGGGAGTGAAGCGCCTTTGGTGATTGGAATTTGGTAATGAAACATTTATATTACGTGCTGAAATTTAATGTCACTTGTCACTATGGAAAATAATCCTTTGAGGGGCTTGTTCGGGGTATCTTCACCCCGCCCGGAAGAGCAAAGAGTTGCTCCTCAACCTACTGCAACTACTGAAAATATTTATTATGAAATTCCTTCAGGTATGATAGAGAAACTGCTAGCTAATCCTTATGCAGGAGATGGAACATTACATCCCGATATGCATCTAATCTATGTGGATGAAGTTTGTGGATTATTTAAGCTTGCAGGTTTGCCCGAAGATGATGTCAAAAAGAAGGTCTTCCATTTATCTTTGAAGGGAAAGGCATTGACATGGTATAGGCTATGTGATGATATTGGATCTTGGAAGTACAACCAATTGAAATTGGAATTTCATCAGAAGTTTTATCCTATGCATCTGGTTCATCGTGATCGGAATTACATATATAATTTTCGGCCTCATGAAGGAGAAAGTATCGCTCAATCTTGGGGGAGGCTTAAGTCAATGTTATATTCATGCCCCAATCATGAGCTCTCGAGAGAAATTATTATTCATAATTTTTATGCTCCGCTTTCTCGTAATGATCAATCCATGCTCGATACTTCTTGTACTAGTTCTTTTACGAAGAAGACTATTGAATTCAAATGGTATTTATTGGAAAGAATTAAATGCAACTCTGAAGATTGGGAACTCGAGAAGGTAATGAGTCAGATAAAAACCTTAAGTTTGACTGTGTTAAATCTTTCATGGATACTGACGCTTTTCATGATTTTAGCACTAAATATGGACTTGACTCTGAGATAGTAACTTCTTTTTGTGAATCATTTGGTACTCATGTTGATCTCCCTGAGGATATGTGGTTTAAATATCAACCTCTCATTGAAGTGAAAGTAGTAGAACCTATTAAAGTTGAAGAAGAAACTGTTACTTATAATGTTGATCCTATTGTTCCTACTGCTTATATTGAGAAACCACCTTTCCCTGTTAGAATAAAGGAACATGCTAAAGCTTCAACTGTGGTTCGTAAGAGTTATACTAGAACACCTACACCCCCTGAACAAATTAAAGTTGAACCTAGTATTGCTATGGTTAAATATCTCTTGGTTGATAATATTGATGGGCATGTTATTTTTTTCTATGATGAAGCTGCTAGACTCAATATTAAAGATAAACATAGGCCTATTGTTGGCATGCCAGTTTTTTCTGCTAAAATAGGAGATCATTGTTATCATGGCTTATGTGATGTGGGTGCTAGTGTGAGTGCAATTCCTTTTACTTTATATCAAGAAATTATGAATGGTATTGCACCTGGTGAGATAGAAGATATTGATGTTACTATTAAGCTTGCCAATAGAGATACTATATCACCAATTGGGATTGTTAGAGATGTTGAAGTCTTGTGTGGGAAAATAAAATACCCTACTGATTTTCTTGTTCTTGGTTACCCACAAGATGATATTTGTCCCATTATATTTGGTAGACCATTCTTGAACACTGTGAATGCTAAGATAGACTTTGACATGGAAATTGTTACCGTAAGTTTTGGGGATGTGTCTCATGATTTTAATTTCTCTAAATTTCATTGACAACCCCATGATAAAGAATTGACTAGTAAGGATGAAATTATTGGTCTTGCTTCTATTTCCGTGCCTCCTACTGATCCTTTAGAACAATATTTGCTAGACCATGAGCATGATATGTTTATGAATGAAAGAAAGGAATTAGATGAAATATTCTTTAATCAAATGCCTGTTTTGAACACAACTTGCCTGTTGAAATCCTTGGAGACCCTCCTCCACCTAAGGGTGACCCCGTGTTTGATCTTAAACAATTACCTGATACTTTGAAATATGCTTATCTTGATGAAAAGAAGATATATCCTGTTATTATTAGTGCTAACCTTTCAGAGCATGAAGAAAAGAGATTATTGAAAACTCCGAAGAAGCACCGTGTCGCTATTGGATATACTCTTGATGATCTTAAGGGCATTAGTCCCACTCTATGTCAGCAAAAAATTAACATGGAGCTTGATGCTAAACCAGTTGTTGATCATCAACGACGGTTAAATCCTAAGATGAAAGAAGTGGTAAGAAATGAAATACTAAAGCTTCTAGAGGCAGGTATAATTTATCCTACTGCTGATAGTAGATGGGTAAGTCATGTTCATTGTGTCCCTAAGAAGGGGGGTATTATTGTTGTTCCCAGGGCCGGTCTTGAGATTTTGGGGGCCCGGTGCAAAACTAAAACTTGGGGCCCCTTATATTATATGAGAATTATAATAATAGCAATGGGTTTGAGATTTATAACAACCTCGCCTTCGCTCCTATATATAGCTATTGCCGTAACTGCATATACGACATTGCGTTTGGATGATTCTTTTTGTGAGATCCACAAGTGTTGCCCCATGACTAGTCGTGTTATTTCGGTATTATGTGCTCGGTATGGTACTTTTTTTGTTCAGATTTATTAGTCCTCATTTGGTTTTAAGCCTACTTTCTCTAACATTTGACTAATAAACTATGAGTTATATATATCACAAAATAGATCATTCAAAACATCCTTCGAATACTAACCAATGATAGTTTTTTGGCATATAACTCATAACTTTTTATAAGTTAAATTCTAACCAACTTTAGGCTCAACATTTGAGGGGACATAATAAATTCAAACGGAGGAATTTTGCAGTGCATGTAGCACAGCCCTCGCGCTCGCGTTCTATTTGGATTCTAATTAGCATACACAAATACAAAATGATACGGAGAGACGCTTAGATAAAACCAGAAATATATTTTATAGGTTGAATGAACAAGATATGCATTGTGTATGCGAAAGTAAATATAATTGAGATTGTGAGAAACGCTAATATGGTATACCTGAGATCGATTGGATCAGACATCAGTGTCGGTGATCGGACGACAGTGCTCGACGATGACGCGAAGTAGACTGGTGCATGGACCTGGCGGGAGGCGATCGGCCATGTGCAATGGCGTCCAGCGATTGGTGCATCGCATCAACCTTGAGTAACCCATCGATTCAGCGATCGTTGCGGCCTATAGAAACAGAAAACGCTAGATCGCATCAGCCTTGAATAAGGATCTCGATTTTGAAGGGAGAGATGTACTTTGTACATACGACATACACATGCAGATCCACTAGTTGAGATATGGAATAGCCATGATAGAAGAAGGAAAGCTGCGTCTGCATGCATGACTTGCCTATGCGAGATTAAAGAAAAGCTTTTTCTTGTAGGATCTTGAGAAGATGTGTCTAGAGGGGGGGTGATTAGACACTTAGTGCTAAAGTTGCAGTTTTTTAAACTTTTTCGGTTTAAGTGGAGTTTAGGCACAATTTCAACATACATAATACATATCAAGCAAGCATGCAAAGAGTATATGAGCAGCGGAAAGTAAAGCATGCATCTTGCAAGAATGTAAAGGGAAGGGTTTGGAGAATTCAAACACAATTGGAGACACGGATGTTTTTGGCGTGGTTCGGATAGGTGGTGCTATCCTACATCCACGTTGATGGAGACTTCAACCCACGAAGGGTAACGGTTGCGCGAGTCCACGGAGGGCTCCACCCACAAAGGGTCCACAAAGAAGCAACCTTGTCTATCTCACCATGGCCGTTGCCCACTAAGGACTTGCCTCACTAGCGGTAGATCTTCATGAAGTAGGCGATCTCCTTGCCCTTACAAACTCCTTGGTTCAACTCCACAATCTTGTCGGAGGCTCCCAAGTGACACCTAGCCAATCTAGGAGACACCACTCTCCAAGAAGTAACAAATGGTGTGTTGATGATGAACTCCTTGCTCTTGTGCTTCAAATGATAGTCTCCCCAACACTCAACTCTCTCTCATAGGATTTGGATCTGGTGGAAAGAAGATTTGAGTGGAAAGCAACTTGGGGAAGGCTAGAGATCAAGATTCATATGGTAGGAATGGAATATCTTGACCTCAACACAAGGGTAGGTGGTTCTCTCTCAGAAATAGGATGCTGGAAGTGTAGGTTTAGTCTGATGGCTCTCTCCATGAATGAAGAGGAGGTGGGGGGTATATATAGCCTCCACACAAAATCTAACCGTTACACACAATTTACCAATCTCGGTGGGACCGAATCAACAAACTCGGTCGGACCGATTTAGTAAACCTAGTGACCGTTAGTGATTTTCGGTGGGACCGATATGCAACTCGGTAGGACCGATATGGTTAGGGTTAGGGCATAACGTAATCTCGGTGAGACCGATTACACAAACTCGGTGAGACCGATTTTGGTAATTAGCTAACCAGAGGGTTGGTCAGGCAAACTCGGTGGGACCGATTACTAAACTTGGTTGGACCGATTTTGGTAATAAGTTAACCAGAGAGTTTGCATTGTAATCTCGGTAGTACCGATTGCCTAAACTCGGTGAGACCGATTTTGGTAATGGACATACACAGAGAGATTACAATCCCATCTCGGTGAGACCGAGATCCCTATCGGTAGAACCGATTTTCTTAGGGTTTGGCAGTGGCTATGACATGTGAAACTCGGTGGCGCCGGATTGAAAGAATTGGTAGGGCCGAGTTTGACTTTAGGTTTAGGTCATATGTGGAAGTGGGAAAGTAGCTGAGGGTTTTGGAGCATATCACCAAGCACATGAAGCAAGAGGCTCATTAATCAACACCTCATCCCTCCTTGATAGTATTGGCTTTTCCTATAGACTCAATGTGATCTTGGATCACTAAAATGTAAAATGAAGAGTCTTGAGCTCGAAGCTTTAGCCAATCCTTTGTCCTTAGCATCTTGAAGGAGTTCCCACGCCCTTTAGTCCATGCCACTTCATTGTTGAACTTATCTGAAACATACTAGATAAAAATGTTAGTCCAATAAGAGATATGTTGACATTAATTACCAAAACCACCTAGGGAGCACTTGTGCTTTCAATCTCCCCCTTTTTGGTAATTGATGGCAACATACATCAAAGCTTTAGATAAAGATATATAAAGAATAGCAAAAGCTTTGGAAGGACATGTAACAAACATAGGCTCCCCCTACATGTATGCAATCATGTGAATATGAAATATAGAAGCATGTGAGAGCATAACCATGACAGAGTAGGCAATGTGTTACATGTATCTTGGCGATATGCATCAGAGCAAAAGATTTTTAAGGGAAATACCTTCATGCTCATGAGTCCTTCTTGCAAACAGTATGTACATAAGCAAGAATTCCTCATCCTCATGATTTTGATGCATATACTTACCTTGTAGTTTTGAGTTGGCTTAGGATGGAATGAACCTACACAAACAAGGTTAGATAACACAGGTACATCCACTAGCCAGAGCAAACAAAAGAAACCACAAGAATACCAAGACTGGGATGACATGTAGAGAGTGAGTACAAGGTACCACATTGGATTAGACATGTCCCCAAGAGTAAAGTTATGCAATGAATGTGAATGATTTCTTTCCCTTAGATGTCTTGCTCCCCCTGAATCTGGCATGGGATATTGGGAGAAGATAGGGAATAGAAAATCAGAGCTGAAAGATACAAATGGATAGAGCTTAATGCAAATAAGCACATAGAACATGTCTTTCCCCCAAAAAGACATGTGGCATCTCTCCTCTTGAACATCACGCATCTGGGATCCTTGAGTATTCTCTCCCCCTGGAGATCTCTTTCTCCCCCATAATACTCTCTCCCTTGTAGGAGATAAGCTTTGATGTGATCTCTCTCTCCCCCTTTGACATCAATTTCCAAGAAGGGCTTTCTGGAATCTGTCGAATGGGTTTGGTCCTTGAGACTCAGCACAAAGCAATGGATAAAATTGTAATGCGTGTAGAGGACAAGATTCATTGAGTGGGGCTGGATCAGAAGAAATATAGAACGAGTGGCAAACTGTTTCTCCTGTTGTGAAATCGGTGGCACCGAGTGGCATGTTTCGGTGGTACCGAAAGAATTCGGTTGGACCAAAAACCACAAGTCGGTGAAACCGAGTTCATCACAGAGAAAAACACTTGTCACCTCAGCTCACTAGACAAGTAAGATCTCACAAAGATTTGCAATGAATTATCTGAAAGATTTGCAATCAATTGGATGCAGAAAATGCAGAACGAAAACAAAAAGAAAAAAAACAAGAAACTGAAGGATCTAGATGAAGTTGTTTTTTTAAGGAAAACAAATATGCATGAGACAAATGCAATGACACAGAAAAGAACACAAGAGAACTTCATCTAGAATTGGGCGGTGACATAGTCACCTATGTTAGAGTATATTGACTTAGGAGTCAAGTGAGAACACTTGATCATAGGTCATACTCATCGTTTAAGCTCAAAATGGGGTTACCATTTTTCGTTTAAGCATCTTGATGTATTCACATCTTGTTGAGTTGCTTTGACTCATGACCTGGAGTAAAGCTTCTCTAAGATGGAATAACATACCTTGGGTGGTGGTGTGGGTCTTGCTCATGTAGTTGAACTTGTGTGGGTTGCTCAAGGTTGATGTGGTTCATCAAGAGTTGGGAGCACCACTTGGAGTTTGAGTTCATCTACCTACATGGATTAGTCTTGCAAGGAAAAGCACTTGTGTATCCAAAATGACAATTATAGGATTTAACATAGAATTTGTCAAAGGATATGTTTGAATGGTTTTGTGCTTCCTTGTCTTCAAGCACCATTGTATAGAGACTTGGTGATGTAGAGATTGTTCAAGATGTGAGTGAGTTGCAATCTCATAGATTTAGACTCAACCAAGTACCTACACGGGTTAGATAACATGCAAGGTGCAAATATATCCAAGACATATGAATAGCTTCATAAGAGAAATATCAAGGATTAGTCATAGGCTCATGCCTCGCATGTATCAAATGGAGTTCCTACTCCAAGTTTGAAGCATCAATGATGTTCAATTCACCTCTTAACCTGCAAAACACTTTCTCATCAAGTTGTTTAGTGAATATATCCGCCAATTGCTTATCGGTACGAACATGCTTAAGGTTAATGTCCCCTTTTTCAACATGATCTCGAATGAAATGATGACGAACTTCAATATGCTTAGTTCGAGAGTGTTGCACGGGATTGTGAGCAATCTTAATAGCACTTTCATTGTCACATAGCAATGGAACATGTTTCACATAGACCCCATAATCTTTAAGAGTTTGGGTCATCCAAAGTAATTGAGCACAACATGAACCAGCGGCAATGTACTCTGCTTCGGCGGTAGATAAGGATACCGAGTTTTGTTTCCTGGAAGACCAAGACACAAGAGATCTACCAAGAAATTAAAAAGTACCCGAAGTGGACTTTCTATCAACCTTGTCTCTGGCGTAGTCCGAGTCGGAGTAGCCAACAAGATCGAAAGAGGACCTCTTAGGATACCAAATGCCAAAATTTGGTGTATGAATTAGGTATCTCACTATCCTTTTCACAGCATTAAGATGACATTCTTTAGGAGCAGCTTGATATCGTGCACACATGCACACACTTAGCATAATATCGGGACGTGAGGCACATAGATATAACAATGAACCGATCATAGAGCGATAGACCTTTTGATCAACCGATTCACCATCTTTGGTCAAATCAAGATGTCCACTAGTAGGCATGGGTGTAGGCATACCTTTGCATTCTTGCATATTGAACTTCTTGAATAAGTCTTTGGTGTACTTCGTTTGAGAGATAAATGTACCTTCCTTAGTTTACTTGATTTGCAAACGAGAAAGAATTTGAGTTCACTCATCATAGACATCTCAAACTTCTTCGACATTAGCTTTCCAAACTTTTCACTAAAAAGAGGGTTAGTTGAACCAAATATGATATCATCAACATAAATTTGGCATACAAATAGTTCTCCATTAACCCTTTTAGTAAAAAGTGTGGAATCAATTTTTCCAATTTCAAAACCACTTGCAATAAGGAACTTGGTCAAGCATTTATACCATGCTCTAGGAGCTTGTTTAAGACCATAAAGGGCTTTGTGAAGTTTGTAAACATGATTTGGTTTCTTAGGATTGACAAAGCCGGGAGGTTGTTTGACATAAACTTCCTCCTCTATTTCACCATTTAGAAAAGCACTTTTAATGTCCATTTGGTACAAGGTGATATTATGGTGATTAGCATAGGCAAGTAAGATGCGAATGGACTCAAGTCTAGCAACGGGAGCATATGTCTCACCATAGTCCATACCTTCGACTTATGTGTATCCTTGGGCGACGAGACGTGCTTTGTTGCGAACCACTTGTCCATCTTCATCTTGCTTGTTGCGAAACACCCATTTGGTACCAATGATGTTGTGGTTGTTGTCGGGCTTCTCAACCAATGTCCAAACTTGGTTTCTCTCAAAGTTGTGTAGCTCTTCATGCATAGCGTTTATCCAGTATGGATCTTCCAATGCTTCTTCAACCTTCATAGGTTCAATGCTAGAAATGAATGAATAGTTTTCACAAAAGTTAGCTAAACGAGTTTTTGAGCGAGTGATTCTCAAGGTTTGAATATCAATGTAGATTTGCTCGATGGGATGGTCCTTAGCAATTCTTGCTCGAACTCGTGAGAGCTTTTGCTTGGGTTTTCGTTGAACATCTTCTTCATCTTGTTCTTCTTCTCAGCCTTCTTCATTGTTGGCGTTGTCGTTCTCTTGTCGTGGTGGAGAAGGAGGTGGTTGACGTTCGTCTTGATGCATTTCCTCGTCTTCCTCATATTGGTGTGTCCCACTTGTGGATGCTTCCGTATCAATTCTTGGTTCACCTTGTCGTGAAGTAGAAGCTTCCACTTGGACAGACGAGGTACTCTCCTTCACCTCCGTTGGACGAACTTTGCCAATAGAAAAGTCTTGGATTGCTTCTGAAGGGTCTTTGTCTCCTACATCAATTGGCAATTGCTCTACTTGCGAGCCATTAGATTCATCAAACTTCACATCTACCGTCTCTTCAACCTTTCGGGTGAAATTGTTGTAGACACGGTAAGTGTGAGAGTTTGAGCCATAACCAAGTAGGAAACCTTCATGAGATTTAGGAGCGAATTTTGAACGACGATGCTTATCAAGAATGTAACACTTTAAGCCGAATACTCGAAAGTATCCAACTTGGGGTTTGTTACCGGTGAGGAGCTCGTATGCCGTCTTGCCGATTAGCTTGTGAAGATACAAGCGATTTGTTGCATGACAAGCTGTCTCAACCGCTTCTGCCCAAAAGTGCTTCAGCGTCTTGTACTCATCAAGCATCGTTCTTGCCATTTCGATGAGCGTCCGGTTCTTCCTCTCAACAACTCCATTTTGTTGAGGTGTGTACGTAGCCGAGAACTCATGTGAAATCCCTTCTTCGTCAAGAAAGGTGTCCACATTTGCATTCTTGAACTCCGTTCCGTTGTCGCTGCGAACCTTCTTGATCTTCACTTCAAATTGATTTTGGGCCTTCCTAGCGAAGTTTTTGAAGATCTTTTGGACATGCGATTTATCATCAAGAAAGAACACCCACGTAAATCTTGAAAAATCATCAACTATAACTAGACCAAAAGAATTTCCATCGAGACTCTTGTAGGCGTTGGGACCAAAAAGATCCATATGAAGTAGCTCGAGTGGTCTCCTTGTGGTCATGATGTTCTTCATGGGATGCCTTCCTCCAACCTGTTTACCCGTTTGACAAGCACTGCAAAGTCTATCCTTATCAAATATGACATCGTTAACTCCAAGGATATGATTTCCTTTAATAAGCTTGTCAAGGTTTCTCGTGCCAACATGACCTAGTCATCTATGCCACAACCAACCTTTTGAGGATTTAGCAATAAAGCAAGTTTTAGGTTGTCCCTTTTTAGAGAAATCAACAATGTAAAGATCACCTCTATGTATACCGGTAAAGACCATTTTATGATTGTCTCGACGAAACACTTGGCAATCTACCTCAGTAAATAGGACATTGAAACCGAAATCAGCAAGTCTAGATACTGAAAGTAAGTTGTAGCCGAGAGATTCAATGAGCATGACATTTTGAATGGAGCTATCATGTGAGATGGCCACCTTACCAAGGCCAACCACCTTACCCTTTGAATTATCACTAAAGGTGACATATTTTCGAGGGCCGTCATTTTCAGCAAGCTCACGGAACATCTCTTCATCTCCGGTCATATGATCAGTACATCCACTGTCAAGAACCCATTCCTTTCCTCCTGACACATATCCCCGAAGATTTGCCATAAGACCAAAATGTCTCATTGCATCATCAAGATCGAAGTCACTATCATCATCCTCATCATAGTATCCATGTTCAACATTGTCATGTGGTGGATCTGTTGGAAATATGCCCTAGAGGCAATAATAAAAGCATTATTATTATATTTCCTTGTTCATGATAATTGTCTTTATTCATGCTATAATTGTGTTATCCGGAAATCGTAATACATGTGTGAATAATAGACACCAACATGTCCCTAGTAAGCCTCTAGTTGACTAGCTCGTTGATCAACAGATAGTCATGGTTTCCTGACTATGGACATTGGATGTCATTGATAACGAGATCACATCATTAGGAGAATGATGTGATGGACAAGACCCAATCCTAAACATAGCACAAGATCGTATAGTTCGTTTGCTAGAGTTTTCCAATGTCAAGTATCTTTTCCTTAGACCATGAGATCGTGTAACTCCCGAATACCGTAGGAGTGCTTTGGGTGTACCAAACGTCACAACGTAACTGGGTGACTATAAAGGTATACTACGGGTATCTCCGAAAGTGTCTGTTGGGTTGACACGGATCAAGACTGGGATTTGTCACTCCGTATGATGGAGAGGTATCACTGGGCCCACTCGGTAATGCATCATCATAATGAGCTCAAAGTGACCAAGTGTCTGGTCACGGGATCATGCATTACGGTATGAGTAAAGTGACTTGCCAGTAACGAGATTGAACGAGGTATTGGGATACCGACGATCGAATCTCGGGCAAGTAACATACCGATTGACGAAGGGAATTGTATACGGGGTTGCTTGAATCCTCGACATCGTGGTTCATCTGATGAGATCTCGAGGAGCATGTGGGATCCAACATGGGTATCCAGATCCCGCTGTTGGTTATTGACCGGAGAGCGATCTCGGTCATGTCAACATGTCTCCCGAACCCGTAGGGTCTACACACTTAAGGTTCGGTGACGCTAGGGTTGTAGGGATATGTATATGCAGTAACCCGAAAGTTGTTCAGAGTCCCGGATGTGATCCCGGACGTCACGAGGAGTTTCGGAATGGTCCAGAGGTAAAGAATTATATATAGGAAGTGCTATTTCGGCCATCGGGACAAGTTTCGGGGTCACCGGTATTGTACCGGGACCACCGGAAGGATCCCGGGGGTCCACCGGGTGGGGCCACCTATCCCGGAGGGCCCCATGGGCTGAAGTGGGAAGGGATCCAGCCCAAAGTGGGCTGGGGCGCCACTTCCCCTAGGGCCCATGCACCTAGGGTGGGGAAACCCTAAAGGGGGGGCGCCCCCTTGCTTGGGGGGCAAGCCCCCACCCCTTGGCCGCCGCCCCCCTAGGAGATTGCATCTCCTAGGGCCGCCCCCCCTAGGCCCCCCTATATATAGTGGGGGGGATGGAGGACCTCTTACCTTTGCCTTTGGTGCCTCCCTCTCCCTCTCCAACACCTCCTCCTCCTCCATAGAGCTTGGCGAAGCCCTGACGGAGTACTGCAGCTCCACCACCACCACGCCGTCGTGCTGCTGCTGGAGCCATCTTCCTCAACTTCTCCTCCCCCCTTGCTGGATCAAGAAGGAGGAGACGTTACGCTGACCGTATGTGTGTTGAACGCGGAGGTGCCGTCCGTTCGGCGCTAGGATCTCCGGTGATTTGGATCACGTCGAGTACGACTTCCTCATCCCCGTTCTTTGAACGCTTCCGCGCGTGATCTACAAAGGTATGTAGATGCAATCCGATCACTCGTTGCTAGATGAACTCATAGATGGATCTTGGTGAAACCGTAGGAAAATTTTTGTTTTCTGCAACGTTCCCCAACAGGATCAAGTCCTAGAGAGGGTAATTCATTAGGTACATGATCATCAAAGTGGTTACCTTTATGAATTCTTATAGCTTCGGATATGATATCACTAATGATTCCAACATTTCCTTTAGCATGCATGAGATTTGTAAGCTCAAATAGACAATCACCAAAACTAGGATCACTAGAGTTCATCTTACTCAAGGCAATAGATTTATGGAGAATTTCATCTAAATTTTTCAAGGAATAATCGGGAAATCGTTCCTCAAGAAATTTCCATATAGTATAGTCACAATTAAGAGTAGGCAAGCTAGCAATCAGATTTTTGGGCAATCCTCTAATGATGAGCTCAACAGTTCTAAGATTGCGAATCATGTCAATATCTTCATCTAGGGTAGGATGCATGGGATCAATATGAGGTGCACAAGGACTAGCAACGTACTTGTTCAAATGATATTCATTGAAAATCTCAAGCATTTCATTTTTCCACTCATGAAAATATTCTCCATCAAGAATAGGCACTCTATGTCTAAGACTCCCCAAAGTAGACTCATCCATCTTCCTCCAATGGTGATTAAACCAACGCAATGGAGACCAAAGCTCTGATACCACTTGTAGGATCTTGAGAAGATGTGTCTAGAGGGGGGTGATTAGACACTTAGTGCTAAAGTTGCAGTTTTTAAACTTTTTCGGTTTAAGTGGAGTTTAGGGACAATTTCAACATACATAATACATATAAAGCAAGCATGCAAAGAGTATATGAGTAGCCGAAAGTAAAGCATGCATCTTGCAAGAATGTAAAGGGAAGGGTTTGGAGAATTCAAACGCAATTGGAGGCACGGATGTTTTTGGCGTGGTTCGGATAGGTGGTGCTATCCTACATCCACGTTGATGGAGACTTCAACCCACGAAGGGTAACGGTTGCGCGAGTCCACGGAGGGCTCCACCCATGAAGGGTCCACGAAGAAGCAACCTTGTCTATCCCACCATGGCCGTCGCCCACGAAGGACTTGCCTCACTAGCGGTAGATCTTCACGAAGTAGGCGATCTCCTTGCCCTTACAAACTCCTTGGTTCAACTCCACAATCTTGTCGGAGGCTCCCAAGTGACACCTAGCCAATCTAGGAGACACCACTCTCCAAGAAGTAACAAATGGTGTGTTGATGATGAACTCCTTGCTCTTGTGCTTCAAATGATAGTCTCCCCAACACTCAACTCTCTCTCATAGGATTTGGATCTGGTGGAAAGAAGATTTGAGTGGAAAGCAACTTGGGGAAGGCTAGAGATCAAGATTCATATGGTAGGAATGGAATATCTTGAGCTCAACACAAGGGTAGGTGGTTCTCTCTCAGAAATAGGATGCTGGAAGTGTAGGTTTAGTCTGATGGCTCTCTCCACGAATGAAGAGGAGGTGGAGGGGTATATATAGCCTCCACACAAAATCTAACTGTTACACACAATTTACCAATCTCGGTGGGACCGAATCAACAAACTCGGTCGGACCGATTTAGTAAACCTAGTGACCGTTAGTGATTTTCGGTGGGACCGATATGCAACTCGGTAGGACCGATATGGTTAGGGTTAGGGCATAACGTAATCTCGGTGAGACCGATTACACAAACTCGGTGAGACCGATTTTGGTAATTAGCTAACCAGAGGGTTGGTCAGGCAAACTCGGTGGGACCGATTACTAAACTCGGTTGGACCGATTTTGGTAATAAGTTAACCAGAGAGTTTGCATTGTAATCTCGGTAGTACCGATTACCTAAACTCGGTGAGACCGATTTTGGTAATGGACATACACAGAGAGATTACAATCCCATCTCGGTGAGACCGAGATCCCTATCGGTAGAACCGATTTGCTTAGGGTTTGGCAGTGGCTATGACATGTGAAACTCGGTGGCGCCGGATTGAAAGAATTGGTAGGGCCGAGTCTGACTTTAGGTTTAGGTCATATGTGGAAGTGGGAAAGTAGCTGAGGGTTTTGGAGCATATCACTAAGCACATGAAGCAAGAGGCTCATTAATCAACACCTCATCCCTCCTTGATAGTATTGGCTTTTCCTATAGACTCAATGTGATCTTGGATCACTAAAATGTAAAAATGAAGAGTCTTGAGCTTGAAGCTTTAGCCAATCCTTTGTCCTTAGCATCTTGAAGGAGTTCCCACGCCCTTTAGTCCATGCCACTTCATTGTTGAACTTATCTGAAACATACTAGATAAAAATGTTAGTCCAACAAGAGATATGTTGACATTAATTACCAAAACCACCTAGGGAGCACTTGTGCTTTCACGTCTGCATGCGTGACTTGCGTCTGCGAGATTAAAGGAAAGCTTCGTCTACAAGCTGTGCGATCCCTGCCTCGCTGGGCCGGCTACGCGTGTGCCATGGGGGGAGGGGGCCCCTTGACCGTGGGGGCCCGGGGCGGTCTCCCCCCTGCCCCCCCTTAGGGCCGGCCCTGGTTGTTCCTAATGATAAGAATGAATTGATCCCGCAAAGAATTGTTACAGGTTATAGAATGGTAATTGATTTTCGCAAATTATACAAAGTTACTAGAAAAGATCATTACCCTCTACCTTTTATTGATCAAATGCTTGAAAAATTGTCCAAACATACACATTTGTTTCTTTCTAGCTACTGGTACATACCCTCAGCCCCGAGGGTGAACAACTCCCTCCTCGTCATGGAGAGCGCCGGGATGATGAAGATGGCCACCAGGCTGCCGGAACAGGGTCCCGATTGACTTTTGGTGGCTACAGAGGCTTGCGGCGGCGGAACTCCCGATCTATTCTCCGTTCTGGAAGTTTTAGGGTACGTAGGTATATATGGGTGCAGGAAGTACGTCGGTGGAGCTTCGGGGGCCCCACGAGGCAGGGGGCGCCCCCCACCCTCGTGAGCACCTCCCTTTGCTCCTGACGTGGGGTCCAAGTCCATCTGGTAGGTTTCCTTCCAAAAATAACTTCTCCAGTTGATTTCGTTCCGTTTCGACTCCGTTTGATATTCCTTTTCTTCAAAACACTGAAATAGGCATAAAACAGCAAATCTGGGTTGTGCCTCCGGTTAATAGGTTAGTCCCAAAAATAATATAAAAGTGGATAATAAAGCCCTATATTGCCTAAAACAGTAGATAATATAGCATGGAGCAATCAAAAATTATAGATACATTGGAGACGTATCATTATACCTTTGACGTTAAATTATACAACGCAGACACCTACACCTATTTTGAATGCAAAAATTTGCAAGCACTATGCAAGGCTTATGCATTTGAGCTTGATATGGTTATTGTTGGAAATATGCCCTAGAGGCAATAATAAATTAGTTATTATTATATTTCCTTGTTCATGATAATCGTTTATTATCCATGCTATAATTGTATTGATGGGAAACTCAGATACATGTGTGGATACATAGACAACACCATGTCCCTAGTAAGCCTCTAGTTGACTAGCTCGTTGATCAATAGATGGTTACGGTTTCCTGACCATGGACATTGGATGTCATTGATAACGGGATCACATCATTAGGAGAATGATGTGATGGACAAGACCCAATCCTAAGCCTAGCACAAAGATCGTGTAGTTCGTATGCTAAAGCTTTTCTAATGTCAAGTATCATTTCCTTACACCATGAGATTGTGCAACTCCCGGATACCGTAGGAATGCTTTGGGTGTACCAAACATCACAACGTAACTGGGTGACTATAAAGGTGCACTACAGGTATCTCCGAAAGTGTCTGTTGGGTTGGCACGAATCGAGGCTGGGATTTGTCACTCCGTGTAAGCGGAGAGGTATCTCTGGGCCCACTCGGTAGGACATCATCATAATGTGCACAATGTGATCAAGGAGTTGATCACGGGATGATGTGTTACGGAACGAGTAAAGAGACTTGCCGGTAACGAGATTGAACAAGATATAGGGATACCGACGATCGAATCTCGGGCAAGTACAATACCGCTAGACAAAGGGAATTGTATACGGGATTGATTAAGTCCTTGACATCGTGGTTCATCCGATGAGATCATCGTCGAACATGTGGGAGCCAACATGGGTATCCAGATCCCGCTGTTGGTTATTGGCCGGAGAGGTGTCTCGGTCATGACTGCATGGTTCCCGAACCCGTAGGGTCTACACATTTAAGGTTCGATGACGCTAGGGTTATAAAGGAAGTTTGTATGTGGTTACCGAATGTTGTTCGGAGCCCCGGATGAGATCCCGGACGTCATAGGAGTTCCGGAATGGTCCGGAGGTAAAGATTTATATATGGAAGTCCTGTTTTGGTCACCGGAAGAGTTTCGGGGTTTATCAGTAACGTACCGGGACCACCGGGAGGGTCTCGGGGGTCCATCAAGTGGGGCCACATGCCCCGGAGGCTTGCATGGGCCAAGGGTAGTGAGGGACCAGCCCCTAAGTGGGCTGGTGTGCCTCCCACAAGGCCCAAGGCGCAGCAAAGGAGGAGAGAAGGAAAACCCTAGGCTTAGATGGGCCTAAGGCCCACCCTAGGGGGCGCCCCCTCTCTCCCCCTCTTGGCCGCCTCCCCTTTCCCATCTAGGGCTGCCGCCCCCTAGGGGTGGGAACCCTAGAGGGGGCGCACCCTCCTCCCTCTTCCCTATATATAGTGAAGCCTGGGGCTGCCCATAACACATGATCTGATCTCTGCCTGTTGGTGCAGCCCTCCCTCTCTTTCTCCTCATATCCCGTGGTGTTTGGCAAAGCCCTGCAGGATTGCCACGCTCCTCCACCACCACCACGCCGTTGTGCTGCTGCTGGATGGAGTCTTCCTCAACCTCTCCCTCTCTCCTTGCTGGATCAAGGCATGGGAGACGTCACCGGGCTGTATGTGTGTTGAACGCGGAGGTGCCGTCCGTTCGGCACTAGGATCATCGGTGATTTGGATCATGACGAGTACGACTCCATCAACCCCGTTCTCTTGAACGCTTCCGCTTAGCGATCTACAAGGGTATGTAGATGCACTCTCCTTCCCCTCGTTGCTAGTCTCTCCATAGATAGATCTTGGTGACACGTAGGAAAATTTTGAATTTCTGCTATGTTCCCCAACAGTGGCATCATGAGCTAGGTCTATGCGTAGTTTCTATGCACGAGTAGAACACAAAGTAGTTGTGGGCGTTGATTTTGTTCAATATGCTTACCGTTACTAGTCCAATCTTGATTCGGTGGCATTGTGGGATGAAGCGGCCCGGACCGACCTTACACGTACTCTTACGTGAGACTGGTTCCACCGACTGAGATGCACTAGTTGCATAAGGTGGCTAGCGGGTGTCTGTCTCTCCCACTTTAGTCGGATCGGATTCGATGAAAAGGGTCCTTATGAAGGGTAAATAGCAATTGGCATATCACGTTGTGGTTTTTGCGTAGGTAAGAAACGTTCTTGCTAGAAACCCATAGCAGCCACGTAAAACATGCAAACAACAATTAGAGGACGTCGAACTTGTTTTTGCAGGGTATGCTATGTGATGTGATATGGCCAAAAGGATGTGATGAATGATATATGTGATGTATGAGATTGATCATGTTCTTGTAATAGGAATCACGACTTGCATGTCGATGAGTATGACAACCGGCAGGAGCCATAGGAGTTGTCTTAATTTATTTATGACCTGCGTGTCAACATAAACGTCATGTAATTACTTTACTTTATTGCTAACCGTTAGCTATAGTAGTAGAAGTAATAGTTGACGAGACAACTTCACGAAGACACGATGATGGAGATCATGATGATGGAGATCATGGTGTCATGCCGGTGACAAGATGATCATGGAGCCCCAAGATGGAGATCAAAGGAGCTATATGATATTGGCCATATCATGTCACTATTATTTGATTGCATGTGATGTTTATCATGTTTATGCATCTTATTTGCTTAGAACGACGGTAGTAAATAAGATGATCCCTCATTACAATTTCAAGAATGTGTTCTCCCCTAACTGTGCACCGTTGCTAAAGTTCGTCGTTTCGAAGCACCACGTGATGATCGGGTGTGATAGATCCTTACGTTCACATACAACGGGTGTAAGACAGTTTTACACATGCAAAACACTTAGGGTTAACTTGATGAGCCTAGCATGTACAGACATGGCCTCGGAACACAAGAGACCGAAAGGTCGAGCATGAGTCGTATGGTAGATACGATCAACATGAAGATGTTCACCGATGATGACTAGTCCGTCTCACGTGATGATCGGACACGGCCTAGTTGACTCGGATCATATAATCACTTAGATGACTGGAGGGATGTCTATCTGAGTGGGAGTTCATAAGATGAACTTAATTATCCTGAACATAGTCAAAAAGGTCTTCGCAAATTATGTCGTAGCTCGCGTTTCAGTTCTACTGTTTAGATATGTTCCTAGAGAAAATTTAGTTGAAAGTTGATAGTAGCTATTATGCGGACTAGGTCCGTAAACTGAGGATTGTCCTCATTGCTTCATAGAAGGCTTATGTCCTTAATGCACCGCTCAGTGTGCTGAACCTCGAACGTCGTCTGTGGGTGTTGCGAACATCTAACATACACATTTTGATAACTACGTGATAGTTCAGTTAAACGGTTTAGAGTTGAGGCACCGAAGACGTTTGAAACGTCGCGAAACATATGAGATGTTTCGAGGGCTGAAATTGGGATTTCAGGCTCGTGCCCACGTCAAGAGGTATAAGACCTCCGACGATTTTCTTAGCCTGCAAACTAAGGGAGAAAAGCTCAATTGTTGAACTTGTGCTCAGATTGTCTAAGTGCAACAATCGCTTGAATCGAGTGGGAGTTGATCTTCCAGATAAGATAGTGATGTTTCTCCAAAGTCATTACCACCAAGCTGCTAGAGCTTCGTGATGAACTATAATATATCAGGGACATATATGATGATCCTTGAGATATTCGCAATGTTTGACACCACAAAAGTAGAAATCAAGAAGGAGCATCAATTGTTGATGGTTGGTGAAACCACTAGTTTCAAGATGGGCAAGGGCAAGAAGGGATACTTCATGAAACGGCAATTCAGCTGCTGCTCTAGTGAAGAAACCCAAAGTTGAACCCAAACCCGAGACTAAGTGCTTCTGTAATGAGGGGAACAACCACTGGAGCAGAATTACCCTAGATACTTGGTAGATGAGAAGGCTGGTAAGGTCGATAGAAGTATATTGGATATACATTGTGTTGATGTGTACTTTACTAGTACTCCTGGTAGC
Source organism: Triticum dicoccoides (assembly GCF_002162155.2). Lineage (NCBI taxonomy): Eukaryota > Viridiplantae > Streptophyta > Magnoliopsida > Poales > Poaceae > Triticum > Triticum dicoccoides. The sequence continues at coordinate 14,799,822 of NC_041382.1, forward strand.
ACCAGGGTATCAGATACCGGTTCGGTTGCTAAGTGTTAGTAACTCGAAATAAAAGCTACGGAATAAACGGAGACTAGCTAAAGGTGAGCTGACGATATGTGTTGGAAGTGTTTCCAATGTTGATATGATCAAGCATCACACGCTCCCTCTACCATCGAGATTGGTGTTAAACCTAAATAATTGTTATTTGGTGTTTGCGTTGAGCATAGACGTGATTGGATTATGTCTATCGCAATACGGTTATTCATTTAAAGAGAATAATAGTTACTCTGTTTATTTGAATAATACCTTCAATGGTCTTACACCTAAAATGAATGGTTTATTGAATCTCGATCGTGGTGATACACATGTTCATGCCAAAAGATAGTAATGATAGTACCACCTACTTGTGGCACTGCCACGTAAGTCATATCGGTATAAAACGCATGAAGAAGCTCCATGTTGATGGATCTTTGGGCTCACTCGTTTTTGAAAAGTTTGAGGCATGCGAACCATGTCTATTGGTGTATATGCATGAAGAAACTCCATGCAAATGGAACGTTTGGACTCACTTGATTTTGAATCACTTGAGACATGCAAATCATACCACATGGGCAAGATGGCTGAAAGCCTTGTTTCCAGTAAAATGGAATTAAGAAAGCAACTTGTTGGAAGTAATACATTTTGATGTGTGCAGTCCAATGAGTGCTGAGGCATGTAGTGGATATCGTTATGTTCTTACTTCACAGATGATTTGAGTAGATGTTGAGTATATTTACTTGATGAATCACGAGTCTGGATTATTGAAAGGTTCAAGTAATTTCAGGGTGAAGTTGAAAGATCATCATGACAAGAGGATAAAATATCTATGATATGATCATAGAGATGAATATCTGAATTACGAGTTTGGCATAGAATTAAGACATTGTGGAAATTGTTTCACAACTAATACAGCCTGGAACACCATAGTGTGATGGTGTGTCCGAACATCATAACTGCACCCTATTGGATATGATGCATACCATGATGTCTCTTATCGAATTACCACGATAGTTTATGGGTTAGGCATTAGAGACAACCACATTCACTTTAAATAGGGCACCATGTAATTCCGATGAGATGACACCGTATGAACTATGGTTTAGAGAAACCTAAGCTGTCATTTCTTAAAAGTTTGGGGCTATGATGCTTATGTGAAAAAGTTTCAGGCTGATAAGTTCGAACCCAAAGCGGATAAATGCATCTTCATAGGACACCCAAAACAGTTGGGTATACCTCCTGTCTCAGATCCGAAAGCAATAAGGGATTGTTTCTGGAATCGGGTCCTTTCTCGAGGAAAAGTTTCTCTTGAAAGAATTGAGTGGGAGGATGGTGGAGACTTGATGAGGTTATTGAACCGTCTCTTCAACTAGTGTGTGGCAGGACACAGGAAGTTGTTCCTGTGGCACCTACAACAATTGAAGTGGAAGCTTATGATAGTGATCATGAAACTTCAGATCAAGTCACTACCAAGCCTCGTGGGATGACAAGGATGCGTACTACTTCAGAGTGGTACGTAATCATGTCTTGGAAGTCATGTTGCTAGACAACAATGAACCTACGAGCTATGGAGAAGCGATGGTGGGCCCGGATTCCGATAAATGGCTCGAGGCCATATAATCCGAGAGAGGATCCATATATGAAAACAAAGTGTAGACTTTGGAAGAACTACTTGATGGTCGTAAGGATGTTGAGTGCAGATGGATTTTAAAAGGAAGACAGACAATGATGGTAAGTGTCACCATTGAGAAAGCTCGACTTGTTGTTGAGGTGTTTCCCGACAAGTTCAAGGAGTTGACTTCGGTGAGACTTTCTCACTCGTAGCGATGCTAAGAGTCTATTGGAATTATATTAGCGATTACTGCATTATTTATGAAATCTTGCAGATAGGATGTCAAAACATTGTTTCCTCGACGATTTTCTTGAGGAAAGGTTGTATGTGATACAACCGGAAGGTTTTGTCAATCCTGAAAGATGCTAATAAGTATGCAAAGCTCCAGCAATCCTTCTAAGGACTGGAGTAAGCATCTCGGAGTTGGAATGTATGCTTTGATGAGATGATCAAAGATTTTGGGTGTATACAAAGTTTATGAGAAACTTGTATTTCCAAGGAAGTGAGTGGGAGCACTGTAGAATTTCTGATGAGTATATGTTGTTGACACATTGATGACCAGAAATGACGTAGAATTTCTGGAAAGCATATAGGGTTATTTGAAAAGTGTTTTTCAATGAAAGCCTGGATTAAGCTACTTGAACATTGAGCATCGAGATCTATAAGGATAGATCAAAACGCTTAATGGTACTTTCAAATGAGCACATTCCTTGACATGATCTTGAAGGTGTTCAAGATGGATCAATCAAAGAACGAGTTCTTGCCTGAGTTGTAAGGTATGAAGTTAAGACTTAAAGCTCGACCACGGCAGAATAGAGAGAAAGGACGAAAGTCGTCCCCTATGCTTAAGACATAGGCTCTACAGTATGCTATGTTGTGTACCGCACCTGAAGTGTGCCTTGCCATGAGTCAGTCAAGGGGTACAAGAGTGATCCAGGAATGGATCATAGTACAGCGGTCAAAGTTATCCTTAGTAACTAGTGGACTAAGGAATTTTCTCGGTTATGGAGGTGATAAAGAGTTCGACGTAAAGAGTTACGACGATGCAAGCTTAACACCTATCCGGATAGCTCTGAGTAGAGATACCGGATACGTATAATGGAGCAACAATTTAGAATAACTCCAAGTAGAACAGTTATTTGAAATGGCTCCAGATAGAGCGTGGTAGCTACATCTAGGAGATGACATAAAGATTTGTAAAGCACACACGGATCTGAAAGGTTCAGACCCGTTGACTAAAACCTCTCTCACAAGCAACATGATCAAACCCAGAACTCATTGAGTGTTAATCACATAGTGATGTGAACTAGATTATTGACTCTAGTAAACTCTTTGGATGTTGGTTACATGGCGATGTGACCTGTGAGTGTTAATCACATGGCGATGTGAACTAGATTATTGGCTCTAGTGCAAGTGGGAGACTGTTGGAAATATGCCCTAGAGGCAATAATAAATTAGTTATTATTATATTTCCTTGTTCATGATAATCGTTTATTATCCATGCTATAATTGTATTGATGGGAAACTCAGATACATGTGTGGATACATAGACAACACCATGTCCCTAGTAAGCCTCTAGTTGACTAGCTCGTTGATCAATAGATGGTTACGGTTTCCTGACCATGGACATTGGATGTCATTGATAACGGGATCACATCATTAGGAGAATGATGTGATGGACAAGACCCAATCCTAAGCCTAGCACAAAGATCGTGTAGTTCGTATGCTAAAGCTTTTCTAATGTCAAGTATCATTTCCTTAGACCATGAGATTGTGCAACTCCCGGATACCGTAGGAATGCTTTGGGTGTACCAAACATCACAACGTAACTGGGTGACTATAAAGGTGCACTACAGGTATCTCCGAAAGTGTCTGTTGGGTTGGCATGAATCGAGACTGGGATTTGTCACTCCGTGTAAGCGAAGAGGTATCTCTGGGCCCACTCGGTAGGACATCATCATAATGTGCACAATGTGATCAAGGAGTTGATCACGGGATGGTGTGTTACGGAACGAGTAAAGAGACTTGCCGATAACGAGATTGAACAAGATATAGGGATACCGACGATCGAATCTCGGGCAAGTACAATACCGCTAGACAAAGGGAATTGTATACGGGATTGATTAAGTCCTTGACATCATGGTTCATCCGATGAGATCATCGTGGAACATGTGGGAGCCAACATGGGTATCTAGATCCCGCTGTTGGTTATTGGCCGGAGAGGTGTCTCGGTCATGACTGCATGGTTCCCGAACCCGTAGGGTCTACACATTTAAGGTTCGATGACGCTAGGGTTATAAAGGAAGTTTGTATGTGGTTACCGAATGTTGTTCGGAGTCCCGTATGAGATCCCGGACGTCACAAGGAGTTCCGGAATGGTCCGGAGGTAAAGATTTATATATGGGAAGTCCTGTTTTGGTCACCGGAAGAGTTTCGGGGTTTATCGGTAACGTATCGGGACCACCGGGAGGGTCCCGGGGGTCCACCAAGTGGGGCCACATGCCCCGGAGGCTTGCATGGGCCAAGGGTAGTGAGGGACCAGTCCCTACGTGGGCTGGTGCGCCTCCCACAAGGCCCAAGGCGCAGCAAAGGAGGAGAGAGGGAAAACCCTAGGCTTAGATGGGCCTAAGGCCCACCCTAGGGGGCGCCCCCTCTCTCCCCTCTTGGCCGCCTCCCCTTTCTCATCTAGGGCTGCCGCCCCCCCTAGGGGTGGGAACCCTAGAGGGGGCGCACCCTCCTCCCTCTCCCCTATATATAGTGAGGCCTGGGGCTGCCCATAACACATGATCTGATCTCTGCCTGTTGGTGCAGCCCTCCCTCTCTTTCTCCTCATATCCCGTGGTGCTTGGCGAAGCCCTGCAGGATTGCCACGCTCCTCCACCACCACCACGCCATTGTGCTGCTGCTGGATGGAGTCTTCCTCAACCTCTCCCTCTCTCCTTGCTGGATCAAGGCATGGGAGACGTCACCGGGCTGTACGTGTGTTGAACGCGGAGGTGCCGTCCGTTCGGCACTAGGATCATCGGTGATTTGGATCATGACGAGTACGACTCCATCAACCCCGTTCTCTTGAACGCTTCCGCTTAGCGATCTACAAGGGTATGTAGATGCACTCTCCTTCCCCTCGTTGCTAGTCTCTCCATAGATAGATCTTGGTGACACGTAGGAAAATTTTGAATTTCTGCTACGTTCCCCAACAGTTATCACCTTTGATATTCGTCCGGAAGATGATATTGAAGGTAATAGAGATATTTGGGTCGATGTGCAGACGCCTCCAGTTCTATCATTACGTGAGTTTCTCGACCATATTTATGTCTTTGGTATTGTTTATTCAAAAATAGTTGACAACTAATTTCTATTGACAGCTTATTTCCATTTAAGCAAACATGTCCGGCGCTTGGTAGACAGGACCGTCCATTGTTCCGGGGCTGAACTAAACTGCGAGGAGATAAGTCATTATGTTTCATGGCTTGAGGATCTTGATGCTGTCAAGAGAAATTATTTTCCTGAATTTGAAAATCTTAGTACTCAAAACATGTGACCAATAGTGTTCGTATTGAACTACAGTCACATCTATTTAGGCATGATGGTAAGATTTTTACTATTTGTCCTCAATGCATCTTTTGCATACATTATTTTTTAAGCTAAACTTCATTGCTAAGTATGTTACTATACGATGTTCTTCAACAGGGACTCTCGATGATAGTTGTGCCTTAGTGGATCGAGACTAAAGGTCACATGTCAATGGTTAGCTTACGGCCAAGACATCCTACAGCGCACATGAGTGCATTCAGGATTTCTAAAACTGAGGAATGCTTAATAGTGAAAGACTGGAGCAAAATTGTGAATGATCGCAGAGAAGTACTAGGGGGCAGCAAACAGAAGCGCAACCCACAATTAGGAGACAGGTTCATCTGCATGCTCCAATATGATGAATCAGGATTTCTACACATGTTCTATGCTATTTTATCTGAGAGAGAGCAACAGGAGTGATTAGCTAGTTCATGCATGCTCTTAGTACTTGTCCTCTCATGTCCGTGTTCTTCGTCCTGAACTTAATCTCAAAGTGATTTAATTTTGTGGTCTTGTGAACGCTTATAATCTCATGACCATGTTGAACTCGATGATATCTTTGCTTCTGGTACAAGTGAATGTTTCTTCTTTAAGCTGGTGTTTGTGGTGATTGGATAGCGGTAATGACTATGATGATTAAATAGTGGTAATTACGACTATGATGATTATTAGCTAGCTAATTAATGTTGTTGGTGATGATATGATGCAAGATTTTTTATATTAATATGATGATGGTGATGATGATGATGAGTTATTATATGATCCGGCACTTCAAACTAATCCGCCGTACTTTCACCTAGTCATTTAACAACTCATTATAATGTAAAAACAATCTCTAAATTAAATGGAAAACACAAAATTAAAGGAAAAAAAATAAAACCAAAACACCCCCAACCTTTAGTACCAGTTTGTGTTACCAACCGGTACTAAAGGTCTCCCCGCCCACGGCCCTGGCTCGTGCCACATGGTGTCCCTTTAGTGGCGGTTCGTGCAGAACCGGTACTAAAGGGGGGGGGCCTTTAGTCCCCACCCTTTAGTGCCGGTTGCCGAACCGGCACTAAAGGCCCTTACGAACCGGTGCTAAAGCCCGGTTCTGCACTAGTGTCCCTAAGGCCTCCTCCTAACTCCATGGACGGAGTAGCAACAAAGGAGTGGCGGCGACTATGGGGGGGGATAAGATGCCTGCGCGTGACAAGATGAGGAGGGGAGGAGAGTTGGAGATGCCCTTTTCCTGTCGGCGAGCCAGCGGCGCCTCCGACGGCCGCAACCTTAGACGCTACGCGAGGGGGAAAGATACGAGGGAGAGGGGAAATAGCGTGGGAGATGCACACGAGTTCTTTTTTCCCCCTCTCTTTTAATAAGTTTCTCCACAAAGCACTGCTCCTCTTGTCAAAAAAAAAGATAGAAATAAAACACTGCTGCTCCTATCGATGTGGCTATCGCGAGGGCTCGCCCTTTGCGCGACTGTTAATGGATTTCATTTTTTCGTTCTTCTCCTCCCACTTTTTTGACTGGCACCATCACTCGTTGCCTTAGCCACGCGTAAAGCCCCTTTTATTCCAACGAAAGCAGTGCGCAAACCTTATGAGGTGGTGCCTCTGTGACTGTGATTAAACAAAATCACGTACCACTTGTGGTGTTCAACGCGAGTTTTGCTAGCTACGGACAGATTTATAGGGAAGCAAGCTTACAGGCTGAGTTGTCAACTTGCCATTGCAAACAGGAGAGAAAGAAAGGCCCACCTCGTGAATTTCATGGGAGAGTTGATTAATGAGTGTGGGACATGTACATCCCGTAGCACACTTCCGTAAAACCATCCCGTAAGTCTAGGATTTTCGGTTCAACGCACCCATCAGCCACTACCTGCTCCGCGCTTTCGCCATCGGTCGTTTTACCACCTGATGGATCCATCGCACGCACGTACGGTGGATGGCAATGCACGAAAGATTCCTCTTCTTTTCTCCTCTCCGGTGAATGGTGATTATTGGTAGAGTAATTAGCTGCTCACCTCCTTCAATCATTAACGCCTGGAGAGACCGAGGGAGATATCTTCTGTCCTGTGGCTGTGTGGTGCGCGTACGCGTGCGCACCGCGTATAGCTTTCGTTTCGTGGGCCACAACTTCATTCATCTCCTCCCTCCGCTCTACTGTTCGGCCCGTGGCCCTCGGGTCGAGACAAAATAACCGGGACCCAGCTCGTTTTTTATCTTTTGAGATCACTGGTTTTTTATCTTCATTTTTCCCAAAAATTTGACTGCTTTTTGAATAGTATTTCTTCACTATTTTTTCACCTTAATAAGTGTCACACGTGTGGCACTAACACATGATAAATTCGGACATCTTTTATGGCAAATTTAATGACACGAGGATGATACCTTCAGTTGTCAAGCATGAAAACTTTCTTTGAGATGGCAAGTTT
>NC_041382.1:14807658-14857867 GCF_002162155.2 Triticum dicoccoides
TTTCTCTTTGTGAATGACAACTTTAGCGAAGAATGACACCAATCAAACCGCCCTCCCCCTGATTCTAGGGTGGACCCGTGCGGCCAACAAATGACAAATTAAAAGCTGTCATATCAGCAATTACGTAGAGAACGTAATAATCTAATCCTTCGTAGGTGTAGCAAAGCCCTAACTTTAGTTAAAAAAAAACATCAGGGTCGGAGTTGTTCCTGCTACACGTGTGGCACTTATCATTTGGGTCTTTTTTTCGAAAATTTCTCCCCTGTCTCTAATTGAGCTTCCAATGTTTTCACAGACGCATGGTGACGCGGGCATATACGGACAGCCGGCCCACTTGCAGGCTGACCGAGCGGCGACTTCGAAACCAACGGACGGGCATGATCCCGCGGTACGCACGCGTAACCGCCCAAGATCCATTCTCTGCTAGCTCCGTGTGAGTGTTGATTGATTAAATAAGTTATTAGGAGTTAGCTGTACTAATTAGCCTAGCAAGCCAGGTTCCATCGATCCTTCAGCCGGCCCCGGCTTTGTCGTCAAGCCATCAGCAGAGTGCTGCACCGCTTAGCCATGCCGGCCGGCACGCTGCTGGTAGTTGGTGGGTGGGTATTCTCTCCGATCATCAAGGAGCTCATCGGCGAGGTGAGATCCTTGCTGAGCAGCAAGTACTCGAGCTTCAAACATTTGGCCAAGCACCTCCGTCAGCTTGTAGATGTCCTGGAGGAGATGACCACGACCGTCGAGACCGTGCAGCAGCAGGGTCAACTGCGGCGCGCCGACGACGACGTCTCCGCCGGCGGCGGGACGGACAACTGGGTGGGCCGGCTCGTGGACGCCATCCACGATGTGCGGTCCGTCCTGGACGACTTCACCTACGACGACATCGTCAAGTCCAACTTGCGCGACAACAAGGTCGCTCAGGTTGCTCACTCCGTGGCGAGAGCCGGCCGACGGCTGATCGGCAGGGACAAGGCGTTCAATCGGCTCAAGGAACTCCTGGACGAGCTACCGCTAATCCAGCAGAGCTTGCGGGATCTCGCCCACCTCAAGATCCACGCCGGCAGCAGCGGGGGCCGAGGATACTCGCGCTCCGTGTCACGACGGGCGACTGGCCCGCTGCTACCGGCGGCGCCGGGCCGAGAACTATTCGTGGGGTACAGCGGGAGTATGGCCGGCTCGTCTGGGCTTTACTCAACGTCAGCGACGAGCCCAGCAGTAGCAGCAGCAACAAGAATGTCGTGGCGGTCATCGGCCACAGCGGCACCGGGAAGACCACGATCGCTCGGCGGGCATGGCATGACAAGAGCATCAACAACAAGCACTTCGATCTGATGGTGTGGGCGAGCGTTCCATACATGTTCACCCAGACCGACCTGTTGACTGAGATCTGGAGGTCCATCCCCGGATCAAGCGGCGTCGACGAGAAGTGCCCCGCCACGGAGATGAGCTTCGGCATGCTCCAGCAGGCGGTCCAAGGGCTGGTCGCCTCTAGGAGGTACCTTCTAGTGCTCGACGACGTGTCCAACGACGAGTCGGGCCATGGCCAGACGGAGAAGATGAGGACAACTTGGGAGGACGTGCTAGCCCCGTTCAGGGACGGAGGCAACGGGAGCAGGATCCTGGTGACGTGCCGAGCTACCATCTGCGCCAAGGTGCTCGGTGCCGGCACCAAGATCACGCTGAATGGGCTCGGCGCCGACGACCTCGTCCTGGTGCTCAAGAAAATCGCGTTCGGTGACGCCCAAAAAAAAACTCCGCCTCTCGACGATGTGATCAGGAGCGTCGCAGAGCAGCTGAGGGGCTCGCCGTCGGCGGCCAAAACTGTCGTCGACATGATGAAGAACAGACACCGGAAGAAAGACTGGAAGAAACTCTTGGAGAAGGCAGGATCCTGGTACTGCGGCGCCGGCCTCGCCAGCGAAGCTCCTCTTGCCTGCGCCGCCGGCGCGTCCACCTGCAGGAATCTGCCTCAGCACCTGCGGTCTTGCCTGGGGTTCTGCAGCATGTTCCCTGACAAATGGGAGTTCGAACCTGAAACGTTGGTCAAGATGTGGATAGCACATGGCATCATATGCGGTGACCACGGGCAGAGCATGGAGGGTGTCGGGAGAGAATACGTCGGAGAGCTGCAGAAAAGGTCCATGCTCAAAACCATCTCCAGGGATGGCAGGGCGACATGCTTTGTCATCCATGACCAGGTCCATTCGATGCTCATGTCAGTCTGCGCGACCGAGTTCTTCAGATTAAGCAACGATGATCTTATTAGAAGAAGGGGTAACATCCCGGCAAGTGTTCGACACCTATCGCTGACCGGCGGAGGTTGCCTGGCCCTGGCTCAGCTCAAGGATGACCCCGTGCTGAAGAAGCTGAGGACATTGCTAGTCTTCGATGATGGCCGATCAAGCTCGAGTACTGCTGTTTCCGCCATTGACAACCATGTACTGAAGCAGCTCAAGGCCGTCACAGTGCTAGACTTTGCCGGCACACGCATCACCGAGTTGCCGAAAGGCGTCGGCAAGTTGAAGCACCTGCGGTACCTAGGCCTGCCTGACTCCGCCAAGAGCCTTCCCGCCGCGGTTACCAAGCTGCTGCACCTACAGACACTGTCTCTCGGCAAAGACTGCAAGCTTGATGAAGACCATGGGTTCCCGGGCGATGGCATGAGTAACTTGGTGAACCTGCGGCACCTCGACATGGACATGAAGTACGTTGCGATGATACGTCGTATCGGGAGGCTGGAGAGATTCCAGGGGTCCGTCGAGTTCTGTGCCGACAGGGGAAAGGGCCATGGCATGGAAGAGCTTGCAGGCATGGACTCCCTCCACGGCACGCTCACCGTGAAGGGTCTTCAGGCCGTCGCCGGCAAAGAAGAAGCTCAGAAGGCTCAGCTTGGGAAGAAAGAATCTCTTAAGACCCTGAAGCTGGAATGGGAGCTCCCCAAGCTGGGGGGACGAACTTGCTCCACCTCCACAGACTCACAGGAGCAAGTCCTGGAGGGGCTCCAGCCAAATGGTAGGCTCCAGGAGCTGCGCATCCAGAGGTACCAGGGCACATCGTCGCCTGGCTGGCTGGGGAGCAACCTGCTGACGAGCCTGAGCCACCTGATTCTCATAAACTGCAGGAACTGGCAGGCGCTGCCATGCCTGAGCCAGCTTCCTGATCTCAGAATGCTGCACCTCAAAGAGATGTACGCCATTGCTCGGATCGACCACAAACTCTACGGCGCCGGCGTGCTCCGCTCGCTGGAGAAACTGGTGCTTGATGACATGCCCAATTTGATCGAGTGGAGCGCCGATTCGACTGAGGACAAATTTCCTCGCCTCCAGGAGATACTCATACTCAACTGCCCCAGACTGGCCAAGCTGCCCCGGGTGCCGGCCACCGTGAAGAACATGAGAATAGAGAAGGACAATAGCTCCTACTACCTAGACATGGCCTTCTCCCCCAAATCCAGCTCCTTCACGCTGGATGTACACGGGGAGGCCGTCCAGCTGCTGCAGCAGGACTTGCTGCACCAAGATCACGCGCTGGCGGTCAGAGCCTTGAGCATCAGCAAGTACGCAGGGGAGACGGACGTGAACGTCAAGCTCCTCTCTTCAGTGCGGAGCCTCTCGCTGAGCCGATGCGTGGTGACGGACAGGCTGCTGGGGGTGTTCTTCCTGAACCTCCAGTCCCTGGAGAAACTGCGGATATCGGACTGCGGCGAGGTCCGTACATTCCCGGAGTACGCCATGCCGCCGTTGTTGAAATCCATCGAGCTGAATGGATGCCACCCGAAGCTCGCGGAGAAGCTGCGTGGCAGCGCTAGGATCTGTTCCATCCCCAGGGTACACATTTGCTGATTGATTTTTTGGTGTGGACTGTGTACTAGTGTAGTCTGAGAGGATTTTGATTCATAATACCTCGTACAACTTTGCTAAGTCTCAACTGGGACTTCGGTATGTCTCAGTTGGTGCTATCTTTCTTTGATTTTGCATGAAGATTCGTATAAAAAAATTATTTTCAGTTCTTTTTTCTTCTTACATACTAGTATATCACTTGATTGAGACTTGGTTAAGTCTCAGTCGATTGAGACCTAGCCACACCCTACTCTGTATTCTTATGGCCCATTGCGTTGCTTTCAAACTATAAAATAGAGAATACTACAATACTTACCAAATACGAGTACCATTAGTTTGTTCTGAAGGCTTCGCTATAAACAAAACACAGGGGACCATGGCATTCCCCATTTAGCATGCATCAGAGGAGACTATGACGGGAAAAGCAAACAAAAATGATCCATGCACATGCTTTCCAGCACCAGCAGATTGGGATAGTAGTACGTACGTACTCCTACTTACGACGATCTTATCTCTTCACCCCACAGTTTGGGCCCGCCACCAAACTGGGAGAATCTTGCCGTCCGAAAGCGGACTGGCCTCGATCGATCGCACCTTTAGATAGAGCATCCAAAAAGAGGTCCAAAACTCCCCCGTGTTTTGCAGCTGCTCCCCATGAAGATGTCTGCACTGCGCCGTCAGATGGAGCTAGGCAGGATGCGCCCTTCTTTCATTTCTTCGCACTTGTACAGTCTATCTATGTACAGATGCCGCAACGCAAAGGGTACGCGTCGATCGTGCACGGGCATTTCTCACCTCCACACACAAGCATGTTGCACTAGTACTCCCTCCATTTCAAAATTTTTGTCTTATATTTGTCTAAATACGACTGTATCAAGTACATGTTACTGACTGGATAAGGAAAATTTGGAGACGGATCCGGCCCATAAAATTTGGGCACCGGGAGAATCTTCCTCCCCCTGTTGTGACCTCAAGTAAAGTGACACTCGCGTTTTCATCGCCGATGGATCGGGTTGGCGGAAATCTTCAAAAGGTGGGCCTTTCCCCCCCGGCCAGGTCAGCTTCCGAAAACGAACTCTCTGCTCTTCTTGGCCTCTGCTAGCAACCAAGCGGTGCTACTTGTTTATATATATAAAAAAAAGTGGTGCTACTTAAGGCTCATGTGTCAGCATCCTTATATAGTGCCAGATTTTAATTTGATTTGACCCCCACTAGTCATCCTATCTTTATATGGGATTACACAAAGGTCTGGGTCAAATCAAAATTACCCCATCCGTCTTATAATATAAGATTTTATTACATCCAATTTGTGAGCGGCTCAAATTTGCAAATTGAGACGGAGGGAGTAACTCCTAAGACCTTGTCTACTTATCTCTCAAGAATTACTGCATACGGATCAAAACACAAGTTGATGTGTCTTTGTTTTTCATCAAAAACTAAAAGGTAAGCGCGAGGCCAAAACAAGTCATAAGGTAAAAGCAGATTGAAACAAAATATGAATCACCATAAATCTCAGGAACCCTAGATCGTAGCATAATTACGGGAGTCCTGGAGCTCTTTTTTGCAAATTTGTGAAGCTCCACATATGGTCGTTGGATCTGCTCCTAGTTAATTCGTAGCATGTGAGCAGCTGATATTGCCCCCTGTTGTAGGATCGAAAGTATGTCTAGAGGGGGGTGATTAGATTACCTGACTGAATAAAAGCTTATCTTTTTCCCAATTTTAGTTGTAGGCAAGTTTTAGTAATTCTACACACATGCAAGTCTAAGAGTAGTGCAGCAGAAAGTAAAGACTTTGCATATGAACGTAAAGAGGGTGGGTCGGAGAAATCAAACACAATGAAGACACGATGATTTTTGGCGTGGTTCCGATATGTGAAGCTATCGTACATCCACGTTGATGGAGACTTCAACCCACAGAGGGTAACGGCTGCACGAGTCCATAAAGGGCTCCACCCACGAAGGGTCCATGAAGAAGCAACCTTGTCTATTCCACCATGGCTTACGTCCACGGAAGACTAGCCTCACTCGGGGGAGATCTTAACGAAGTAGGCAATTTCCTTTCCCTTACAAACTCCTTGGTTCAACTCCATATGATCTTGTAGGCTCTCAAGTGACACCTAACCAATCTAGGAGACATCACTCTCCAACAGATAATAGATGGTACATTGATGATGAACTCCTTGCTCTTGTGCTTCAAAAGATAGTCACCTCAACACTCAATTACTCTCTTACAGATTTGGCTTGGGCAGGAGAGGGATTTGAGTGGAAAATAACTTGAGGAGGCTAGAAATCAAGGTTCAAATGGTTGGATTGGAATCACTTGATCTTAACACATGAGTAGGTGGTTCTCTCTCGGAAAATTAATGGTGGAAGTGTAGTTTCGTTCTGATGGCTCTCTTAGAGAGTGAGTAGTGGTGGAAGAGTATATATAGCCTTCACCAACAATACAACCATTACAATCGTTTGACTCAACTCAGTGACACCGAAACAAAATCTCGATGAGACCGACTTGTGTAAAAGATTTGAACGTTAGGCGTCTCGATGAGACCTAAAGGATCAACTCGGAGGGACCGATACGTGATGACCTAAGTGAGACCTCATTTTGGTAGTTCCGATCAAACCAACTCGGAAATTCCAAAATGGAGTGAAAGTGGTACAGAAACTTGATCACGACATTTCGGTGGGGCCGAATGTCATCTCGGTAGAACCGAGTTTCTAGGGTTTGGCTGTGGCTCTGTCTAGAATCAACTCGGTGGGTCCAGATGTGGAAGTTTCGTTGGGACCAAGTTTGGCAATTAGGGTTTTGACAGATTGGAATGTGGGAAAGAGACTGAGGGTTTTGGAGCAATATCTTTAAGCACTTGAGCAACTAAGTCATGATCAAAACCTCATCCCTTTTTAATAGTATTGGCTTTCCTATGGAATCAATGTGATCTTGGACCACTTAACCAAAAATAAAGAGTCTTGGAGCTTTTTGCCATAGCATTTTGAGGGGTCCACATCCACGAGTCCTTGCCATGCCAACATTGAACATTCCCGAAATATATCTTTGAATAGGCATTAGTTCAATGATGTATATGTTGTTATTAATTACCAAAATTACCCGGAGATTAGTTGCACTTTCACGTGTATAAAGACCTTAACCGGTTAAACCCAAATCAAGACTTGGCTCAAATGGTTGATGTAGATATCAAACCTACAAGCAAAACCCGTAATCTTAAATTAGAAAAAAAAAAGAACACCTCCCTTCCCAAACGCGTCCAAAGAATTGATGAATGTATTTTTCTTTGTGAAAAATGACAGCTATTGATTGGTGAACAATATATATACAAAAACAAAAGGATGATCCGACTGAAATCCAAAGATATCCAAATTGGTCTTGTTTGAATGTTTTCGTCGCCCCAAACACGAGATTCAAACGGATCACCATTCCAGAATTTGGTTCAGAAGATACATCACACTCTCAATTCGGGTTTGACTGCTTTAAAAATTGCCAGTACATAATTGCAAAAGATCATGGGGGTAGAACGTGAAGATATGTGTGCCCTTTCAGACTTGAGCGTCTCTTTTTTTAAAAGCCCTTCCCATATATTAATTAATTAATTAAAAAGCATTCATTACAACATTTGCCACACAGGACGAAACACTATTACAGAAAACACCAACCGACCTATTATCAAACTAAACTTAGCAATTTCGTGTACCATCACATTGGCCTACCAATTGATCTTAACCGTCTTGATCAACAAGAGGGGGCATGTCAAGGGTTTCATTTGTAAGGAAAGACACCACAAGAGAACATTGTGGCACATTTGAGAATTGTCTAATGAAGTACCCGGTTGTGGAAGCAGACATTTAAGAGGTGATTGGTCAATGTCTGCTGACGCGTCCTGACACGTCCACGGATGTTTAGGGGACCAGATCAATTAGGTCTAGGTGTAGATGCTCTTAATGATTGGATCCTGTAGAAAGGGAAGTTTTGGCACGAATCCTGTCCGTAAAATTTGCGCACCGGATCGGGAGGATTTCCAACAATTTTCCTCGCACCCCTAAAAGTGGCCGTTAGGTTTACATCTGCAGGTGGGCTGTTCCCCTACCGGGTCAGATTCTGATGATGGGGGCAACAATTATGATGAATATATTAGCACACTTTTGATTAATTAATTCAGATGAAAGTATAGAGACTGCGTCAATTGATTCAGTTCGGAGTGAGTACATCAAGAACGAAACACACAATTAAAAGTGTGAGACTAAAACAAGTAGCCAGCCCCAAGATAATAACAGATCGGCAAAGACAAACCAGTGCAAGACAAAAGAAAACCGAATGAGCATAGGGTAAGAGAGTCAAGTCGCCGGATATAGTAGACCTTAAACCCCTAACACTTAGCCCAAATGTTTGATGTAAATACATAAATCAGAAAAGGAGAAGGAAAGAAAAAAGACCAAAGAATTGGTGAACGCTGAACTAGTGTGCAGCAACTGCCCAGACGGCAATGACCGCTGATGAATAGTATAAGTAAAAACCAAAATCAAAACACACCCGATATTGGTCTCGTTCGAAAGGTATCGTCGTCGTCGCGCACATGATCGTTTGGACGGCATCTGGTTCAGAAGGTACATTACGCTTTTAGCTCCGGGTTTGGCTAGCTGTTTTACAAGCTGGTACCAAGTCATGGGTTCAGAGGTGCATCATAGTACATGTCAATTCCTTCTCTCTACATCCTGCCAAAAATAAATTCCTTCTACCTACGTGGCCCTTTTCAGGTATCGTCACGGCCAAGGGGTCCACACGGCCCGAAACTCTCGAGCCCTGACTCCTGGGCCCCAGGCGTGTCCTACTTGTCTTCCTGTGTCGTCCCTCCCTCCCTCCCTGTGCGCAAAGCAGCCCCCCACACGCCTCACTCCGTCTCGCCGAGGGTGCTCCGCCTCTCTCTTCGGGCGCCGTCGCGAGCGATTCCGTCCTGGAGGCGCAGCGCCGCAAATACGCCGGCCGGGAGGACCGACTTGGAGGTACCGATTCCGCCCTCACTCCCCGCTTCCCCCTTCTGTCGCTCCCATTTTGGGGGGATCTTTCCGTTTCGTTATGGGTTAGCTTTGGGGGTTCCAAGCTTGAAGCTCTCGCCCTCTCGGTCGGATCTTCCGTTCCTCGGCTAGTCGTTGTTGCTGCCTCAGTTGGCCCATCTCATCTTTTTAAGGAATATTTTCTCCGAATTTTCTGTCTCAGCGCTCGCTCGGCTGCGGAGAGGATCTATCGCTGGGGCGCATGTACGGCCGGCCGGCTGCCCATCGGCGACGGCGGAGCAGCATCCTGACACCCGCGCGTCGATTGCCCCTGCTGGCCACTAGCCCTTGTATTTGTATGGCCCTTCTTGGTGCTGCCCTGTCACCACGCTTCAAAGATTACAGTCTGCACCCGCTTCCTTCTCTTGCGGTGCTTGGTTATCCGGAAGCTCAGTGAACCAGGCTGGCTGTTGCAATGCAACGTCTTGCAGAGGAAATTTGCAGACTCAACCTATGGGACAAGGGTCAGGTGTTTGCTGCCACCGAGAACCTCCAAAGTTCCATTGAGCAGACCCCCTACTCGATCCAGGCAGACACCATCGTCTGCTGTTTCTCCGTCAGCAGGTGCCACTCCCAAAGCAGCAGCCATGACGGCTATGCATCTAGTGACGGCGGCGGCGACACTACAACTCCAACCAGCAGCAACGTGCGGCAGCTTCACTATCCGTCACATGCCCACATGGACCCTGGCCGTGCCCGACTCATCTTGCCGGGCTCTTTGGACCAGCTAGAGGGCATCATCCGCAATTGTCAAGTGGCTTTTGGATCTGGTTACAAACAAGTGCTACTCCAAGCATTCTCGGCCAACTCACATACATTGAGCAGGTAAATCCACAGTTTTGTTTTATTACAAACAAGTGCTACTCCAAGTATTTTAACAGCTGTGCTTCTCTGGGGTCTAGTAGATCAATCAAATATCCCTAAGTCAGTTGAGTACTTACGTTTTTGTCCCAAAATTAGAAACACCAAATCCTCCATTCTTGTTATGGCCACACATCACTGACCTTTTAGTGAGCACGTATGTTTTTTCCTACTTTGAAACTCCCAAACATATCATCTCAACTCGGCGGGAAGGTAATGACCAAACTAGAATGATGAATATAGAGAACTGGATATAAGCTCTTCAAAGTTTAATTATTTCACATTACAGTTTGTTTTGTGACCCGTGTATCAAAAGATGCCTATATTTCACTGTACAGAAGATGCGACAACCAAACTGCTAAAATTGCTTAGGCATCCTGAAGATGAATCAAAATATTCTATAACTTATATAGTCTGAAAGATATATATAACAAAAATGATAGTTTATTATGTAAATTAGTTTAGTTTTCCTCTATAACTTAATATTCTGGTCTCATGTAAATTAGTTTAGTTTTCTTCTATAACGAAATATACTGAAGAGGCACTCAGAAGTTTAGCACTTTGGCAATTACCCTTACTTTTTGAGCTACTCCATTCCAGCCCCCACTCACTGTGGCCAACATTTTTGCCTGGTCATGACATGTACTCGCAGAACATCCATGTCTTTGCTCAAGACACCAGCCTCCATTTGTTGGCACCAATCTTAAATTCTACCCTATATGATCCCGCAGCAATTCATCATATAGTTGGAAGTGTATGTCCACACATGAGCTACCAGATTGTCTTTCTCAGAAAAAAGCTACCAAATTTTATGTTTCTTATTCCTCTCATCCAAGATGCATCTGGAAAGTGATCCAAGTTAGTAACTAAAAAGTGCATGACTGCATGTAGTGATTTAATAATGTACATAGACAGGCAATCTAAGATGAAATGTGACAACGTGTGATGCTATTGTGTTATTAATTAGAGCTCACCTAATAGTCTACAGTATAACAGGACAATAACCTTCTCAGGAGAACTGCCAGGTCATTTTACATACGGAAGGATAGTTCTTGCATTTGTTCACTTTCCCTGTTTCCCATTTAGTCAAAGTTCTGCAGAAAGCAGAAAGCACATCAGTTAATGTATTTGACAGTATAACTATAACTGGGGGTACAAATAATATCCAGATGTTATGACAGTCAAACAAAACAATGCAGTATAGTTTTTTGAAATATAGCATTATTAGTGAACAACGGACATAGTAGGAATAGCCAATATCTCATGTTTGTATGTTGACTAAAACATGGTTTCTTGGTACGTACTCATTCTATATTATCCTAGTGGAATGGAATTGAAGAAAGATAATACACGGGTTATGATACCATCAGCTTGTAATTGATTTTAGGATTCATCCTCTTGCATGCCAGACCTACACATAAATATCAGGGCAACATACACATCGGTTTTCTTTGAATTGGAAAGGCCCCGTTTCAAGTCATATCAGCTCTACGGAATAGTGTACATTAAACTTGTTTATATAGCAATGTTTCATTGTCACTGTGATTACTTTGAAGCTGTTCTGTCCAGAAACAATACTTGGTCGCCATGAGCTTCATATTTTCTCGATTCTCAACCTTATGAGATCAAAGTAACACATGGGGTGCTATACAAAATACTTCTAGTTTTGCATCTTCCGTCCACTGCAAGGAGCTCCAACAATCAATCCAGTGACAAATTCGGTAAATAACTAAACATGGCTTGATCAATAACAGATTTTGAAAACAAGCAAGATTTCAGGTTTTCCAAAGCACCTAAAACACACCTGCAACACCAACAGCCATCAAACCTCTGTTAAGTTCCCATACCCCCGAGCCAGTTATTTTATTTATGTACTGTCTGAAACACTGCTAAACTGACAATTGACCCCAATGCACAACTAACAATGTTCCAGATATATCTGGCAATAGGACAGTAAAAAAAAGATGAGTAATTGTTTCCACTTCCCCACAAAAGTAACAGTGAGGCTTGCATTTGCCCCCTCTCTTCAGGTACACATCTTTGGTAAGAATGCTCCCTCAGAGCTAGCCAAACAAAGGTTTTGACTCTCAGAGGGATTTTAATCTTCCAGAAGAATTTGTAAGGCACCACCTCAAAATTTAGCATAACAGAGTAAAAAGATTTCACACAAAACTGTCCTGAAGCACAGAAGGGCCAAGCAAGCTTGTCATTTTTATCAGCAAGGGAAATATCAGCACAATCTTTTTTAAGCCCAACCATTGTGTCATTTTCCCACCCACCAGAGCCCTTGTAAATTTGAAGGATTGAAACCCTCTAGTAAACATTTTCCTCACAGTGATGCTGACGACTTGAGGTCCAGGGAAATGCTATACAGCCTAGGAAAGGAAGTGGCCAGAGTGCAATCTCCTGCCCAATGGTATTCCCAAAATCTAGTTTTTTCCCCATTCCCCACATTAATCCCACAGCACCCTGAAAACAGTATCTCCAGCAGACCTTGCCAAAAATGGTAATCTCCAGGTGTTGAAGTCACTTGGCATAAGGTCTGGTGATTAGGTACTTTTTGGTCAGAATGTATTGCCCAGGACCCTCATCATTAAACAATTTCCATAAGCATTTGGATAACAGGGCAATGTTCATAACTTCCAAATTAAGAATCCCTAAACCACCTTGGTCTTTAGGCAAACAGACTTGTGGCCAGCCAACCAGGTGGTATTTCAAAGGCTCTTACCTTGTTTCAGTGTGACATATTGAGACATCACCTTATGACTGTATGCTGCATCACATAAACCCATTACATTTATGTTCTTATTACTTTAAGAAAATACCAGCAATAAGATGAAACTCATAATTTTATTTTATTTGTTCTAGACTAACAATTTGGCAACTAAAGCCATAATGCCGATGTTTTTGTTACCTAAACCGCATTCGTTTTCTTCCGGATATGATCCCCGAAGAAGTGTTTTTTTTTTCTAAACCACATGCATGTTCTGCCATGTGTCCTCCTTACACATCAAAGCAGCCGTTGATTGTTTTATCTGCAGTTGCTGCTACCATCCCATCCTTGGTAATGCTCCTTTTCCTCAACTCCACCCTGATGTGTAGATGCTGGTGGATGCAGAGTTGCAGACCTCTCCGCATCTAAACTTTAGCACACCGTGAAACTTTTCCGGAAATACTCTTCACCATGGACCTCGAATCCATAACCTGTGGGCACATGACCATATCCATGTGATCCCTTCTCCTTAATCTGGGAGCTTTCAGAAACAAAGAGTGAAGGCAAGGAGAACATGCTCATTCTTTAAAACATTTTTTTCTGAAGCAAAGGAGAGCATGTTCATTGTCTTCACGTCCTTCAAATGTGTGAACTTATATTACGCTGCCATCTAAGCATAACTAATTGCATAGTGTAGTAGTGGGACTGATAATGAAACTTTATTATCGTCCTCAAATTATAACGAATTGCACAGAGTAGCAGTCAGATTTTTCTTTAAAAACTTACAATTCCTTTGTCATGTAAACATAACGAACTACACAGTAGCTGTCGGATTGGTGAAAAACTAAGAGATGGGATGCTGGTTTGCAGCCAGTGTTCGCCAGTTAATTAATAATAGAGCCAATTTATTCTGCCATTCAAAGTAAGAAACTCTAGTCGGATAGTTAAATATTTTTACTGTTTCCTCAAATGTTCCATAAATTGCCTAAAATATTTTTACTCACAGTTCCAAGGTCACTTCTTTTTTTGTAACAGATTTTTCCATGAATCAGATGTCCTAGAGATTCTTCGTATAAGCACAAGGACCTTCAAGGATCCTTCTGAGTGCACAAAAGAATTGATCATCATGTTGAAAACCAACACCCAAGTCCTCTGTTTGATGCAACAGCAGTTATGTGAGCAGAGTCGGCCATTTGAGGAATTAAAATTAGGCTACTTCAACCAGTTTGCAAAGTGCCACATCAAGAAACTCTTGGACATTGCCGTTTGTCTTAGCAAGACAGTGTGGTCTGCCACTCATATTTCTCCCATGCTGCTTGCCTATGAGGCACTTTTGGATGTCCTTCCTCTTATTCAAAAGTTTGCTTCCAGTGAATCTGATGACTTCTTTCCCAATATTTTACGCAACATGAGGGAAGCTTTCAGGAGGTTAATTGACCATATCAAGCACCACATGCAGTCCAATATGGAAAATCATCAGGATAACGATGCCATTCATCCGATGACATGTTTCCTCATACGCTCAATGAAATCCCTTGGCAGTCACAGAAATTTAGTGCAATCCACTCTTGCCCCAGGTGACAACTCCAGCTCATTTGGCCATCTTCTGTATGACGTGATTACTTGCTGGAAATCTGTGCTCACTGAACGTTCAAACATATACCATGCGGATCTGCAGCGGCAATGCATTTTCTTATTGAACAACACAGGGCATTTCAATACAAAGACAGATGGTCTGTTGGATGAGCTGCTATCTGATAGGCAGATTATTAAGCAGCATGATGACGAATTCAAGTTACTCTTCAAGAAGTGGATTGAGAGTTACACAGAAGAGGCTTGCACTCCAGCCAAGTCTTGCTTGAATCGCAACTGTCGGAGGGGCAGTCAACGCCGATCCTTGGTTGCATTTGCTTCAAAGTTCAACAAGACTTTTGATCGTCAGAAAACTTGGAAGGTTCCTGATGTGGTGCTACGGCAGGTACTGAGAGATCGTATACAGGATTGCATTCTGCCAGACTACACGAGGTGTTTCGAGAACTATTCGAGTTCAGGACTGTTTTCTTCATGTCTGCAGATAGCTTCAGCGGGAGACATATATACCACTGAGAGTTTAGAAAAGACGGTGCAGAGCTTCTTTGAAGGATAAGAAACGATGATGGAGGTCCCTTTCTCTCTGTCGTTCTAGCAACTGTGAAAATTTGTAATTATATAGCTAAGATTACCAGAAGAACAGTACATATTTTTTTAGAGGAAAAGGGCACACGCCCCAGCTCCATTGCATCGAAACAACGAAGCCCAGTACATCTCAGTCGCAAAGATAGCGCGCGGAGGGCCAGCACCCACGCTGCCTCAGCAACAAAACACACACACAAACACACACACAAACTGCTGAAAATATAAAGAAGTCACGGAGCTCAAGCTAGTTTAACTAGTAGAACATTTCATATATATCAGGATTTTCTCTGCACACAACACATTGTTAGTTGTGCCATTTTTTTTTTGCTTCTTTCTCTTTTTGCCAAGTAGGGAATATAGCTCTCTTTCAAAAAGAAAAGTAGGAACAGAGCTCCTCCTCTGTACTTGTCGCCGCGATCAAGAAACTTAACATGGAGTAACGAGAAAAGCATATCTACCATGCATGGGATATCCCATGCATGGTGCGGCCCTTGATCTAGTTGGAGATTTGGTTACATGCATATGCGTCCCCACTTCCTCCATCAATGCTGGCAGCTTTTCCCGTAGCTAGCTTTGTGCGGTCTATGCCATGTTCTACCCACTCATATTTTTTCCATCTTATTTTCAAGTTTGGATCCATTTTATATTTTGAACTGAGAGTCTAGTTCATAAATGTTTCGAATATTTGTGTAAAACTTTATGTGACAAAGTGATGCACTCTAGAACATGAAAAACCCTACTATAACTTCATAAGAACACATGTTAAATACAAACTCGTGATATTATTTTTGAAACAAATTTACCAAGTGCTACCAAGATCCCTCACATTGGGACGTAATAAATTCTTGTGTAACATTTTGATACATTATGCTAGACAAATGTCTATAATTTTGTGTGGTTTCATTAAGTCTCATCATGTTTTAAAATTCAAAAATCATTTTTCTTGAAATATATTCAACAATGGTCTCATTAAATAGCTCTCGTCGCCAAGAACCCAAATATGCAAAGATATCAAAATTGTACTTTTGACCCAAAAGATATATGAACATGAAAATCAAATGAAAAAGAATGGAGTGGTTGAGTGAAAAGAGAGAAGTGGAATGGGGTGTACTGTGTATAATACACAACAACAGTGTATGTGTCAGAAAGATGCATGCACAGGATATCCCGTGCATGGTAGAAAATCCGTTCTCATGGAGTAAGGTATAACACAATTATCACAAAGGAGCGAGGGAGAGTCCCGTGCCGCTCCCGCAAGCGCTCCGGGTGCAACCTAGCTCTCCGCCGCCGGCACCCCACACCTCGCCTCTCCCCTCACTCGCCGCCGCCAGGCAAAGCCCGTGCACGCGTTGGCGGCGTCGGGGCCCTTACTGAAGGAAATATGCCCTAGAGGCAATAATAAAGTTATTATTTATTTCCTTATATCATGATAAATGTTTATTATTCATGCTAGAATTGTATTAACCGGAAACATAATACATGTGTGAATACATAGACAAACACAGTGTCACTAGTATGCCTCTACTTGACTAGCTCGTTGATCAAAGATGGTTAAGTTTCCTAGCCATTGACATGGGTTGTCATTTGATTAATGGGATCACATCATTAGTTGAATGATCTGATTGACATGACCCATTCCATTAGCTTAGCACCCGATCGTTTAGTATGTTGCGGTTGCTTTCTTCATGACTTATACATGTTCCTATGACTATGAGATTATGCAACTCCCGTTTGCCGGAGGAACACTTTGTGTGCTACCAAACGTCACAACGTAACTGGGTGATTATAAAGGAGCTCTACAGGTGTCTCCAAAGGTACATGTTGGGTTGGCGTATTTCGACATTAGGATTTGTCACTCCGATTGTCGGAGAGGTATCTCTGGGCCCTCTTGGTAATGCACATCACTTAAGCCTTGCAAGCATTGCAACTAATGAGTTAGTTGCGGGATGATGTATTACAGAACGATTAAAGAGACTTGCCGGTAACGAGATTGAACTAGGTATTGGATACCGATGATCGAATCTCGGGCAAGTAACATACCGATGACAAAGGGAACAACGTATGTTGTTATGCGGTCTGACCGATAAAAGATCTTCGTAGAATATGTAGGAACCAATATGGGCATCCAGGTCCCGCTATTGGTTATTGACCGGAGACGTGTCTCGGTCATGTCTACATTGTTTTCGAACCCGTAGGGTCCGCACGCTTAAGGTTTCGATGACAGTTATATTATGAGTTTATACGTTTTGATGTACCGAAGGTTGTTTGGAGTCCCGGATGTGATCACAGACATGACGAGGAGTCTCGAAATGGTCGAGACATAAAGATTGATATATTGGAAGCCTATGTTTGGATATCGGAAGTGTTCCGGGTGAAATCGGGATTTTACCGGAGTACCGGGAGGTTACCGGAACCCCCCGGGAGATATATGGGCCTTAGTGGAAGAGAGGAGAGGTAGCCAGAGATGGGCCGCGCGCCCCTCCCCTCCCTTGGTCCGAATAGGACAAGGAGAGGGGCCGGCCCCCCTTCCTCCTCTCTCTCCTCCGCGAATCCTATTCCAACTAGGAAATGGGGGGGGGGGGAGTCCTACTCCCGGAGGGAGTAGGACTCCTCCTGGCGCGCCTCCTCTTGGTCGGCCGCCCCCCCCCTTTGAGCCTTTATATACGGAGGCAGGGGCACCCCCTAGAGACACAAGTTGATCCACGTGATCATATTCTTAGCCGTGTGCGGTGCCCCCTTCCACCATAGTCCTCGATAATATTGTAGCGGTGCTTAGGCGAAGCCCTGCGACATTAGTACATCAAGATCGTCACCACGCCATCGTGCTGACGGAACTCTTCCCCGACACTTTGCTGGATCGGAGTCCGGGGATCGTCATCGAGCTGAACGTGTGCTAGAAGTTGGAGGTGCCGTAGTTTCGGTGCTTGATCGGTCGGGCCGTGAAGACGTACGACTACATCAACCAAGTTAACGCTTCCGTTGTCGATCTACAAGGGTACGTAGACCACACTCTCCCCTCTCGTTGCTATGCATCACCATGATCTTGCGTGTGCGTAGGAAATAATTTGAAATTACTACGTTCCCTAACAGTGGCATCCGAGCCTAGGTTTTATGCGTTGATGATATATGCAAGAGTAGAACACAAGTGAGTTGTGGGCGATATAAGTCATACTGCTTACCAACATGTCATACTTTGGTTCGGCGGTATTGTTGGACGAAGCGGCCCGGACCGACATTACGCGTACGCTTACGCGAGACCGGTTCTCCCGACGTGCTTTGCACATAGGTGGCTTGCGGGTGACAGTTTCTCCAATTTTAGTTGAACCGAGTGTGGCTACGCCCGGTCCTTGCGAAGGTTAAAACAGCACCAACTTGACAAACTATCGTTGTGGTTTTGATGCGTAGGTAAGATTGGTTCTTGCTTAAGCCCGTAGCAGCCACGTAAAACTTGCAAGAACAAAGTAGAGGACGTCTAACTTGTTTTTGCAGGGCATGTTGTGATGTGATATGGTCAAGACATGATGCTAAATTTTATTGTATCAGATGATCATGTTTTGTAACCGAGTTATCGGCAACTGGCAGGAGCCATATGGTTGTCGCTTTATTGTATGCAATGCAATCGCGCTGTAATGCTTTACTTTATCACTAAGCGGTAGCGATAGTCGTGGAAGCATAAGATTGGCGAGACGACAACGATGCTACGATGGAGATCAAGGTGTCGCGCCGGTGATGATGGTGATCATGACGGTGCTTCGGAGATGGAGATCACAGGCACAAGATGATGATGGCTATATCATATCACTTATATTGATTGCATGTGATGTTTATCTTTTATGCATCTTATCTTGCTTTGATTGACAGTAGCATTATAAGATGATCTCTCACTAAATTATCAAGAAGTGTTCTCCCTGAGTATGCACCGTTGCGAAAGTTCTTCGTGCTGAGACACCACGTGATGATCGGGTGTGATAGGCTCTACGTTCAAATACAACGGGTGCAAAACAGTTGCACACGCGGAATACTCAGGTTATACTTGACGAGCCAAGCATATACAGATATGGCCTCGGAACACGGAGACCGAAAGGTCGAGCGTGAATCATATAGTAGATATGATCAACATAGTGATGTTCACCAATGAAACTGCTCCATCTCACGTGATGATCGGACATGGTTTAGTTGATTTGGATCACGTGATCACTTAGAGGATTAGAGGGATGTCTATCTAAGTGGGAGTTCTTAAGTAATATGATTAATTGAACTTAAATTTATCATGAACTTAGTCCTAGTAGTATTTTGCAAATCATGTTGTAGATCAATAGCTCGCGTTGTTGCTTCCCTGCGTTTATTTTGATATGTTCCTAGAGAAAATTGTGTTGAAAGATGTTAGTAGCAATGATGCGGATTAGATCCGTGATCTGAGGTTTATCCTCATTGCTGCACAGAAGAATTATGTCCGTGATGCACCGCTAGGTGACAGACCTATTGCAGGAGCAGATGCAGACGTTATGAACGTTTGGTTAGCTAAATATGATGACTACTTGATAGTTTAGTGCACCATGCTTAACGGCTTAGAATCGGGACTTCAAAGACGTTTTGAATGTCATGAACCATATGAGATGTTCCAGGAGTTGAAGTTAATATTTCAAGCAAATACCCGAGTTGAGAGATATGAAGTCTCCAATAAGTTCTATAGCTAAAAGATGGAGGAGAATCGCTCAACTAGTGAGTATGTGCTCCGATTGTCTGGGTACTACAATCGCTTGAATCAAGTGGGAGTTAATCTTCCAGATAAGATAGTGATTGACAGAATTCTCTAGTCACCATCACCAAGTTAGTAGTACTTCGTGATGAACTATAATATGCAAGGGATAACAGAAACGATTCCCAAGCTTTTCGTGATGCTGAAATCGACGAAGGTAGAAATCAAGAAAAACATCAAGTGTTGATGGTTGACGAAACCACTAGTTTCAAGAAAAAGGGCAAAGGGAAGAAGGGGAACTTCAAGAAGAACGGCAAGCAAGTTGCTGCTCAAGTGAAGAAGCCCAAGTCTGGTCCTGAGCCTGAGACTAAGTGCTTCTACTGCAAAGGAACTGGTCACTGGAAGCGGAACTACCCCAAGTATTTGGCGGATAAGAAGGATGGCAAAGTGAACATAGGTATATTTGATATACATGTTATTGATGTGTACTTTACTAGTGTTTATAGCAACCCCTCAGTATTTGATACTAGTTCAGTTGCTAAGAGTAGTAACTCGAAACGGGAGTTGCAGAATGAACAGAAACTAGTTAAGGGTGAAGTGATGATGTGTGTTGGAAATAGTTCCAAGATTGATATGATCATCATCGCACACTCCCTATACTTTCGGGATTAGTGTTGAAACTAAATAAGTGTTATTTGGTGTTTGCGTTGAGCATGAATATGATTTGATCATGTTTATTGCAATACGGTTATTCATTAAAGTCAGAGAATAATTGTTGTTCTGTTTACATGAATAAAACCTTCGATGGTCATACACCCAATGAAAATAGTTTGTTGGATCTCGATCGTAGTGTTACACATATTCATAATATTGAAGCCAAAAGATGCAAAGTTAATAATGATAGTGGAACTTATTTGTGGCACTGCCGTTTAGGTCATATCGGTGTAAAGCGCATGAAGAAACTCCATACTGATGGACTTTTGGAACCACTTGATTATGAATCACTTGGTACTTGCGAACCATGCCTCATGGGCAAGATGACTAAGACTTTGTTCTCCGGAACAATGGAGTGAGCAACAAACTTGATTGGAAATAATACATACTAATGTATGCAGTCCAATGAGTGTTGAGGCTCGCGGCAGGTATCATTATTTTCTGACCTTCACAGATGATTTGAGAAGATATGAGTATATCTACTTGATGAAACATAAGTCTGAAACATTTGAAAAGTTCAAATAAATTCAGGGAGAAGTGGAAAATCATCGTGACAAGAAAATAAGGTTTCTACGATCTGATCGCGGAGACAAATATTTGAGTTACGAGTTTGGTCTTCAATTAAAACATTGTGGAATAGTTTCACAAACTCATGCCACCTGGAACACCACATCATAATGGTGTGTCCGATTGTCATAACCATACTTTATTGGATATAGTGCAATCTATGATGTCTCTTACCGATCTACCACTATCATTTTGGGGTTATGCATTAGAGACAGTTGCATTCACGTTAAAAAGGGCACCATCTAAATCCATTGAGACGACACAATCTGAATTATGGTTTGGCAAGAAACCAAAGTTGTCGTTTCTTAAAGTTTTGGGTTGTGATGCTTATGTGAAAAAGTTTCATCCTGATAAGCTCAAACCCAAATCAGAGAAATATGTCTTCATAGGATACCCAAAGGAGACTATTGGGTACACCTTCTATCACAGATCCGAAGGCAAGACATTCATTGCTAAGAATGGATCCTTTCTAGAGAAGGAGTTTCTCTCGAAAGAAGTGAGTGGGAGGAAAGTAGAAAACTTGATAAGGTAATTGTACCTTCTCCCTTATTGGAAAGTAGTTCATCACAGAAATCTATTCTTGTGACTACTACACCAATTAGTGAGGAAGCTAATGATGATGATCATGTAACTTCATATCAAGTTACTACCGAATCTCGTAGGTAAACCAGAATAAGATCCGCGCCAGAGTGGTACGGTAATCCTGTTCTGGAGGTTATGTTACTAGACCATGACGAACCTACGAACTATGAAGAAGCGATGGTGAGCCCAGATTCCGCGAAATGGTTTGAAGCCATGAAATCTGAGATGGGATCCATGTATGAGAACAAAGTGTGGACTTTGGTTGACTTGCCCGATGACCGGCAAGCCATAGAAAAATAAATGGATCTTCAAGAGGAATACGGACGTTGATAGTAGTGTTACTATCTACAAAGCTAGAATTGTCGCAAAAGGTTTTCGACAAGTTCAAGGTGTTGACTACGATGAGAGTTTCTCACTCGTATCTATGCTTAAGTCTGTCCGAATCATGTTAGCAATTGCCGCATTTTATGAAATCTGGCAAATGGATAAACAAAGCTGCATTCCTTAATGGATTTATTAAAGAAGAGTTGTATATGATGCAACTAGAAGGTTTTGTCAATCCTAAAGGTGCTAACAAAATATGCAAGCTCCAGCGATCCATCTATGGACTGGTGCAAGCATCTCAGAGTTGGAATACACGCTTTGATAAGTTAATCAAAGCATATAGTTTTATACAGACTTGCGGTGAAGCCTGTATTTACAAGAAAGTGAGTTGGAGCACTACAACATTTCTGATAAGTATATGTGAATGACATATTGTTGATCAGAAATAATGTAGAATTATTCTGTAAAGCATAAAGGAGTGTTTGAAACGAGTTTTTCAAAGAAAGACTTTGGTGAAGCTGCTTACATATTGAGCATCAAGATCTATAGAGATAGATCAAGACGCTTGATAAGTTTTTTTCAATGAGTAAATACCTTGACAAGATTTTGAAGTAGTTCAAAATGGAATAGTCAAAGAAAGAGTTCTTGCCTGTGTCATGAGGTGTGAAATTGAGTAAGACTCAAAGCCCGACCACGACAGAAGATAGAAAGAGAATGAAAGTCATTCCCTATGCCTCAGCCATAGGTTCTATAAAGTATGCCATGCTGTGTACCAGATCTATTGTATACCCTACACTGATTTTGGCATGGGAGTACAATAGTGATCTAGGAGTAGATCACTGGACAACGGTCAAAGATTATCCTTAGTGGAATAAGGATATGTTTCTCGATTATGGAGGTGACAAAAAGGTTCGCCGTAAAGGGTTACGTCGATGCAAGTTTTGACACCGATCTGGATGACTCTAAGTCTTGATCTAGATACATATTGAAAGTGGGAGAAATTAGCTAGAGTAGCTCCGTGCATAGCATTGTAGACATAGAAAATTGCAAAATACATAACGGATCTGAATGTGAAAGACCCGTTGACTAAGATTCTCTCACAAGCAAAACATGATCACACCTTAGTACTCTTTGGGTGTTAATCACATAGCAATGTGAACTAGATTACTGAATCTAGTAAACCCTTTGGGTGTTGGTTACATGCCAATGTGAACTATGGGTGTTAATCACATGATGATGTGAACTATCGATGTTAATCACATGGTGATGTGATCTAGATTATTGACTCTAGTGCAAGTGGGAGACTGAAGGAAATATGCCCTAGAGGCAATAATAAAGTTATTATTTATTTCCTTATATCATGATAAATGTTTATTATTCATGCTAGAATTGTATTAACCGGAAACATAATACATGTGTGAATACATAGACAAACAGAGTGTCACTAGTATGCCTCTACTTGACTAGCTCGTTGATCAAAGATGGTTAAATTTCCTAGCCATTGACATGGGTTGTCATTTGATTAACGGGATCACATCATTAGTTGAATGATCTGATTGACATGACCCATTCCATTAGCTTAGCACCCGATCGTTTAGTATGTTGCTGTTGCTTTCTTCATGACTTATACATGTTCCTATGACTATGAGATTATGCAACTCCCGTTTGCCGGAGGAACACTTTGTGTGCTACCAAACGTCACAACGTAACTAGGTGATTATAAAGGAGCTCTACAGGTGTCTCCAAAGGTACATGTTGGGTTGGCGTATTTGAGATTAGGATTTGTCACTCCGATTGTCGGAGAGGTATCTCTGGGCCCTCTTGGTAATGCACATCACTTAAGCCTTGCAAGCATTGCAACTAATGATTTAGTTGCGGGATGATGTATTACAGAACGAGTAAAGAGACTTGCCGGTGACGAGATTGAACTAGGTATTGGATACCGACGATCGAATCTCGGGCAAGTAACATACCGATGGCAAAGGGAACAACGTATGTTGTTATGCGGTCTGACCGATAAAAGATCTTCGTAGAATATGTAGGAACCAATATGGGCATCCAGGTCCCGCTATTGGTTATTGACCGGAGATGTGTCTCGGTCATGTCTACATTGTTTTCGAACCCGTAGGGTCCGCACGCTTAAGGTTTCGATGACAGTTATATTATGAGTTTATACGTTTTGATGTACCGAAGGTTGTTCGGAGTCCCGGATGTGATCACAGACATGACGAGGAGTCTCGAAATGGTCGAGACATAAAGATTGATATATTGGAAGCCTATGTTTGGATATCGGAAGTGTTCCGGGTGAAATCGGGATTTTACCGGAGTACCGGGAGGTTACCGGAACCCCCCGGGAGATATATGGGCCTTAGTGGAAGAGAGGAGAGGTAGCCAGAGATGGGCCGCGCGCCCCTCCCCTCCCTTGGTCCGAATAGGACAAGGAGAGGGGCCGGCCCCCCTTCCTCCTCTCTCTCCTCCGCGAATCCTATTCCAACTAGGAAAGGGGGGGAAGTCCTACTCCCGGAGGGAGTAGGACTCCTCCTGGCGCGCCTCCTCTTGGCCGGCTGCCCCCCCCTTTGAGCCTTTATATACGGAGGCAGGGGCACCCCCTAGAGACACAAGTTGATCCACGTGATCATATTCTTAGCCGTGTGCGGTGCCCCCTTCCACCATAGTCCTCGATAATATTGTAGCGGTGCTTAGGCGAAGCCCTGCGACATTAGTACATCAAGATCGTCACCACGCCATCGTGCTGACGGAACTCTTCCCCGACACTTTGCTGGATCGGTCCGGGGATCGTCATCGAGCTGAACGTGTGCTAGAACTCGGAGGTGCCGTAGTTTCGGTGCTTGATCGGTCGGGCCATGAAGACGTACGACTACATCAACCAAGTTAACGCTTCCGTTGTCAATCTACAAGGGTACGTAGATCACACTCTCGCCTCTTGTTGCTATGCATCACCATGATCTTGCGTGTGCGTAGGAATTTTTTTGAAATTACTACGTTCCCCAACACTTACCTCCCCACGAGGCGTCTAGGCGGCGCTGGACGGCCGCGCGGTCCTGTGGTGGCGTGCGGCTCGGTGGGGAAAGTCAGGCCGACGGCGGCTGGGGATGGCTGCTAGGGGCCGGTGGGGCTCTCTTGCATCGGGCGGCGCAGGACAGGCATGGCGCGTGGCGCAGCCATGTGCGGGGCGGCGCGCGGATCTAGCACAGCGCAGGGACGCAGCAAGCTGGCGCGGGGCGGTCGCGTCGACCGGCGATGTGACCTGGCAGGAGGTGCAGCGTGTGCGCACTAGGTGCGGCGTGGGCGTCGTGGGTCTCCGGGTCGCATGCTGCTACGATTTGGTGCTGCCGCGATGGTCCTCGGGTGGCTCGGAGGCCCGGAGCGACGCTAGGAGGTTGCTCGACACGAGGTGGTTGCTCCTGCTGGCAATAGCAAGCGCATGGACTTCGGCCATGTTGGGTTTCGTAGTAATTTCAAAAATTTTCCTACGCACACACAGGATCATGTGATGCATAGCAACGAGAGGAGAGTGTTGTCTACGTACCCAACGCAGACCGACTGCGGAAGCGATGACACGACGTAGAGGAAGTAGTCGTACGTCTTCACGATCCAACCGATCAAGCACCGAAACTACGGCACCTCCGAGTTCGAGCACACGTTCAGCTCGATGACGATCCCCGGACTCCGATCCAGCAAAGTGTCGGGGAAGAGTTTCGTCAGCACGACGGCGTGGTGACGATCTTGATGAACTACAGTAGCAGGGCTTCGCCTAAACTCCGCTACAGTATTATCGAGGAATATGGTGGCAGGGGGCACCGCACACGGCTAAGGAATCGATCACGTGGATCAACTTGTGTCAACTTGTGTGTTTAGAGGTGCCCCTGCCTCCGTATATAAAGGAGCCAAGGGGGGAGGAGGCGCCGGCCAGGAGGAGGTGGCGCAGGAGGAGTCCTACTCCTACCGGGAGTAGGACTCCCCCCCAATCCTATTCCAACTAGGATTCCCAAGGGGGAAAGAGAGAGAGGGGTGGCCGGCCACCTCTCCTAGTCCTACTAGGACTAGGGGAAGGGGGGAGGCGCGCAGCCCCCTTGGGCTGCCCCTTTCTCCTTTCCACCAAGGCCCATGATGGCCCATTTGGCTCCCGGGGGGTTCCGGTAACCTCCCGGTAACCCGGTAAAATCCCGATTTCACCCGGAACACTTCCGATGTCCAAACATAGACTTCCAATATATCAATCTTTATGTCTCGACCATTTCGAGACTCCTCGTCATGTCCGTGATCACATCCGGGACTCCGAACAACCTTCGGTACATCAAAATGCATAAACTCATAATATAACTGTCATCGTAACCTTAAGCGTGCGGACCCTACGGGTTCGAGAACAATGTAGACATGACCGAGACACGTCTCCGGTCAATAACCAATAGCGGGACCTGGATGCCCATATTGGCTCCTACATATTCTACGAAGATCTTTATCGGTCAGACCGCATAACAACATACGTTGTTCCCTTTGTCATCGGTATGTTACTTGCCCGAGATTCGATCGTCGGTATCCAATACCTAGTTCAATCTCGTTACCGGCAAGTCTCTTTACTCGTTCTGTAATACATCATCTTGCAACTAACTCACTAGTTGCAATGCTTGCAAGGCTTATGTGATGTGCATTACCGAGAGGGCCCAGAGATACCTCTCCGACAATCGGAGTGACAAATCCTAATCTCGAAATACGCCAACCCAACATCTACCTTTGGAGACACCTGTAATGCTCCTTTATAATCACCCAGTTACGTTGTGACGTTTGGTAGCACCCAAAGTGTTCCTCCGGTAAACGGGAGTTGCATAATCTCATAGTCATAGGAACATGTATAAGTCATGAAGAAAGCAATAGCAACATACTAAACGATCAGGTGCTAAGCTAATGGAATGGGTCATGTCAATCAGATCATTCAACTAATGATGTGACCTCGTTACTCAAATAACAACTTATTGTTCATGGTCAGGAAACATAACCATCTTTGATTAACGAGCTAGTCAAGTAGAGGCATACTAGTGACACTTTGTTTGTCTATGTATTCACACATGTATTATGTTTCCGGTTAATACAATTCTAGCATGAATAATAAACATTTATCATGAAATAAGGAAATAAATAATAACTTTATTATTGCCTCTAGGGCATATTCCCTTCACAGCCCCCTTGGGCTGCCCTTTTCTCCTTTCCACTAAGGCCCATGAAGGCCCATATGGCTCCCGGGGGGTTCCGGTAACCCTCCCGGTAACCCGGTAAAATCCCGATTTCACCCGGAACACTTTCGATGTCCAAACATAGGCTTCCAATATATCAATCTTTACGTCTCGACCATTTCGAGACTCCTCGTCATGTCCGTGATCACATCCGGGACTCCGAACAACCTTCGGTACATCAAAATGCATAAACTCATAATATAACTGTCATCGTAACCTTAAGCGTGCGGACCCTACGGGTTCGAGAACAATGTAGACATGACCGAGACATGTCTCTGGTCAATAACCAATAGCGGGACCTGGATGCCCATATTGGCTCCTACATATTCTACGAAGATCTTTATCGGTCAGACCGCATAACAACATACGTTGTTCCCTTTGTCATCGGTATGTTACTTGCCCGAGATTCGATCGTCGATATCCAATACCTAGTTCAATCTCGTTACCGGCAAGTCTCTTTACTCGTTCCGTAATACATCATCTCACAACTAACATATTAGTTGTAATGCTTGCAAGGCTTATGTGATGTGTATTACCGAGAGGGCCCAGAGATACCTCTCCGACAATCGGAGTGACAAATCCTAATCTCGAAATACGCCAACCCAACATCGACCATTGGAGACACCTGTAGTACTCCTTTATAATCACCCAGTTACGTTGTGACGTTTGGTAGTACCCAAAGTGTTCCTCCGGTAAACGGGAGTTGCATAATCTCATAGTCATAGGAACATGTATAAGTCATGAAGAAAGCAATAGCAACATACTAGACGATCGGGTGCTAAGCTAATGGAATGGGTCATGTCAATCAGATCATTCTACTAATGATGTGACCTCGTTAATCAAATAACAACTCATTGTTCATGGTTAGGAAACATAACCATCTTTGATTAACGAGCTAGTCAAGTAGAGGCATACTAGTGACACTCTGTTTGTCTATGTATTCACACATGTATTATGTTTCCGGTAAATACAATTCTAGCATGAATAATAAACATTTATCATGATTATAAGGAAATAAATAATAACTTTATTATTGCCTCTAGGGCATATTTCCTTCAGTCTCCCACTTGCACTAGAGTCAATAATCTAGATTACACTGTAATGAATCTAACACCCATGTAGCTTTGGTGCTGATCATGTTTTGCTCGTGGAAGAGGCTTAGTCAACGGGTCTGCAACATTCAGATCCGTATGTATCTTGCAAATCTCTATGTCTCCCACCTGGACTAGATCCCGGATGGAGTTGAAGCGTCTCTTGATGTGTTTGGTCCTTTTGTGAAATCTGGATTCCTTTGCCAAGGCAATTGCACCAGTATTGTCACAAAAGATTTTCATTGGACCCGATGCACTAGGTATGACACCTAGATCGGATATGAACTCCTTCATCCAGACTCCTTCATTTGCTGCTTCCGAAGCAGCTATGTATTCCGCTTCACATGTAGATCCCGCTACGACGCTTTGTTTAGAACTGCACCAACTGACAGCTCCACCGTTTAATGTAAACACGTATCCGGTTTGCGATTTAGAATCGTCCGGATCAGTGTCAAAGCTTGCATCGACGTAACCTTTTACGATGAGCTCTTTGTCACTTCCATATATGAGAAACATATCCTTAGTCCTTTTCAGGTATTTCAGGATGTTCTTGACTGCTGTCCAGTGATCCATTCCTGGATTACTTTGGTACCTCCCTGCTAAACTTATAGCAAGGCACACATCAGGTCTGGTACACAGCATTGCATACATGATAGAGCCTATGGCTGATGCATAGGGAACATCTTTCATATTCTCTCTATCTTCTGCAGTGGTTGGGCATTGAGTCTTACTCAATTTCACACCTTGTAACACAGGCAAGAACCCTTTCTTCGCTTGATCCATTTTGAACTTCTTCAAAATTTTGTCAAGGTATGTGCTTTGTGAAAGTCCAATTAAGCGTCTTGATCTATCTCTATAGATCTTAATGCCTAATATGTAAGCAGCTTCACCGAGGTCTTTCATTGAAAAAACTTTTATTCAAGTATCCCTTTATGCTATCCAGAAATTCTATATCATTTCCAATCAGTAATATGTCATCCACATATAATATCAGAAATGCTACAGAGCTCCCACTCACTTTCTTGTAAATACAGGCTTCTCCGAAAGTCTGTATAAAACCAAATGCTTTGATCACACTATCAAAACGTTTATTCCAACTCCGAGAGGCTTGCACCAGTCCATAAATGGATCGCTGGAGCTTGCACACTTTGTTAGCTCCCTTTGGATCGACAAAACCTTCTGGTTGCATCATATACAACTCTTCTTCCAGAAATCCATTCAGGAATGCAGTTTTGACATCCATTTGCCAAATTTCATAATCATACAATGCGGCAATTGCTAACATGATTCGGACGGACTTAAGCATCGCTACGGGTGAGAAGGTCTCATCGTAGTCAATTCCTTGAACTTGCCGAAAACCTTTTGCGACAAGTCGAGCTTTGTAGACAGTAACATTACCATCAGCGTCAGTCTTCTTCTTAAAAATCCATTTATTCTCAATTGCTTGCCGATCATCGGGCAAGTCAACCAAAGTCCATACTTTGTTCTCATACATGGATCCCATCTCAGATTTCATGGCTTCAAGCCACTTTACGGAATCTGGGCTCACCATCGCTTCTTCATAGTTCGTAGGTTCATCATGATCTAGTAGCATGACCTCCAGAACAGGATTACCGTACCACTCTGGTGCGGATCTTACTCTGGTTGATCTACGCGGTTCAGTAGTATCTTGATCTGAAGTTTCATGATCATTATCATTGGCTTCCTCACTAACTGGTGTAGGTGTCACTGAAACAGTTTTCTGTGATGAACTATTTTCCAGTAAGGGAGCAGGTACAGTTACCTCGTCAAGTTCTACTTTCCTCCCACTCACTTCTTTCGAGAGAAACTCCTTCTCTAGAAATGATCCATTCTTAGCAATGAATGTTTTGCCTTCGGATCTGTGATAGAAGGTGTACCCAACAGTTTCCTTTGGGTATCCTATGAAGACACATTTCTCCGATTTGGGTTCGAGCTTATCAGGTTGAAGCTTTTTCACATAAGCATCGCAGCCCCAAACTTTAAGAAACGACAACTTTGGTTTCTTGCCAAACCACAGTTCATAAGGCGTCGTCTCAACGGATTTTGATGGTGCCCTATTTAACGTGAATGTAGCCGTCTCTAAAGCATATCCCCAAAATGATAGCGGTAAATCAGTAAGAGACATCATAGATCGCACCATATCTAGTAAAGTACGATTACGACGTTCGGACACACCATTACGCTGTGGTGTTCCGGGTGGCGTGAGTAGCGAAACTATTCCACAGTTTTTCAAATGTACACCAAACTCGTAACTCAAATATTCTCCTCCACGATCAGATCGTAGAAACTTTATTTTCTTGTTACGATGATTTTCAATTTCACTCTGAAATTCTTTGAACTTTTCAAATGTTTCAGACTTATGTTTCATTAAGTAAATATACCCATATCTGCTTAAATCATCTGTGAAGGTGAGAAAATAACGATATCCGCCACGAGCCTCAATATTCATCGGGCCACATACATCGGTATGTATGATTTCCAACAAATCTGTTGCTCTCTCCATAGTACCGGAGAACGGTGTTTTAGTCATCTTGCCAAGAGGCACGGTTCGCAAGTACCAAGTGATTCATAATCAAGTGGTTCCAAAAGTCCATCGGTATGGAGTTTCTTCATGCGCTTTATACCGATATGACCTAAACTACAGTGCCACAAATAAGTTGCACTTTCATTATCAACTCTGCATCTTTTGGCTTCAACATTATGAATATGTGTATTACTACTATCGAGATTCAATAAGAATAGACCACTCTTCAAGGGTGCATGACCATAAAAGATATTACTCATATAAATAGAACAACCATTATTCTCTGATTTAAATGAATAACCGTCTCGCATTAAACAAGATCCAGATATAATGTTCATGCTCAACGCTGGCACCAAATAACAATTACTTAGGTCTAATATTAATCCCGAAGGTAGATGTAGAGGTAGCGTGCTGACTGCGATCACATCGACTTTGGAACCGTTTCCCACGCGCATCGTCACCTCGTCCTTTGCCAGTGCCCGCTTATTCTGTAGTCCCTGTTTTGAGTTGCAAATATTAGCAACAGAACCAGTATCAAATACCCAGGTGCTACTGCGAGCTCTAGTAAGGTACACATCAATAACATGTATATCACATATACCTTTGTTCACCTTGCCATCCTTCTTATCCGCCAAATACTTGGGGCAGTTCCGCTTCCAGTGACCAATCTGCTTGCAGTAGAAGCACTCAGTTTCAGGCTTAGGTCCAGACTTAGGTTTCTTCTCTTGAGCAGCAACTTGCTTGCCGTTCTTCTTGAAGTTCCCCTTTTTCTTCCCTTTGCCCTTTTTCTTGAAACTAGTGGTCTTGTTAACCATCAACACTTGATGCTCCTTCTTGATTTCTACCTCCGCAGCTTTCAGCATTGCGAAGAGCTCGGGAATAGTCTTGTTCATCCCTTGCATATTATAGTTCATTACGAAGCTCTTGTAGCTTGGTGGCAGTGATTGGAGAATTCTGTCGATGACGCAATCATCCGGAAGATTAACTCCCAATTGAATCAAGTGATTATTATACCCAGACATTTTGAGTATATGCTCACTGACAGAACTGTTCTCCTCCATCTTGCAGCTATAGAACTTATTGGAGACTTCATATCTCTCAATCCGGGCATTTGTTTGAAATATTAACTTCAACTCCTGGAACATCTCATATGCTCCATGACGTTCAAAACGTCGTTGAAGTCCCGATTCTAAGCCGTAAAGCATGGCACACTGAACTATCGAGTAGTCATCAGCTTTGCTCTGCCAGACGTTCATAACATCTGGCGTTGCTCCAGCAGCAGGCCTGGCACCCAGCGGTGCTTCCAGGACGTAATTCTTCTGTGCAGCAATGAGGATAATCCTCAAGTTACGGACCCAGTCCGTGTAATTGCTACCATCATCTTTCAACTTTGCTTTCTCAAGGAACGCATTAAAATTCAACGGAACAACAGCACGAGCCATCTATCTACAATCAACATAAACAAGCAAGATACTATCAGGTACTAAGTTCATGATAAATTTAAGTTCAATTAATCATATTACTTAAGAACTCCCACTTAGATAGACATCCCTCTAATCCTCTAAGTGATTACGTGATCCAAATCAACTAAACCATGTCCGATCATCACGTGAGATGGAGTAGTTTTCAATGGTGAACATCGTTATGTTGATCATATCTACTATATGATTCACGCTCGACCTTTCGGTCTCCGTGTTCCGAGGCCATATCTGCATATGCTAGGCTCGTCAAGTTTAACCTGAGTATTCTGCGTGTGCAAAAACTGGCTTGCACCCGTTGTAGATGGACGTAGAGCTTATCACACCCGATCATCACGTGGTGTCTGGGCACGACGAACTTTGGCAACGGTGCATACTCAGGGAGAACACTTCTTGATAATTTAATGAGAGATCATCTTATAATGCTACCGTCAATCGAAGCAAGATAAGATGCATAAAAAGATAAACATCACATGCAATCAATATAAGTGATATGATATGGCCATCATCATCTCGTGCTTGTGATCTCCATCTCCGAAGCACCGTCATGATCACCATCGTCACCGGCGCGACACCTTGATCTCCATCGTAGCATCGTTGTCGTCTCGCCAATCTTATGCTTTCACGACTATCACTACCGTTTAGTAATAAAGTTAAGCATTACATCGCGATTGCATTGCATACAATAAAGCGACAACCATACGGCTCCTGCCAGTTGCCGATAACTTGGTTACAAAACATGATCATCTCATACAATAAAATTCAGCATCATGCCTTGACCATATCACATCACAACATGCCCTGCAAAAACAAGTTAGACGTCCTCTACTTTGTTGTTGCAATTTTTACGTGGCTGCTACGGGCTTAAGTAAGAACCAATCTCACCTACGCATCAAAACCACAACGATAGTTTGTCAAATAGACTCCGTTTTAACCTTCGCAAGGACCGGGCGTAGCCATACTTGGTTCAACTAAAGTTGGAGAGACAGTCGCCCGCAAGCCATCTCTGTGCAAAGCACGTCGAGGGAACCGGTCTCGCGTAAGCGTACGCGTAAGGTTGGTCTGGGTCGTCTCATCCAACAATACCGCCGAACCAAAATATGACATGCTGGTAGGCAGTATGACTTGTATCGTCCACAACTCACTTGTGTTCTACTCGTGCATATAACATCAACATCAATAACCAGGCTCTGATACCACTGTCGGGTTTCGTAGTAATTTCAAAAATTTTCCTACGCGCACACAGGATCATGTGATGCATAGCAACGAGAGGAGAGTGTTGTCTACGTACCCAACGCAGACCGACTGCGGAAGCGATGACACGACGTAGAGGAAGTAGTCGTACGTCTTCACGATCCAACCGATCAAGCACCGAAACTACGGCACCTCCGAGTTCGAGCACACGTTCAGCTCGATGACGATCCCCGGACTCCGATCCAGCAAAGTGTCGGGGAAGAGTTTCGTCAGCACGACGGCGTGGTGACGATCTTGATGAACTACAGTAGCAGGGCTTCGCCTAAACTCCGCTACAGTATTATCGAGGAATATGGTGGCAGGGGGCACCGCACACGGCTAAGGAATCGATCACGTGGATCAACTTGTGTCAACTTGTGTGTTTAGAGGTGCCCCTGCCTCCGTATATAAAGGAGCCAAGGGGGGAGGAGGCGCCGGCCAGGAGGAGGTGGCGCAGGAGGAGTCCTACTCCTACCGGGAGTAGGACTCCCCCCCAATCCTATTCCAACTAGGATTCCCAAGGGGGAAAGAGAGAGAGGGGTGGCCGGCCACCTCTCCTAGTCCTACTAGGACTAGGGGAAGGGGGGAGGCGCGCAGCCCCCTTGGGCTGCCCCTTTCTCCTTTCCACTAAGGCCCATGATGGCCCATTTGGCTCCCGGGGGGTTCCGGTAACCTCCCGGTAACCCGGTAAAATCCCGATTTCACCCGGAACACTTCCGATGTCCAAACATAGACTTCCAATATATCAATCTTTATGTCTCGACCATTTCGAGACTCCTCGTCATGTCCGTGATCACATCCGGGACTCCGAACAACCTTCGGTATATCAAAATGCATAAACTCATAATATAACTGTCATCGTAACCTTAAGCGTGCGGACCCTACGGGTTCGAGAACAATGTAGACATGACCGAGACACGTCTC
Source organism: Triticum dicoccoides (assembly GCF_002162155.2). NCBI lineage: Eukaryota > Viridiplantae > Streptophyta > Magnoliopsida > Poales > Poaceae > Triticum > Triticum dicoccoides. Next base: position 14,841,716 of record NC_041382.1, read on the forward strand.
CGGTCAATAACCAATAGCGGGACCTGGATGCCCATATTGGCTCCTACATATTCTACGAAGATCTTTATCGGTCAGACCGCATAACAACATACGTTGTTCCCTTTGTCATCGGTATGTTACTTGCCCGAGATTCGATCGTCGGTATCCAATACCTAGTTCAATCTCGTTACCGGCAAGTCTCTTTACTCGTTCCGTAATACATCATCTCACAACTAACATATTAGTTGTAATGCTTGCAAGGCTTATGTGATGTGTATTACCGAGAGGGCCCAGAGATATCTCTCCGACAATCGGAGTGACAAATCCTAATCTCGAAATACGCCAACCCAACATCGACCATTGGAGACACCTGTAGTACTCCTTTATAATCACCCAGTTACGTTGTGACGTTTGGTAGTACCCAAAGTGTTCCTCCGGTAAACGGGAGTTGCATAATCTCATAGTCATAGGAACATGTATAAGTCATGAAGAAAGCAATAGCAACATACTAAACGATCGGGTGCTAAGCTAATGGAATGGGTCATGTCAATCAGATCATTCTACTAATGATGTGACCTCGTTAATCAAATAACAACTCATTGTTCATGGTTAGGAAACATAACCATCTTTGATTAACGAGCTAGTCAAGTAGAGGCATACTAGTGACACTTTGTTTGTCTATGTATTCACACATGTATTATGTTTCCGGTTAATACAATTCTAGCATGAATAATAAACATTTATCATGAAATAAGGAAATAAATAATAACTTTATTATTGTCTCTAGGGCATATTTCCTTCACCGGCCACCTCTCCTAGTCCTAATAGGACTAGGGGAAGGGGGGGCGCGCAGCCCATCTAGGGCAGCCCCTTCTCTTTTCCACTAAGGCCCACTATGGCCCAAATAGCTCCCGGGGGGTTCCGGTAACCCTCCCGGTATTCCGGTAAAATCCCGATTTCACCCGGAACACTTCCGATATCCAAATATAGGCTTCCAATATATCAATCTTTACGTCTCGACCATTTCGAGACTCCTCGTCATGTCCGTGATCACATCCGGGACTCCGAACAACCTTCGGTACATCAAAATGCATAAACTCATAATATAACTGTCATCGTAACCTTAAGCGTGCGGACCCTACGGGTTCGAGAACAATGTAGACATGACCGAGACACGTCTCTGGTCAATAACCAATAGCGGGACCTGGATGCCCATATTGGCTCCTACATATTCTACGAAGATCTTTATCGGTTAGACCGCATAACAACATACGTTGTTCCCTTTGTCATCGGTATGTTACTTGCCCGAGATTCGATCGTCGGTATCCAATACCTAGTTCAATCTCGTTACCGGCAAGTCTCTTTACTCGTTCCGTAATACATCATCTCACAACTAACATATTAGTTGTAATGCTTGCAAGGCTTATGTGATGTGTATTACCGAGAGGGCCCAGAGATACCTCTCCGACAATCGGAGTGACAAATCCTAATCTCGAAATACGCCAACCCAACATCGACCATTGGAGACACCTGTAGTACTCCTTTATAATCACCCAGTTACGTTGTGACGTTTGGTAGTACCCAAAGTGTTCCTCCGGTAAACGGGAGTTGCATAATCTCATAGTCATAGGAACATGTATAAGTCATGAAGAAAGCAATAGCAACATACTAAACGATCGGGTGCTAAGTTAATGGAATGGGTCATGTCAATCAGATCATTCTACTAATGATGTGACCTCGTTAATCAAATAACAACTCATTGTTCATGGTTAGGAAACATAACCATCTTTGATTAACGAGCTAGTCAAGTAGAGGCATACTAGTGACACTCTGTTTGTCTATGTATTCACACATGTATTATGTTTCCGGTAAATACAATTCTAGCATGAATAATAAACATTTATCATGATTATAAGGAAATAAATAATAACTTTATTATTGCCTCTAGGGCATATTTCCTTCAGGCCAGGGGCCATGGTGGTCCATGGCCTCAGGCGGCGCTCCTCCGTGCCTTGCCGGCATGGGGCTCAGTACGGCGCAGTGGCTCGTGCTGCGTCCGGTGGTCCAGCTTCGATTGCGTGCCGACGAAGCTCCTGGTCTGCCTGGCGGTGGCCTCCGCGAGGTGCGGGTGGCTACGTTGGATGCCATGTGGCTTGTTCGATGGTGGTGGCATGGGTGGTGTGGTGGGCCCTCGTGTTGGAGGTTGACCGTCAGTGGGCTCCACGAGGTGCGGTTGGCTGGTGTGGTCTCGACGTCTCTTCGTCGATGGGCAGCTTTGTTGGCGGTGGCTGTTGGTGGGCTTGCCGGTGCCGGTGCGGGATGATGTGCAACCGAGGCGGTGTGGCATATGGGATGAAGACTCTGTCTCGGCCTTGTGTCCTGACAAGTGATGGCGGCGGTTCTGGCCGTCGTAGACCTCCCTGGGAGCATCGTTGATTTGATGTCTCACCCCTCCTGCACGGATCCGGCCATCGCGGCCTCTCTAGGGGAAACCCTTGATCTTGTGATCGGGTGGTGGCGGCACTTTGGTGTGTCTTTTTCCCTCTTAGGGGCCTCGTCTCATAGCTCGGCATCAGCAAGTGGGGCCGGTGGTTTGTGGCGGTTGTGGCATCTAGGCTTCTGTGCCAACGGTGATGGTGGGAGTGATGTCGGTAGCGCAGCAATGGTTGCAGTAGTCGGCTCTTTTTCGGGGCGTCCACGGTATTGCCTCAGTTTGTTTGTTGCTGTGGAGTCGAAGTTGCGGTGGCAGGGCCCGGTGGTATACGATGACCGATTGCAGGTGGCCCGTTAGGTGATCTTTCGTGGCGCCAGCTTCTCCTGGATTCGTCCTTCATGGTTCTCCATCAGAGTCGGGGTTGCGCTGTCTGGCCGCAAGTGACTGAGTTCTGGTGCAGATCTTCATGCAGCCTTCACGCGTCCGCTACGGTGTGGGTTGAGTTGATGATCGCCGACGGCGAAGTCGGATTCGCTTGCTCAGTGTTTAGGGATAGCGATGATGCTTCTATTGGAGGAGTGATGATGAGGACGCATGCGTGCTGTCTCGCCGGGCCCCTCTTTGGACTGGTGTGTGTGGATTTCTTATATGTGCCGCTCAGTGGTTGTGATGGTTTTCACTCGGTTCTCCATAATTAACTGGACAATCTGATTTTCGGTCAGTTTTCCCTAATTAACTGAGCAACTCATTTCTTCTTAATGAGTGCAGGATAACTGTCATTTCAAAAGAAAAACTTAACATGGAGTTTTAAGACAGTTTTGATTAGGTAAACGTTTCGAAACGGCGCGCCGACCGAACTTTCAGTCGGCCGCTCGCTCTAATGCGCAAATCCTGCACGCATGCAGCATCACGCAAGCAAACTGCTCCCCGCACGTCGTGGGTCCTACGGAACTGGCCCCTTTCTACCTTATCTCTTCCCTTTCTTCTACCTCCAACCCACATCGCCCTCACCCCCTCGTTTCTCCTCTTCCTGCTCTTAACGACGGCATGTGCGCTGCTATGACCTACCACGAGCACCGGCTGCATCCGGCTGCTCCATATCAGCAACGGCACACTGCCGTTTTGCTGCACCGCGGGGAGCTTCAACCAGTTTTTCTGGAGAGCTGCAACCTCCAGTGTTATAACCAACAGAGCAGACGACGGGGACAGATGCCATGGCCGGTGTTGCTGCAATCATGATGGGGTAGGCGACGGTGGGTGCCCAAGGCTGACGAGTGTTACAACTTCGGCAGCCAAATGCTGGGACCGGTGCCTAGTTTTGCTACCACCGCGGTGACCGTCGCCGTACACGCTAAGAGCATGGAGGCACAAGAGCTGCAACCAGCGGCACAAAAAGCTAGAACCGGCGGCGAAAAGCTGGAACCGACTAAAAAAAGCTGCCACCCGGCGAGAGCATGGGCTATGAGGCCCGACGCCGGCCGCTGCCCTTTGCTGCAACCAAAGAAAAAAAGCTGGAGCTGACGACAAAAAAAGCTACATCCAGCGACAAAAAAAGCTACCACCGTCAAGCGACCGCACGACGGAGCTGCATCCGTGGGAAAAGAAGTTACAACCGGCAAGTGTTTTTGCTGGAACCAACACAAGCGCCGAAAGGCCACACGATGCCACCGTAGTTGCTACCATGGGGCCATCTCCGCCGAAGCTACGGCCATCTTCACCGGAGTCGCGACCGCCACCACCAGAGCTGCAACCTTAGTCACGGGGAGCTGCAACCACGAGGGGGCACGCTGTTGCATACACGGAGCCGGTAGGAAAGGCAGGAGACGACGGCGGCGAGGGCAGCGATCGGCAGCGAGGGGCAGCCACCGAGGGTGAGGGCGGTGACCGGCGGCAACCGACGAGATGCGTAGGGCCATGCTTCGAAGCCGGGCGCATGCTCGCCCATGGCGACGCGATGGGGCTGTTTTTCGCAGAGAAGAAGGGAGGAGGAAGAAGAATCGTGTGGTTGTAAATTGATTCCATCATACGGTTGTGCGTTGACCGGCCCAAATTTGGGCCGGCGTGCCGGCGCAGAGCGCTGGCCTTTTGATTAGGGAAATGTTTATGATCGGCAGACCGGCCAAACACTTGGTCGGTCCAGCACAAGTCGCACGATTCCACCAGATCAAAGGACGCCTGCAGCCCACTCGCCACGTCGCTACCGCAGCCTCCTGGCCCACCACCGCTCCCCATCCCTCTTGACCCCTCTCGACGCTTTTATCACTTTCCCCGTCCACTCATCCTGCTGCTATCTCATCCCCTACCTCTACCACCGCTCCTCATCCCCTACCAACAGCACGAGCACTCAAATCAGATCGCATGAGAAATCACCTCTGCTCCCCGCCTCCGTTTCTTGCATCTAGATCTGGTCGAGACGGGGCTCTGCTCGTCCACTCCACCCCTTGCTGATGCGAGGAGTAATCAGGGGCTGATGCAACCTGGGGAAGCCATGGCCGTCCATCTCCTTGTCCTCCCCCTCGACGAGGTTGGACGTTTTGCAACAGGTGAGGCTGGAGGTGGTGACCACCGGTGATGCAATTTTGCTGCAACCAGCACCGAAAAAGCTACCACCGGCGCCTGGATTTTTTGCAACCAGGATCCACAATTTTTGCTAGGATCCAGGTTTTTTGAGTGATTTTTTTGCTGCAACCAATCCAAAATTTTGCTACCATCGTTTTGTTTTTTGCTACCACGGTTGGTAGTCTATCTTTTGATTTCTTTTTGCTTAACTAGATCCATTTTGCTGGAATCACTCAAACTTTTTGTTACCATGGTCCTTGAGTTTTGCTACAATCGTCTTAGTTTTTGCTACCAACCCGTTTTTGATTTTTTTTGCTGGATCCATCTTATTTTTGTCGGAACCACTCCAAGTTTTGGTACAATGGTGTTTGATTTTTGCTATCGCCGTCTTTTGTGTTTTGCTACTCCCCATTTTCTGAATTTTTGTTGGATCAATCTTTTTTGCTGGAGCCATTCAAAGAGAGAGAAAAAGGAGGCTGTGAATGGCGTGGAGGGAGATGCAAACATAAATTTTTTTTGCTACAACCAGCATCCTAGGAAGCTTCAATCGAAGGCGATGAATTTTGAGGACCGGCCACACCACGCAACCGCAAAAGCTGGAACCGTCGCCAAAAAAAGCTTCAACCGTTTTGTGAAAAAGCTTCAATGGGTGTGAGAAAAAAGCTGTAGCCGACGGCATGGCGGTACGGCGACCGACGGCGAGCTGGTGATGCTTCAAGACAGGCCTCAAAGCATCCATGGCGGTGTCCGGCGGGTGTCTAGGGCAAAAAGTTGGATGCAGTTTTTTTAGCAAAAGAAGGCGATGCAAAAAGGTTGATTTGACGGTTGGTAAAAAGATAAACTGACGTGTCAGATGTGACCGGCCGAACCGTTCCACCGGTGCACCGGCGCCTATCAGTTGCCTTTTGATTGAGATACAACACCTGCATCTTGTCTACTTGACGAGTCGTGTATGACGTACTACTTCCTATACATATTCTCTTCGCTGGCCTGTCAGTACTGTTTTTTTTTTCAGAGAATGGGTAGTAGGCTTTCTTAGAATACTTACAGTTCTTTTTCAGCAAAAGAACGGGAGCAACTAATTGAAGATTACCTTTTGTGGGGAACCTTGAGGGGTCATGTTTAGTGGGCTAAGAGCGCGTCAAGTGATGCGTCCAGCCGCCGTCACATCTCACGTATTGGGCACTCACTCTGAATTTACTTGTTTTTATGTTTTAGATGATTTTTTTCTGAGTTTATTCAGCTTTTTGGTTTTAGCCCGGTTTTCCCTAGGTTTTTGGAGGGGGAAATCGTGGATTTTTCATGAAAAAATATGCTTCCACGAGAAGCATAAAAATGTGACGCGTGAATGTGCTTCTTGGAAAGGGAAAAAGATGTACTTTTATGAAAAGCATAAATTTGCTTCTCATAAAGACACATATTTGTTTTCACGAGAAACACTAACATGCTTCTCGGAAAAAATTATGTCTGCACAAGAAGTACAATGGAGGCACAGATTAACTTTCCCGAAAACTCCAATTGTTTTTCTTGAGAAAGCTTGTGCTTTCATAAGAAGCACGGATTTGCTTCCACAAAAAGCACAACTATACTTATCGAAAAGGGAGAAAAGATGAAAAACTGAGACACTGATTTTTCTTCTTCTGTTTTTTCGTCATTCATTTTTTCGGTTGCCGGTTTTTGGTTTCCTTTTTTTATCGATTTTTACTGTTTTTCTCTAGATTATTCCAGTTTCATTCTTCCTTTCTTTTTGAGAAACTTATTAACATGGATTTAGTTTCGAAGATCTAATTTCCGGTTTTTCCGGCCCTGTGAGAAGCATGACTACAGCACAAGCAGCGAAGATCAATGAAACCAAGAATAAAAAATCATTGGTCCGCCACCGCTACTCCTTTTTAGAAAAACTTCCTATCTATTCATTTTTAATTATGATAGTACAATAAACATTAGAAGTAATAAAAAAAGATAAATACATTGAAAGTCTTATAACTTGTATGCGACGATTATTTTGATGCATAAACTTGTAAAATAAATGAGTGTGGTCATCAAACTTGCACATGTGTGGAAATACGACCACATAACCCGTACACGGACCTATCCCACGCATGCGTGGCATGCCAGCATAACAGGGTCTGTCAATGACAAGTGGCACTTGACGCGACACGTTTTTTGCAAAAAAAAGAAGATCTCACATTTTCTTATTTGCGAAAATGAGAACTACTGATGGATCCCGCATGTCAGTACATGAGCGAAAACTTGGGAGAGAGTACGAAATAGTGTAGCCACTGAGTATCGAATTCCCGACACAACACTGGTACAGGAGCCGGTCTGGCGAAACACCCGATACGTCCAAATAAGAGAACCAACTTTTTTTTTGAGACAATTCCCTTAATATACGAGAACCAAGGCGAGAACAGAAACGGGCTGCGGTCTGTGCGGCCCATTTTGCATTTGTTCGTTTTTTTCAGTTTTGTAGATAGTATGTAAATTATAATCTTGATTCTCATTTTTTTTGTAAATTATAATCTTAGCAATAAATATAACTTTCAAATATTTGAGTATTATAAATATTATACATACAAACGAAATAAAATATTTTTAAAACTTGTTAATGTGTTATTTTCAAAATATCCATTATATTAAAGATATATTCATGAGTCTCTGGTGGCCCTAGGGCCATGGAGGCGCAGTGGATCCTGCCAAGGGCCGGTGGGAGGGCTCCTTTTTTAGTCGTTTTTTCTGTCTTGTTAGAGTTTGTGTCTTGCTCAGAAAGGCAAGACAACAGCGGGTCCCTGAAGATGGAATAAGGGTCTCCCCGCGTAGCCCCCGTTCCGGCGGTGCGTCTAGCATCGTTGATGGGCATGTGGAGGTGTGTCTCCGGCGGATCTATCTTTGGTGGATTTTCTCGGATCTCGTCGTTGTTCGTCTACATTCGTGTGTCTTCGGGTTGAATCCTTCCAACCTACGTTATTCTTCATCGACGGCGGTTGTTGTTCTGTTGCGCTGGTCCTATGAGGCCTTAGCACGACGACTTCCCGACTGCCTACTACAACAAGTTGTGCCCAACTCCGGCGATGGAGGGGTGATGACGGCGGCGCACCTACGGCTCGCTTCAGTACTTGTAGTCGTCGTTAGGTGGTCTAAGGATCTGGATGTAATTTTTATTTTTGGTGTTCGTTGTCCATGATTGAAGATGAATAGATTGGAAGTTTTCTGCAAAAAAATAAAGATATATTCATGAATTATAAAACGTTCGAGATTATCAACTAAATATCTGCCATGCAGATGAAGCGGCTTAATACAAGTAAAATGTGTAGTCAACTGTGTATTGCATAAAAATAATTAGCTTATACAGACATTTAAAATGTTTATTAAAAAATATAATGAATAAAAAAAGAATTATAAACTCATGGCTTATATTTAAAATATAAAAATTTGTAAATACAAACATTTACTAAATATTTATGAATATTCAGTTGTGTATAATTTTTACTCATGACTCATATTAAAATATATATATATATATACAACTAAATTCATACTAATAGTTTAAATTTTAAATTGTCAATATTTTTAATTATTCAAACATTGAACTATACAAATATGCATATAGTTATTGAAATGTTTGTATAGTTTAATTAATCTGATCTAATTTTAATTTATAAATTTTTGTATTATAATTATACGGATATTTTTTTAATTCATAAATATTATTTTAATTTTTGTAATGTTATAAATAAGAAATGAACATTTTTTAAAGTATGTTATTTTGTTTGTGTGCACAATATTTATAACGCCCGAATATTTGAAAGTTATTTTTATTACAGAGATTATAATTTACATACTATCTACATTATTTTAGGTGATTACATACTATCTACAAATTTCTAACAAAACAAACAAGTGCAAAATGGGCAGCACACACCGCAACCCATTTTTGCTCGCGCCTCTTTTCTTGTATGTTAAGATGCAGTTATCCCATTTATGCATATAATTCATCCGTTCCTAAATATAAGTAATTTTAGAGATTTCAATATGGACTATCTTCGAAGCAAATTGAGTGAATCTACACTCTAAAATGTCTATATATATCCGTGTGTAATCTATATTGAAATCTCTAAAAGTGCTTATATTTAGAAACATGCGTAGGTTAGAGTGGCTAGACAGGATGGTGTACCCGTTCGGTTGTTGATTCAAAATCTGGTGCCAACACAATATTTGGTACGGAGGGAGTATTAATTTTCGCTTGGTATTGACATGTGGAGCCCACCAGTAGTTGGCATTTCTTCACAAATAAAAAAGGTGAGTTTTTTTTTTGGAAAAACCTCTCGCACGAAGCCCTAACTCACTGACAGTTGGCCATACCCATGTTGGCATGCCACATGTGCACTGGATACGTCCGCGGGATGCGTGACTGTATTTAGTCATAATCACGTATTTTATAAGTTTATGCACCAAACTGACGGAAGTTCTAAGAATCCTAGTGTGTTTATCTCTAAGAAAAAGTTCAGATCCATAGAATGCCTGGCGGCGACTCCAAGCACTAAAGTGAGCCGAAGGCGCGCCGCCAGCATCGTCCCTCCCTCGCTATCTCGCTTGAGCCAAACAAAACTTGTTGTAGTAGACAATGATGAAGTCGTCTTGCTAAAACCCCATAAGACCAACGCACCAGAATATCAAACGCCGTCGATGAAGAGACGCGTACATCGGAAGGATTCAACCTGGAGACACATAAATGTAGACGAACAAAGACTAGATCCAAGTATATCCATCAAAGACAACCACTGGCTGCATCCTGCGAGATCCGTCAAAGATACATCTCCACACGCCCTCCAACGATACTGATGCACCACCGGGACAGGGACTAGGCAAGGAGAACCTTACTCCATCTTCAGGGAGTCGTCGTCGTCTCTCCTTTTTTTGTCAGAAAGATGGTAAGGGAGGCCTGTATAGTATAATTGGTACAACAACCTCAAATTGCAAGTACCATGCAGTTAACTTGGGTGGATGAGAAAGCGTCGGCTTCTTTTCATCACTAGGCTATGCCTTAGTCTGCTCGTCTCGCCTTTTTAAACAGAACACAAATTCTAACAAAACTTAAAAAATCATATAAAATATAGCCCTCCTGATGGCAACGTTCAGAATCCATCGTGCCTCATGACCCTAGTGCCATCAAAGACAAGGTGGACCGGCGGCAGTGCTGATGGAAGGCAAAGAAACCCCGACCACCCAAGGGATGTGCTCCTCCGCGCATCAATGTAACGTCCTGGTCATGGTGGTATTCCTACGGATTTTGGATGGTGGCGAGTTTTTTTTAGGATAACTTGCCGCTTTTATTTAACGACGTTCAGGAATCTCGTATGAGACCACCTTCAAAATACTGTCTGGTGGCACATTTAACAACATCTTATAAAGTTCATCGTCCACACCTACTTTAGCTAACTTATGAGCAACAACATGTCCTTCTCAGCCAAGATACCTTCCAATCTTCATAAGCACGTAGAATACCAAATTTCTTCTATCATCGGCCTTGTGACGGAGAGATTTTTCTCTTGTCCTTGAGCATACCTATGACAGACTTGTAGTCAAGCTCGACGTGGAGTCTTCAGTTTGAGTATCCTTCTTTTATTTTCTTACTTCAATCTTTCATTAATAAATTGAATATGCTTATCCCATGAGAAGTGATGACTTCACATAAAGGGGTATTGGGTGATAAAATTTGTTATAAATTAACAAACATAGCATTGGTTATTCAAATAATTCATGAAAGAATAAATAAGGAAGAGAGATTTCACCACACCGTCGCTCATATCGGGTCGACCCATAGAAATGACGCCCGTGGCTAGGTGATGAGCTGCTTTAGCTTTTTTCCAAGGAGCGCTAACATAGTGTGCTAAGTAGCAACGCCGGTCCTATTTGGCGCATAAGTCATTGCATAGCGACCTAGCGCGTACCGCCTCCACCGCCTGGTCCTTTGTATAGGCCAACATGTTAAGGATTTCTTTCCCACTGGTTTTAGGAAGGTTCTAGAACCATCCCTGAAGCATTTTTTCGTATTTTCTTTATTTTCTCTTTTGGTTTTTATATATGGTTTTAATTTTTTTTCTGTTCTTCTTCTTCCTTTATTTTCCTCTTTCCTTTTTCAAATTTACAATCTTTAAAAAAACACAAAGAACTTTTGAATTCATGAAATTTCAAGAATACCATGACCATTTTAAAAAAATTGAATAATTTTTGAATTTTTCTAAATAATGAACATTTTTCACAAATCCACAAACAATTTTTGAAACCGTGAACTCTTTTTTTAATTTGGATTTTTTTATATTTTCTTGAAATCCCAAATTAGTTTAAAGTAGAAAAGACAAGAATATATGAAAACACCAAAAGCCAGAAAATTGAATGAAAAAAACTGGGGTGTCCCGCCCGTGTGCGGCGCTAGTGGGAGGTGCGCGTATGCTCCCTATTCTTTTTTTTTTTTTGCATCGAAAGGGGATTTATTCAAGTAATAATGGTTCAGTTACAATCTGCCCGAAGGCTACTAACCAAGAAGTCTGGGCTATGACCAATCCAGCTATCAGTACCCTCAAGCGTACAGGCACGCTGAGCACAAAGGTGAGCCGGGAGGTTTTGTTCCCTGCCAATGTGCCGAACCAGAAACGAAGAGAAACTAGGTACGATATCCTCCACTTCATTCAAGATAGGCGCTGCAATCGATCGAGAATTACGGCGTGAATTCCATAGGTTGACAAGCTCCAGGAAATCAACCTCCATTATCACATGTGAGTATCCACGTAGATGTGCAAAGATCACCCCTTCGCAGAGAGCTAAGAGCTCGGCAACAAAGGGGTCGGACACACCTGGTAGAGGCTTGCTCCATGCTCCAAGGAACTCCAGATGAGATCGGGCCACACCACCAGCGCCTCCTGTCGAGGAGTCCGTAAAAACAGAACCGTCAATGTTTATGGTGGTCCAGCCCGCCTCAGGCGGTTTCCAACCCTGCACTCCCTGTGACTTGCGGCCCTTCGGGATGTCGAGGATGGAGAGGGTTTCATGTAACCACTTGATGGCCTGAACCGTATCAAAGCCATCCCGATCGTGAGTCCATCTGTTGCGCGAAGACCAAATGGTATGCATAATAGAGATGATCTTGCATCTTGCGTCCTCTGAGAACATTGGATCCAGCAAGATGCCGCGAGCCCAAGTTTGTGGATGCAGCCTCGGAAGGTGAAGATCAAACCTGTGTTCGGCTGCCATCCAGAACTGTTTTGCATGTATGCATCCAACCAATGCATGCATCAAATCTTCCTCCATAGCTTGGCATACACGACATATGCCAATGGGTTTAATATGTCGATACTTCAAGGTCATCGAGTCTGGTAGAATGCCGCGAAGAACTCTCCACCAAAAGACCCTCACTTTCGGTAACACATGCAATTTCCATAAGGCAGTCCACAACTGTTTGTTTGCCGATGAAGATTCTATAATCGCCCCTTCCTCATGAGAACGAAGCTCGTTTCGAGTCACAAGAGAACGATATGCCGATTTAACAGTGTAGTTGCCTGATTTTTCTAGAGCCCAAGCGAGGTTGTCTTCTCCACCATGTGCACTCAAAGGGATGTTGAGAATAGCTTCTGCATCTGGATGGAGAAAATTTTGCCGTACTAGTTCAATGTTCCACGTTCCTGTATATTGATCTATCAAATCTGAAACATGCGGTAATGGTGTAGACCCCAGTCGTCCCCTAGGTTTCAGAGTTGTAGTATTGGGTGTCCATGGATCGGTCCAAATTGATATACTTGTGTCGTCGCCTATCCTATGGATCATCCCCTGCTTCAATGCTTCCCTGCCCGCCACAATGGCCTTCCACGTCGCCGAGGCCCTCGCCGGGACAGTAGCATGAAGAAAATCTGTGTTAGGGTAGTACTTCCCCTTCAGCACACGAGCATAAAGGGAGTTTGGATGTGTCAGAAGGCGACACCCTTGCTTGCCAAGCATAGCTAGATTGAATAGTGGGAGATCCTTGAAATCCATCCCGCCCTTGATTTTTGGTGACGCCAGTTTGTCCCAAGACAGCCAGTGGAGAGCCCTTTTATCAATCGAACTCGACCACCAGTACTTTGCCATGCAGGATGAAATACCCGTGCAGACTTTTTTTGCCAGCTGAAAGCAGCTCATGCTGTAAGTTGGGATTGATTGAACAACTGATTTCAGCAGTACCTCTCGGCCGGCGCAGGCCAGATTTCTTTCGGACCATCTGTATTTTGAAAAGGTCATGGTGAATTATTGTTTTTACCTTGTATGCTCCCTATTCAGCGTGTAGGTCGCTGAATAGGAGCTCGCTAGCCGCAATCTTGTACGTGAGTATGAAAAAAAATTGTATGTGGTGTTTTTTTGCGTTTGTGGCCTTCTGACAGAAATGGCATTACATAAAGTTAAACTCAACACCAAATTAAGATATAGTCGGTACTATTTACGCTATCAAAAAAACATATAGGTACTATTTTTTCACTTGAATAAAAACATATAAAAATCTTAATCTATGTAAAGAAATGTTCATATGTCTTGAGAAAATTATTCTGACAACAGATGGCTCTTTTACATTTTTTTTAATAAATATGTACCATGCCGCATAAAAAGGGTTGACATACATAAAGAAAATGTTTCAACGACTCAATAGAAATGTTTCCTATATCATAAAAGAATGTTGCAGGAAAAATATTCATGCATATGTAGCAGTGAAAATAATTGTTCACGTGTATGAAAAAAGTACATTTCAAATATGTTCATTCCGTATATAAGAAATGTTTGTGGTGTATTAAAAAATTGTTCATATCTGGAAAATATTGATGGAACATTAATAATGTTGTTAATGTATTTTGAAAAGGTCATGGTGAATTATTTTTTTACCATGTATTACAATTTTTTATCATGTATTTAAAAACATGTGAATGCTTTCTAAAATTACACGATCATCTTGTGAATATACTACGAGCAACTTGTGAATATGTAATAAAAAAATTGCACTACACGATGATTAAATGCATGATGATCATTTTTCTAATACGTTATGGGCAGTTTTTACATACACGGTGAACATTTTAAAAACATGTTGAACATCTTCTATTGCACGGTAACATTTTTTAAGTACATGACGAACAGTTTTTCTTGTGGCTTGATGCTACATCTTACATTTTTAAGAAGTTGATCCCCACTACTGCCAATTCTCTCAGCATGCAGCCCATCCACATCATCATCTAGCCACCTCAGCAATTTCCACCCATGTCACTTCATCTCTCCATTATTTTTTCTTCTCCACCCTCATGTAGCATTGTTTGCTGGCATATTTACCCCCCGAAGGTTTTTTAACAGCGCGTCTCTTCATTTGTTCTTCAAGCTACCATCCACTACACACTTCCATTTAATTCCCACTATCCCACACGTTCTATGAGATTAATTGACAAGGCATTCGAGCGGCCGGCCGGATTAGTGACCTCGCCCATATTATATAGCTCTACAACCCCGTTGGCCTTCCTCTCCTTTTGAGCGTTTTGCCTGCCACACGTCACACCGGCTAAATACTGTGGTTGCTGCGCCGATCTTACTAGCTTCAGTTCACGAACATCTACAGAGACCTTCACTGGCAACCCGGTGACTCACCCACGGAGTTGATGCCGCGCCAGCCAGTTTCAGCCTCGAAGGCCTCAGCTGACGGTGACACTGGGTAGGGCCTCCATTGAGAGCCACCGCTTATAGGGGCGCCCGATCGACCTCCTCCCACCCACCCTGGCTGATTCAGATACACCATTGTATTGCAGCAATGGTGGCCTTTTCTAGGCAGTGATGGTGGCCTTATTAACGCCCGTTCTTTCCTCTCGGTTCTTTTCCTGCAGGCAGTGCCATCCTCGTGATCAAACTATGGTTGTGTTCCCGAATTAACTCCATGTGCCTGGGGCTGTGTGAGCCAAGTTTTTGTACGTGAGCTGCAGCTGGGATCTTCTTTGATCGTTGATGTGAGCCCACTCCAAGAGAAGTTTTGATATGTATTTCCATTAGAGATTCAAATATCCTTTTTTTTCTTGATGCAACAAATAACACAACATGTCATGCTGCAGCCGTCTTCGAGATTTAATCCCCTATACTGCCTTTCCAAAATCTATGTCGACAAGGCATTTGATCAAAATCCAAACAGGTTGAATGTCTATTTATTTGTGCAGAATAATTTTGTCTACACAACAAGATATTTATCTATTTGATCAATGACCATCTTCTCTACCTCTTTAATAGGTCACACATGTCACAATCTCTCCTATCATGGTTTGCGTCATAAACTCATAGCATGGTACGTTTTGGCCCTCGTAGCTAGATTTGGATAGGATAACGATTTGAGTCTGGTACATGCTGAGCAAACATCTATTGAAGTATGCAGAAGTGCAAACCAACGGACAACAAGAGAGGTATGTATCAGACATCAGAATATGCAACACGGGTGCATCTGCTGAATTGTACACTACTAGGAAAATGCCTACTAATGGCGCACCAGTTTTGCCTACTAATGGCGCATCACTGGTGCGCCATTACTAGCACGCCACTAGTAATTTTTACTAATGGCGCACCACTGGTGCGCCATTAGTATCTGGTATACTAATGGCGCACCACTGGTGCGCCATTAGTATAGGCCACGGTGCGCCATTAGTATAGTCCACTGGTGCGCCATTAGTATAGACCATGGTGTGCCATTAGTATTTTTGAATTTTGAAGGCGGGAAAATAGTAGTGGCGCACCGTCTAATCCCCACCGTGCGCCATTGCTATTTTTGAATTTTAAATTTGGATCTGGATCGTGATTTTTTTGCCCATTTTTTGCTCGCTTTTTTGCTCATTCTTTTGCACGATATTATTTCAAATTTTGTTCCCGTTTTTGGATCTTGTACGTTCTTTTGCCGTGTTCTTTTGCCGGAGAGGAGGAGGAGGAGGTGACCGGAGAGGCGCTCGCCTACATCGCCGGAGAGGAGGAGGAGGTCGCCGGAGAGGAGTTCACCGGAGCATCGGAGAGGAGGAAGGAGAAACCATGAG
This sequence comes from Triticum dicoccoides, assembly GCF_002162155.2. Classification (NCBI taxonomy): domain Eukaryota; kingdom Viridiplantae; phylum Streptophyta; class Magnoliopsida; order Poales; family Poaceae; genus Triticum; species Triticum dicoccoides. The sequence continues at coordinate 14,857,757 of NC_041382.1, forward strand.
GGGATGAGAGGAGAGGAGGGAGGAGGAGCTCACCGGAGATGAGGGAGGAGGAGCTCACCGGAGATGAGGGAGGAGGAGTTCACCGGAGAGGAGGGAGGAGGAGCTCACCGG